>NC_036858.1:57784229-57931729 GCF_002910315.2 Salvelinus sp. IW2-2015
GATCTTAGGTTTCATTACACTACAGTCGGGAGGAACTACTGAAATGTACGATTAACGTCAACTCACCATCGTTCCTACCAGGAATGACTTTCCCGAAACGGATCCAGTGTTTTGCCTTCCACCCAATACAATGGATCTGATCCAGCCGGCGACCCTACGCGACGCCGTAAAAGGGCAAACGTAGCGGTCTCCTGGTCAGGCTCGGAGACGGGCACATCGCGCTCCACTCCCTAGCATACTACTCGCCAATGTCCAGTCTCTTGACAATAAGGTGTGATGAAATCCGAGCACGGGTACATTCCAGAGAGACATCAGGATTGCAACGTGCTCTGCTTCACGGAAACATGGCTAACTCAAGAGACGCTAACGGAGTCGGTGCAGCCAGCTGGTTTCTTCACGCATCGCGCCGACAGAAACAACATCTTTCTGGTAAGAAAGGGCGGGGGGTATGCCTTATGATTAACGAGACGTGTGTTCATCATAACAAACACAACAGGAACTCAAGTCATTCTTGTTCACCTGATCTAAACTCCTCACAATCAAATGTCGACGCATTATCCCAAGGGAATTCTCTTCGATCATATATCACAGCCGTATATATTCCCCCCCAAGCAGACACATCGATGGCCCTGAACGAACTTTATCTGACTCTTTGTAACTGGAAACACACACCCTGAGGCTGCATTCATCGTAGCTGGGGATTTTAACAAGGCTAATCTAAAAACAAAACTCCCTAAATTCTATCAGCATACGATTGTTCTACACAGGCTGGTAAAACCCTGGATCATTGTTATACTAACTTCCGCGACGCATATAAGGCCCTCCCCGCCTCCTTTCGAAAAGCTGACCACGACTCCATTTTGTTGATTCCAGCCTACAAACAGAAACTAAAACAACAAGCTCCCGCGCTCAGGTCTGTTCAACGCTGTCCGACCAATCTGACTTCCACGCTTCAAGACTGCTTCGATCACGCGGATTGGAATATGTTCCGCATTGCGCAACAACAACATTGAAGAATATGCTGATTCGGAGACGAGTTTATTAGGAAGTGATATGACGATGTCGTACCACAGCAACGATTAAAACATTCCCAAACCAGAAACCGTGGATTGACGGCAGCATTCGCGTGAAACTGAAAGCCAAACCACTGCTTTTAACCAGGGCAAGGTGACGGAAACATGACCGAATTACAAACAGTGTAGCTATTCTCTCCGCAAAAGCATGTCAAACAGGCTAAGTCCCAGTACAGAGACAAAATAGAGTCGCAATTCACCGATCAGACACAAGAGTAGTGGCAGGTCTACAGTCTATCACGGATTACTACAATCTACGCAGAGATAGCCTGCAAATTCGTCATACTTTCAGGTCTTGCCCAAACAGTTCAACTTCTAATTTTAAAATTAATCTCTCCAAAATAAGTCTCTCACTGTTGCCGCCTGCTACCGACCCCCCTCAGCTCCCAGCTGTGCCCTGGACACCATCTTGAATTGATCGCTCCCATCTAGCTTCAGGTTTGTTCTGTTAGGTGACCTAAACTGGGATATGCTTAACACCCCGCAGTCCTACAATCCAAGCTTTGTGCCCTCAAACTCACACAAATCATCAAAACCCACCAAGTACAACCCTAATCCGTAAACATGGGCACCCTAATAGACATTATCCTGACCAACCTGCCCTCCAAATACACCTCTCGTGTCTTCAATCAAGATCTCAGCGATCACTGCCTCATTGCCTGTATCGCCACGGGTTCCCGGTCAAACGACCACCCCCTCACTGTCAAAACGCTCCACTAAAAACACTTCTGCGAGCAGGCTTTTAATCGACCTGGCCCGGGTACCCTGGAAGGATATTGACCTCATCCCGTCAGTTGAGGATGCCTGGTCATTCTTTAAAAGTCACTTCCTCACCATATTAGACAAGCATGCTCCGTTCAAAAGCCAGAACCAAGAACAGAATATGCCCTTGGTTCATCCTAGACCTGACTGCCTAGCTTCTCGACCAGCACAAAAACATCCTGTGGCGAACTGCTCAATCAGTATCGAAGAGCCCCCGCGATATGCAACTTTCAGGAAGTCAGGAACCAATACACGCAGTCAGTCAGGAAAGCAAAGGCCAGCTTTTACAAGCAGAAATTTGCATCCTGTAGCTCTAACTCCAAAAATCTGGATACTGTAAAGGTCCATGGAAAAAGAGACACCCTCTCCCAGCTGCCACTGCACTGAGGCTAGGTAACACGGTCACCACTGATTAAGTCCGTGATAATCTTAAAACTTCAACAAAACATTTCCTCAGGTTAATGCGGCCAATGGCCTTTCCTGGCCTGGCAATGACCCCAAGTATACTTCCAAAATTGTGGCAAAATGGCTTAAGGACAACAAAGTCAAGGTATTGGAGTGGCCATCACAAAGCCCTGACCTCAAGCCTATAGAACATTTGTGGGCAGAACTGAAAAAGCGTGTGCGAGCAAGGAGGCCTACAAACCTGACACAGTTACACCAGCTCTGTCAGGAGGAATGGGCCAAAATTCACCCAACTTATTGTGGGAAGCTTGTGGAAAGCTAGTCGAAACGTTTGACCTAAGTTAAACAATTTAAAGGCAATAATACCAAAGCTGAAGTAAATTATTCTCTACTATTATTCTGACATTTCATATTCTGAAAATAAAGTGGTGATACTAACTGACCTAAGACAGAGAATCTTTACTCAGATTAAATGTCAGGAATTGTAAAAAACTGAGTTTAAATATATTTGGCTAAGGTGTACATAAACTTCCAACTTCAACTGTATATCCATATACATACATACATAATGTACATACCCATACATATACATATGCATACACACATATATACTACATACATACATACATACATACATACATACATACATACATACATACATACATACATACATACATACATACATACATACATACATACATTTATAAGCCCTGTCTTTCAGAGATATTTCATAAAAATCCAAATAACTTCACAGATCTTCATTGTAAAGGGTTTAAACACTGTTTCCCATTCTTGTTCAATGAACCATAAACAATTAATGTACACTTTTCTTTAACCATTTATGGTCTTTAATGCAGGGCCGACAGACAAGTTACTTACTTTTTCCCCCTTCTACTTGCCTCTTCCATTTTTGTGGTCATGCTGCAATTAGTTGGTTGTAATTTTGGGTAGAGAAGACATTTCCATATGTCTGTGTTAGCTGCATGTGTGACATAACTCAACGAGTCATATTTATGATGTCATTTACAAAAATAAAATAATTTTTTTTAATAAATAATTTTATTTAAATTTTCTCAAAAAAATACGTTTTTTTATTTTTTTTAATTGTAATTTTTTTTTATTATCAATAAGTGTATTTGAGTTTAACCACAATATTAACACCTTAAAGGTTTCAATTGCATCAAGAAGCCCCTCTGTAATTTGGCCTTCATATGAGTCTTTCTGTACAGATGTTAATTTGACATTATTAATAGGAAAAAATTCCATACAAATAGCTCCGGTTAGTGGGGATGAAATGAAAACATATTCTTAAAGTATTTTACTTCCTAATTCAAAATATAATTTGGTGAATCAGATTTATAATTATTATTATTATTTATTATTATTGTATTATTTGTTCTATCTTTTCAGGTGGATTAAACGGAAATTGCAACCAACTTTCTAAGGCTTGTTTAAAAAAGACGATATTTTGGAGATGATTTCGTTTTCAAACAACCGAAAGTGAGCAGTTGTAATCTGAATAAAGGGAAAAAGGCCATACTTGAACATGGAGTGAGACATTCCTACCAATTCACTAGAGAACCATTTTGGATTTAAACATAACTTTGTATGACTGATGCCTTTAGTGAGAGGTCTAATGCTTTCATATTTAATCATTTCTGCCCTCCGATTCATATTCTTTATTTAAATAGGCCCTTTTAATTTTGCCCTGAATATTTTTTGTTCATATAATTTTAAAAAACAGGTCACTTGGTGTAGGCAAAACCATAAGCAAATATGGAAACTGTGATATGACTAAAGAGTTAATCAGGGTGATTTTTCCACAAATAGCCAGGTATTTTCCTTTCCATGGTAGCAAGATCTTATCTATTGTTGCTAACTTTCTATAAACATGTATTGGAGTGAGATCATTTCTTTCTTTCGGGATTTGTATACTGAGTATGTCCACATCCCCGTCAGACCATTTTATTGGTAAACTACATGGTAATGTAAAAGTTACAAAATTTTGTGATCCAATACGCAATATCATATCATAATATGGATTTAATCCAGAGAGGTTAGCAAAAGTATCTAGATCATCTATGAGGCTGTGGAGGGATTCTAATTGTGGTTTTAAAAGAAAACATGAATCATCAGCGTACAATGACACCTTTGTTTTTAAGCCACGGATTTCTAATCCCTTAATATTATTGTTGGATCTAATTTTAACAGCTAACATTTCGATTGCAATAATAAATAGATATGCCAATAGTGGACAACCTTGTTTTACTCCTCTTGATAGTTTAAGACTTTCTGAGATATAGCCATTATTTACTATTTTACACCTAGGGTTACTATACATAACTTTAACCCATTTTATAAGAGATTCTCCAAAATTGAAATATTCTAGGCATTTATATATAAACTCCAGTTGTACTTTATCAAAAGCTTTTTCAAAATCAGCTATGAAAACCAAGCCTGGTATCCCCGATATTTCATAGTATTCTATTGTTTCCAGTACTTGTCTTATATTATCTCTAACGCATTGTCCATGTAAAAAACCTGTCTGATTAGGATTAATAATATCTGACAATACCTTTTTAATTTTATGCACCACGCATTTAGCTAGAATTTTTGCGTCACAACACTGAAGTGTAAGAGACCTCCAATTTTTTAAATGGACTGGATCTTTATATATACCACTTGGATCCTGTTTCAATAATAATGAAATCAGACCTTGTTGCGTGTCTGATAATCTATCATTTATATAGGTGGTTAAAACATGCTAATAATGGTCCTCTGAGTATATAAAAAAAAGGTTGGTATACTTCCACTGGTATGCCATCCTGCCCTGGAGTTTTCCCAGCCTTAAAGGCTTCAATTGCATCAAGAAGTTCCTCCTCTGTAATTTGGCCTTCATATGAGTCTTTCTGTACAGATGTTAATTTGACATTATTAATAGGAAAAAATTCCATACAATTAGCTCCGGTTAGTGGGGATGAAATGAAAACATATTCTTAAAGTACTTTACTTCCTAATTAAAAATATAATTTGGTGAATCATGCGTGACTCCATCATTTGTGACAAGTTCCGATAAAAAACAATTGGTAGCATTTCTATGTTGAAGATTGAAAAATAATTTGGTGTATTTTCCCCCATATTCCATCCAGTTCGCTTAATTTTTAAAATACACTGCTCAAAAAATAAAGGGAACACTTAAACAACACAATGTAACTCCAAGTCAATCACACTTCTGTGAAATCAAACTGTCCACTTAGGAAGCAACACTGATTGACAATAAATTTCACATGCTGTTGTGCAAATGGAATACACAAAAGGTGGAAATTATAGGCAATTAGCAAGACACCCCCAATAAAGAGTGCGTTCTGCAGGTGGTGACCACAGACCACTTCTCAGTTCCTATGCTTCCTGGCTGATGTTTTGGTCACTTTTGAATGCTGGCGGTGCTTTCACTCTAGTGGTAGCATGAGACGGAGTCTATAACCCACACAAGTGGCTCAGGTAGTGCAGCTCATCCAGGAAACCCACACAAGTGGCTCAGGTAGTGCAGCTCATCCAGGATGGCACATCAATGCGAGCTGTGGCAAGAAGGTTTGCTGTGTCTTGTCAGCGTAGTGTCCAGAGCATGGAGGCGCTACCAGGAGACAGGCCAGTACATCAGGAGACGTGGGAGGCGTAGGAGGGCACAACCCAGCAGCAGGACCGCTACCTCTGCCTTTGTGCAAGGAGGAGCAGGTGGAGCACTGCCAGAGCCCTGAAAAATGACCTCCAGCAGGCCACAAATGTGCATGTGTCTGCTCAAACGGTCAGAAACAGACTCCATGAGGGTGGTATGAGGGCCGACGTCCACAGGTGGGGGTTGTGCTTACAGCCCAACACCGTGCAGGACGTTTGGCATTTGCCCGAGAACACCAAGATTGGCAAATTCGCCACTGGCGCCCTGTGCTCTTCACAGATGAAAGCAGGTTCACACTGAGCACATGTGACAGACGTGACAGAGTCTGGAGACGCTGGAGAACATTCTGCTGCCTGCAACATCCTCCAGCATGACCGGTTTGGCGGTGGGTCAGTCTGGTGTGGGGTGGCATTTCTTTGGGGCCGCACAGCCCTCCATGTGCTCGCCAGAGGTAGCCTGACTGCTATTAGGTACCGAGTGAGATCCTCAGACCCCTTGTGAGCCTGTGCTTGTGCCCTGGGTTCCTCCAATGCAAGACAATGCTAGACCTCATGTGGCTGGGTGTGTCAGCAGTTCCTGCAAGAGGAAGGCATTGATTCTATGGACTTGCCCGCCCGTTCCCCAGACCTGAATCCAATTGAGCACATCGGGACATCATGTCTCGCTCCATCCACCAACGCCACGTTGCACCACAGACTGTCCAGGAGTTGGCGGATGCTTTTAGTCCAGGTCTGGGAGGGAGATCCCTCAGGAGACCATCCGCCACCTCATCAGGAGCATGCCCAGGCGTTGTAGGGAGGTCATACAGGCACGTGGAGGCCACACACACTACTGAGCCTCATTTTTACTTGTTTTAAGGACATTAGATCAAAGTTGGATCAGCCTGTAGTGTGGTTTTCCACTTTAATTTTGAATGTGACTCCAAATCCAGACCTCCATGGGTTGATAAATTTGATTTACATTGATAATTTTTGTGTGATTTTGTTGTCAGCACATTCAACTATGTAAAGAAAAGTATTTAATAAGAATATTTCATTCATTCAGATCTAGGATGTGTTATTTTAGTGTTCCCTTATTTTTTTTGAGCAGTGTATATTACACTGGAACTTTCGTGAATAAGTTACTCCATTTCTTTTAGTTTTTCCTCTAACTTATTCTGTGCCTCTATGGTACAGTTTTTTATTGCTATCTAACTGTTCTGTTAGTCCTTCAATTTCCTTTGTTAATATGGACTCTTTTGATCTAAATTGCCTCTAAAGGAACATTTAAAAGTGTCTCATACAATAAGGGGATCTGCTGTACCTATGTTATGTCGGAAAAAGTAAGTTATAAATTATTCTGTTGTAGTTATAAACAAGTTATCATCCAGTAGGCTTTGATTAAATTTTCAATATCCTCACCCACGTGGAAATTCTGTAAGAAAAATATATATGCCAATTATGTGATGATCCGACCACATTCTGTCCCCTATCAACACTTTTTAAACTTTTGGTGCCAGAGAGAATGACATAAGTAATCAAGACGACTTGCTTGATTAAGCCTCCGCCATGTATATCTCACTAGGTCAGGGTATTCATATATCCACTAATTCCAATATATCCATGACATTCATGATTTCCTTAAGTGCCTGAGGGTGATAGTTTGTAGTGTGATTTCCTTTATGGTCAATAGAGGTATTTAAAACCGTATTAAAATCCCCCATCAAAATAATAAGAGTCTAGTGTTGCTTGTAGAGTTGATAAATTCATATATATATTTTCAAAGAAGCGTCATTATTTGGACCGTATAGGTTAATAAGCCATATCTGTTTATTGTCCAATAACATATTTAAAATAATCCATCTACCTTGATGATCTGTTTGGACAATTTGCACATTTGGATCAAAATGACTCTTAATTAATATCATCACCCCTTTTGAATTTCTTTGCCCATGGGAGAAATATATTTCGCCCCCCCAGTCCTTTTTCCACAAAACTTCATCTAAAATTGTTGACTGAGTTTCCTGTAAACAATA
Source organism: Salvelinus sp. IW2-2015 (assembly GCF_002910315.2). Taxonomy (NCBI): domain Eukaryota; kingdom Metazoa; phylum Chordata; class Actinopteri; order Salmoniformes; family Salmonidae; genus Salvelinus; species Salvelinus sp. IW2-2015. The sequence continues at coordinate 57,792,160 of NC_036858.1, forward strand.
GATATTATATTCCTTCTCTTTTAGCCAGGTAAATACTGATAATCTTTTCTTATTATCTGCTAAGCCATTACAATTATAACTGGCTTATTTCACCACTTACCATAATGAGACACAAGTTTCAATTCTATTTATAAAAATATATGTTTGTAAACGTAACATTAAAATGTAAAAAAAGATTAATTAAAAAGATTCTCTCTAATGGATCTAGTCTGTATGTCAAGTAAGGCTTCTCTCAGAACGATGTTCTCCTTTTTAAGTTCATTAACTTTGGTTCCAATCTTATTGACTGTCCCCCTTAGCATGTTTGTGTCTTTCTCCAATGTCACAGCTTTGACATTACAAAGAACCTTTTAGTCGTTTAGCAGACGCTTTTATCAAAAAGACGTACAATCTAAAGAGGGTAACACCGTTAGAACACTATTTTTAGAACACTGTGATTAACTACATCTCTATGTTCCAGGGATGTGTGGTAAGGACGCTGACCTGCAGCGTTGTCCGGAGGGGGTCAGTATGAGCGTCTAGCAGGGCCTGAGTCACCCCGTCCCTCAGGGCCTGGTACGACGGACCACAGCACAGGAACCGGTCCACCTCTGCTGGAAACAGCCTCTGAGAAACACAACATGTGAAAGTAGGATGTGTAAAGGGCCTATAAAGTGTGTACAGCATTTGGCCAACAAGTATTTATTATTAATTTAATTTGATAGGATGATCATCATCGACCTCGCATCTTGCAGGTACCTCATTATTGTTATGTTGTTTGCTCGCTGATGTCTGTCACCATGGTTAATGCAAGAGGAGATCATAATTGGCTTCCTCAACTAGATGGAATAGCAAATAATTCCACTGTAAGTAACTAGAAATAATATAATATCCAGTCTGGTAGTACCTGGAGTCGGAGGAACTCTGGAGGGAAGGCCCATCTCCAGGATGAGGATCTGTGCATCAGGGCCAGGACACAGTCTATCCCTGCCTGTCTATTGACCGCTCTCAGCAGGAACACTCTGAACCAGTCGTTACCTCCGTACTCACACACTGCCTTCACCTGAGACAGGTACTGAGCCTCCACATCATCACCTGCCCCACCAGCAGTATCTGGAAATGTACTTCATATTTAATAACAGAATTTCAACTATGTAAGAGAGGGTGCATAACAACATGCATGCAAAAAATCTATAAAAATATGTATACTTTAAAAAAAAAAGAGACAAAATACAATGAAGTGACCTCATAGAATATTCACAATGCTTCCAGTTGAACAAATGGTACTACAGTCTAGGCTATGTTAATGATGATTAAAGGCTCAATCTACAATTTAAGTGACAATAAATCCCCAGTCTGCTATATAACTCACCCTGGGCCACAGCCTTCTGTAGAAGGCGGGCAGCGGTGCCCAGGCAGAGCCTCAGACGAGCCATGCTCAGCAGGAACTCAGCTGGGTCCTCCAGTCTTCCAGGGGTCTGCTTCCTGGCTAGCCTACCCAGGAACAGTGTGTCCTCCTGCAGTTTCCTCTGCTGCTCTCTCCCCTCCTCCATCACTAAACTTCCGGAACACTGCAAGGAATCCTGACACACAAGAAACAGTCAATCAGTCAACCGATCAATCAAACCCCCCCCCCCCCCAAAAAAATAAAACAATCAAATAACACTCTTGCTTTTCTTGAACTAACCCTCACACTTTACAGTGTTAGTTTAATCAGCTGTTGTAGAATATGACACAAATCACAGATAAAACTGATTTTTGACTGCACTGGGCATTTAAGATGAATGCACTAACTGTAAGTCGCTCTCGATAAGACCATCTCCTAAATGACTTCAATATAAATGTCATTAATGTGTAAAGTAATAGTGTAGAAGTCTGTGTAACCTGGAAGCAGTTGACAAAGAGCAGGTAGAGCTCAGTGTGATCCTCCCTCTCCAAGATGTTCTTCTCTAGGCTCTGTAAGTAGTTCTGGATGTGACCTTTCACCTGCTCAAAACTGAGACAAATACAATGTGAGGAAATGGCTCCTTTCCTAAAGACATTCTGGTTTTATTATATTTTCTCAAAGTATTTATTAGGTATGCTTGCTGAAAGCCAAGCCCGACTTTAGAAATGATTCATACTTATTATAAGTTGCCTTCCACTGCCAACAGTAGTGCCAAAACCATAAAAGCTACCAACTGCTGCTTGTATAAAGCTTTGTGATACCATTTTCACTTTTTGAACTGTAACGGTTTTAAATGTGCATAAAAGCTCCATATGCTTGAATGGGAAGTGTTTGGATTCGCCACTGCTTTTGAATCGTTAAAGCTACAAACACCAAACCAACTCAACGTAGATTGCTCGTCAAAAGAATGTTGATGCTGTTGGTACTTTTTGAAATGTAACTGTTTAAATATGGATAAAAGTTCCAGAGACTTCAAAGGCAACATTTTGATTCGCCACTGCTCTTGAAGTGTTTCCACTTTTTTCCAACGTTGAAATGTGCAGACTGACTCAACTTAGGTTGCTTCAACATAGCTTTTTGCTACCATTCATATTTCATAAACTATAAAGCTTGTTGTATCCCCATTCATTTCAATGGTGGAGTGCAGGCTCTAACATTCCAAACAGAAATCACTGCCACAGCCCTTTCAGAATGTTCAAACTAAAATATTTGAGAGCTAAAAAACACATTATATCGTTTATGATGCTATAGCACTCACTGTAGCCTACGATACTATCCCACTATAATAACTCCACACCTACAAAGCACCTCAAAATACAGTATGTCACTATGACTAATCCATAGCCTATGAAAACCCTATTATTACCAATACTACTACTACCATTACCACTGCCGTGACTACAACTGCTACTACTATTTCACAACCATAAATACTTCAAAACTAGCAAGCACACACATTTACTTCAGGAAATGTCCTGTTCTCATTACTACTGTGATGCATAATTGCCATGGTAATTTGGAATGTTCAGTCAACAAGCATTATGGGCAATGCAGTTATTCTACAGTTTCCCCTTAGGAGTATGCTTTATGACATCACTGTTTCCCATAGATACAAACATTCCCAAAACTAAGGAAAAAAACGACAACAGAAAAAACACACAATGCAATATGTGGCCTATGGACAACACATTTCTTTTGCTAAAAAATAAGACCCCGTCAGAGGTTTGTGGCTTATGGCACCCCGCCTTTACGCATAGCAAATCTTTAATCATTTTATTTTTTTCTCTGTAAGCCAAAAAACAGAACCAGGATCGCCTCCTACAGGAATTTAGCATTTTTCTTCGTTTTCTTTATTTTGATTACCTTCTACATTGTAGAAAAATAGTGAAGACATCAAAACTATGAAATTACACATATGGAATCATGTAGTGAGCAAAAAAGTGTCAAACAAAATATATTTTAGATTCTTCAAAGTAGCCACCCTTTGCATTGATGATAGCTTTGCACACTTTTGGCATTCTCTCAACCAGCTTCACCTGGAATGCTTTTCAAACAGTCTTGAAGGAGATCCCACATATACTGAGCACTTGTTGGCTGCTTTTCCTTCACTCTGCGGTCCAACTCATCCCAAACAATCTCAATTGGGTTGAGGTCAGGTGATTGTGGAGGCCAGGTAATCTGATGCAGCACTCCATTACTCTCCTTTTTGGTCAAATAGCCCTTACACAGCCTGGAGGTGTGTTGGGTCTTGTCCTGTTGAAAAACAAATGATCGTCCCACTAAGCAAAAACCAGATGGGATGGAGTATCGCTACAGAATGATGTGGTAGCCTTGAATTTTAAATAAAATCACTGACAGTGTCACCAGCAAAGCAACGCCACACCATCACACCTCCTCCTCCATGCTTCACGGTGGGAACCACACATGCGGAGATAATCCGTTCACCTACTCTGCATCTCACAGACACAGCGGTTGGAACCAAAAATCTCAAATTTGGACTCAGACCAAAGGACAGATTTCCACTGGTCTAATGTCAATTGCTTGTGTTTCTTGCTCCAAGCAATTCTCTTATTATTATTGGTGTCCTTTTGTGAAGCTGGTTGAGAGAATGCCAAGAGTGTGCAAAGCTGTCAAGGCAAAGGATGGCTACTTTGAAGAATCTTAAATATATTTAGACTTGTTTAACACTTGTTTGGTTACTACATGATTCCATATGTGTTATTTCATAGTTTTGATGTCTTCACTATTATTCTACAATGTAGAAAATAGTAAAAAAAAAAAAAAACATGGAATGAGTAGGTATGTCCAAAGTTGACTTGTACAGTACATACAAACTTAGAAACTACTTAGTAGTGGTTATTATGTGAGCTTTGTATAATAACAAATAAAGTCACACTATGTATGCACCCAACAATTTAATGGGTAAACCTCATAACTAACATTTCGGTAACATAGTGCCTTCTTCAGGGTTGGTTAATATGTGAACCTGATTAAAATATAGTGTTACCCATACTTTATTGATAGGAAAGATAGAAAGAGGAGACAGGAAAGACAAGAGACGACAGTGTGTCATGTAGGCAGTACCCCACGCCGACACAACGTGTGCTCTGGGGGCTGCGCCACTAACCACTAGGCCATAAAGATCTTTGATTTTGCATTGTTATACAGCTTTCAAAGCAAAAGGATATGTAATTTGTTAAATATTAAAAGGGCAATCTGGGAATGGTACAACCATTTTTAGACTTAAATTAAAAGACACTCTCCAGCTATTTTTTTTTTTTTTTTTTTTAGACACAACTGCAAACTTCTAGAGTTGGCCATTAAATAAGTTGGTCTGATGGGTTTACTGGACGTCATCTGACTCCCCCTTTTGCTATATCATGAGGATACCTGGACCACCTACTGAGATGTGACTTTTGTTAAGTAATTCACGTGAAAAATGAAAAGGATACTGGAGTGCGTCTTTAAAGATATATAGCCATTAATTCTAGAACAATACAACTTAAAATTCCTCATGAGCTTAGTGCAACTGTTTTACTTCATCAAAAATATAAGCATGTTTTACTCTATTGTCTGTAAACAAAATCATTGTAAATCAACATCGTAAACCTTACAAAACATTGTTAAAGCCATCAGTCACTCCTTGCACCTAAAGCTCTGTCTATGAATTTGAGTTACATTTCTCCAGCCCTATCCCTCAGCTGTTTACCAAAGCAGGGTGTGCGTTTGTTTGAATCTCTTATTGCCCCTTAAATGAATAGGTAAATATATATTTCAAGTTATCCATCTTCACAAATAAATCAATACAATAGTAAGGCCCATTGAAAACACTCACTCAGGAAGATGTGCCCAGGGAAAAGGGGAGCAGATCTGGGGTAACTCAGACGTAATTGCACATACACTGGATAAAACCTTAGGCATTAGGCTACCTCCTTCCCCACTTTTGTTTTCCCAGGGCACATCAGCCTTTACTATGAAAGAAAAATCTCCCGAACGAATAGTACATGGACTCAGGCTGCCAATAAAACCCCGCCCTTGATTGTAGGAATCAATTATTTAAAATGGTAAGAAACAGAATGAACAAGGCGCTCAGCATATAAAGGGAGCCGAACAAACCCTGCCCATTATCAAAAATGTAATCTGTGTCAGTGGGGTCGACAGTAGGACAGATGTAACTTCTGTCAGCATCTACCCCACTGGAAGTAAACTCCACAAAGCCTGGCTGGTCGGTGCTGATCTGGGAGTTGATCCAGGACTGGTAACTGGACACTCTAGTGTAGACCCCAGGGAGATTAGGCCGAGCGCAGCCATAACCCCAACTAACAACACCAGACTGGACCCAGACGGAGTTCTGTTCAACCACCATTGGACCTCCTGAGTCACCCTGAGAAGATAGAGCAAGGTAAGTCTCTCAAAGTAATTCAAGGATGGCATGCTATAGGAAATGGATTGGAACAGGGCCCAGTTCTACAAAAGTTATCTGATCAGATATCATGCATAGAAACAGAATAAATAGGATGGGTGTATCTTTGACTTGAATGGGGACGCCCGTTCTATTAATTATATATATATATATATATATTTTATTTGAACCCCCTTTTTCTCCCTAATTTCGTGATTATGATCTTGTCTTATCGCTGCAACTCCCCCAATGGGCTCGGGAGAGGCGAAGGTCGAGTCATGCGTTCTCCGAAACATGACCCGCTAAGCCGCACTTCTTAACACCTGCTCGCTTAACCCGGAAACCAGCTGCACCAATGTGTCAGAGGAAACACGTTCAACTGCCGAACGAAGTCAGCCTGCAGGTGCCCGGCCCGCCACAAGGAGTCGCTAAAACGCGATGAGACAAGTAAAGCCCCTCCGGCCAAATCCTCCCCTAACCCGGACGACACTGGGCCAACTGTGAGCCGCCCTATGGGACTCCCGGTCACGGCTAGGAGTCGAACCCCTGGCTGTAGTGCCGCTGTAATACTGATGCAGTGCCTTAGACCGCTGCGCCACTCGGGAGGCCCTATGAATACTATTTCCATGCATTTAATCCTATCTGATTCCCTACATTCAATCAGATAACTTTAGAAAAACTAGGCCAAGGAGAACAAGAAGATAGGTTAGCATGGACTTTACCTGACATGAGTCCTTGCCCCCTTCCAGAACACCAGCACAGAGCATGTTGTCTGTGATTGAGCCGACCCCATTCAGGCAGTCACACTGTGTGTTCCCCACAACTGGAACCTCCACTTCTTGCAGAGTCTGGGGTGGGGGTAGGTGATCTGAAGGAAACAAAAGACTAGTAATGGGAGATCTTTAAATTGTCCATTTCAATCGTAATAATAACAAAAATCAGTGTGCACTTGTGGCCACTGGGGATACTGTTTCACATAAYACATCATCTCATCAACATCTCCTACAATGGATAATTAACGTGTCCTCACCTCCTTCATTGGCATTGCCCCAGCCAGTCACCCAGCTCTCAGTGCCCTGGTGGAAAACACTGTCACTTGCTGCCAGACAGACGGGAAAGATGTAATCAGTGAAGTTAACTGGTGAGGAGAGTTTGAACAGAGCGATGTCGTTGTCATGTGTGCTTCCATCGTAAGCTGGATGTAAAATGATCTCATCCACAGTTGTGGACACTTCGTTGGGGTTACTGCCCTGCTGGTTCTGTCGACCAAGGATAATGCTCCAACCATTTGGGCTTGCGCTTTGTTGGAATAAAAAAAAAAGACACATCAAAGTGACAAAATAAAAGATTAACACAGAATGAATGGATAATTACATTTTGAACAACTTATTTCCGCTGCATTACAATTTTTGTAATTTTTGTATTTTTTTTAAATAAATATTCCTTTGTGCTAGAACCTTCATGTTCCCTGTATCTCACGCTAACTCACCTGGAGAAGCAGTGGGCTGCAGACATCACCCACWCCTTGTTGACGAGGGACCCACCACAAACGTGGCTGGCAGATTCTTGGAGGCTTGCCTGCCAGGGCCAACTTCCTGCAGGGGCATCTTGACCTCCCCACTATTTTGTTGTTGACAGGAGTGATGCCACACACTGACATAAAATAGAGAATATTGGAAATAAATACTCCACATTTTCCATAGGAATTAGAAGAAGAATTTTGATTGGAAACCTATAGTGTGATATCTGCACCTGGATTTCAGCCAAGCTGACTTTAGATGAAAATACAAGGTCAGAAACTCATGTTAAGCAGTTGCAATGGCTGGTGCTTTGCTTGTAGTGAATGGTACCGTTGTAGACTAGGACAGATGAAACCACTATCTAATAACAATTCAATAATTTTATATGCCACCCCCACTCCACGCTGAGCTGAGTGATTAAAGGGAAAGTTTTCCGCAATTTTAGTCTAATCTAAATCGTTTTCTTACCTCAAGAGGTTGTGTGTCTATCTTAATGTGTATACGAGCTTTACGGAAAGTCCTGTGAAGTAAGCCATGCATGGAATGCGAGTATAAAACTATAAAATGGATGAAAACAGTTCTGTTCCAAAATAACTACTTATCAAGTGATATTAACGCAATATAAATTGAAGTGTGTGAGCTATTTTAGGACGTTTTTATTTTTTACCTGTATACCATCAGCTTGTTTGCACTGTGGTGGGAGGTATGGCAATGTCTGAGGTGTGTCCTTAAAAACATCTGCCAAAGTGCCAATTTCAGGCAGCGCAAGTTAGGACATTTAAGACCCACCTAAAACGTCTCTTAACGATAACGCATTTCCCAGGCTACATATATAACATAACATCTCATTAAGATGAGAGATGGTTTCAGTCAGTTACAATTCAGTCAGAGAGGAAGTGGATTCAAATCAGTTATTGGAGGTAATATAAACTCACCAGGGGTTGTTGATGTGGTGGCTGGAGGGATATAAATGGCTGCAGGGAATAGAGAGGTTGAAAACCGAGCACGAGCACTTCCTGTAAAGCCCTGTAGCCTCAAAATATGAGATTGTGTATTTTATTAAAGCGCTTAAAGCCTCACTGTTGTGTCATGCTGCCACCGCCGGGGGGAGGGAATCAAGATCAGCTAAATGAAATGTATATGCAAAATAGTAACACAATCATCATCATACAAAGTGGATAAAGTCCATACTCATCATCAACAGAAGAACCACAAGAACCTTCATTTGATTCCCCATTGTCAGAAGCTCCTTGTCCATTAAAATCTAGGAGCAAACATGAATATCATTATGCCCTTATTCAAAACTGGCTTGATTTTCATCTGACATTTTGGATTCATTGATATTTTACATTTCGTATTCTACAACCAAATGGGTAAGATGAGCTCACCTGTTTCTGTGGATTCACCCGTTCTTTCTTCTATGTAGTCCTGTTGGGTTGGCTATACTGTAGGCAGGTGAGTAAATTGGAATTTGGTCATTGGGGCTGGTCCCATATGACGTTTACTGCAGGTGTGGCAAGTGGACTTACACATTCATTTTAATATTTACTTAGAATAGCTCACCTGTTTCTCTGCATTCTCTCTTTCATCCACATACAGTACCAGTCAAAAATTTGGACACACCTACTCATTCAAGGGTTTTTCTTTATTTTTACTATTTTCCACATTGTAGAATAATAGTGAAGACATCAAAACTAGGAAATAACACATATGGAATCATGTAGTAACCAAAAAAAGTGTTAAACAAATCAAAATATATTTCAGATCTGAGGTTCTTCAAAGTAGCCACCCTTTGCTTTGATGACAGCTTTGCACACTCTTGGCATTCTCGGATTGACTGACCTTCATGTCTTAAAGTAATGATGGACTGTCGTTTCTCTTTTCTTATTTGAGCTGTTCTTGCTATAATATGGTATTTTACCAAATAGGTCTATCTTCTGTATACCCCCCGACCTTGTTATAACACAACTGATTGGCTCAAACGCATTAAGGAAAGAAATTCCACAAATTAACTTTTAACAAGGCACACCTGTTAATTGAAATGCATTCCAGGTGACTACCTCATGAAGCTGGTTGAGAGAATGCCAAGAGTGTGCAAAGCTGTCATCAAGGCAAAGGTTGGCTACTTTGAAGAACCTCAAATATAAAATATATTTTGATTTGTTTAACACTTTTTTGGTTACTACATGATTCCATATGTGTTATTTCCTAGTTTTGATGTCTTCACTATTATTCTACAATGTGGAAAATAGTAAAAATAAATCAAAAACCTGGAATGAGTAGGTGTGTCCAAACTTTTGACTGGTACTGCTATTTTCCAAACCTGGCTCCAGGGTTGGTAATTTACCTGTCTTATATCAGCTCGCTTGCTCTGAGGTGGGAGGGGTGTAAATATTTGAGATGTGTCCTTAAAAACGGACGCCAATGTCAAGCAGAGCTACTGGTGATATTTAAGACTTGCCAAAAGCTGGTATTAGTGGTAACGCAATTGGTTATCTATTTTGCCAGCGTAGGCACACAGTAGCCTAATCAGTAGCCTATAACCAATGTTTTATTAAAATATCACGAGCAGCAAAACAGTCAGACATTCCAATTTTTCTAGACATTTTTTTATTATAATTGTTTTATTTCTTTACATACATCTTCTGTGAAAAGTTTGGACTCATTAGGCTTATGTGCGACGCCAATGCAAAGAAAGATGTCAGTGACTGTAGGAAGTCTGATTAGGAACATCAAGGTATTACAATAGACTGCTTGCATCTTCCCCTTTCATCTGTTGTCCCTACAGTGAGCTCCAAAGGTATTGGGACTGACACATTTTTTGTTGTGTTGGCTCTGTACTCCAGCACTTTGGATTTGAAATTATACAATGACTATGAGGTTAAAGTACAGACTGTAAGCTTTACTTAATTTGAAGGTATGTTCATCCATATCGGGTGAACCGTTTAGAAATTACAACATGTACATAGTTCCCCATTTTAGGGGACCAAAAGTATAGGGACAAATTCACATGTGTATTCAAGTAGTAAAAAGTTAAGTATTTGGTCCCATATTAATTTCAAGCAATGATTACATCAAGCTTGTGACTACAAACTTGTTGGATGCATTTGCTGTTTGTTTTGGTTGTGTTTCAGATTATTTTGTGCCCAATAGAAATGAATGGTAAATAATGTATTGTGTCATTCTGGAGTCACTTGTATTGTAAATAAGAATATGTTTCTAAACACTTCAACATTAATGTGGATGCTACCATAATTACGGATAGTGCTGAATGAATCGTGAATAATAAATGACTGAGAAAGTTACATACACACAAAAATCATACCTCCATGACATAATAACCTCTCACCATTACATTAACAGGGGAGGCTAGCATTTTGGGGGTGGGGGGGATGATATTTATGCCTCTGTAATGTTCTCACTCATCCTTATTCAAGATTTATATAGGATTATTCGTAATCATGGTAGCATCCACATTAATATAAAAGCCTACATGCATAAGTCTACTTTCTGTCCAACACTAAAACTAACTAAATAATATAAACATTCAATATAAATGTTTTTATCAAACAAACTGAATAAAAACTAGTAAATCAAGTCTAAAAATTAACTGAAACAACTAAATTTCAAATAAAAATCTAAAAACAAATAAAAACTATGATCGCCTTGCTGTACTCTACTCACTGTATTTTATTACACTGTACTCTGCTGTGCTCTACTCTCAGTACAGTGTGCTGTACTGTACTTAGTGCGAGACAAAGACAGAGAGGGAGGGGTGGTCGAGACTCAGATTGTTTTAACACTCTTGAAAGAAAAAGAAAAAACAGTTATGAGCTGAACATAACAGTATGCCAGTGGAAGGGATCACAGAGGCAGGTGACCCAACAGTAGTTTGTGACTATTACGATTTCCCATTGTAGCTAATTCAGTTGCAGTAAATTACTTAAATTTTTTGGGGGTAATTACAAGTTTTAAATCACATAATAATTCATTAACAAAATTGATATCAGTAAAAAAAAATTGGGGCGGCAGGTAGCCTAGGTCAAAGCATTGGGCCAGTAATCGAAAGATTGCCGGATCAAATCCCTGAGCTGACAAGTAAAAATCTGTCGTTCTGCCCCTGAACAAGGCAGTTAACCCACTGTTCCCCGCTAGGCCGTCATTGTAAATAAGAATTTGTTCTTAACTGACTTGCCTGGTTAAATAAAAAGGTCAAATATTTTTTTAAATAATAACCACTACAACTACCATTACTTGCTTCAGCGAACTTTCATTACCCTCGTTCTTCATGAGGGAGAGAAATTTGGTAACGGAGGAACAAGGCAATATTTCTAAAACTTACAGAAGGTGAACAATTTCTCCAAAATTAAATACAAGTATTGATATTAGTGGCAGGGGTTTTAACGTCAACATTGTTTTTGTTTTGATGTATTTCTGATACCTTTTAAGACTTTTTCTAGTAGATTAAGAGCACTTTTCCATATTTTTATCCAGAAAACAAAGCCTTTACTTTATGCCTAATTTATAAGATGGAAAATTGTTGAAAAATGTATATATGCCTTCATTTCCCCAAAATACAGACATTCATTTGACACCCAATTTGACACTCTCCTATGAACTTCATATGTTGGTGCTCAAGAGTCTTTCAGGAAACTCCCTCTATGTTCTATAGAAAGGTAAATAAGGTGGAATGTACTGTAGCTATGATGACAAAGAATAATATTTTTTGTTTGTGTTAAGAATCTTGACATTCATGGATGACAGCTATGAGATACACTGCAGGCGTGTTAAAATTAAAGGTGGTTTAAAGCAGGGCTATTCAACCCTGACCCTATGAGGTCCGGAGCCTGCTGGTTATCGGTCTACCTCGTAATTAATTGCACACACACCTGGTGTCCCAGGTCAAAAATCAGTCCCCGATAAGAGCGGAACAATGAATAATGCAGTGGAACTGGCTTCGAGTTCCAGAGTTAAATTGAGGGGGATTAGATGTACACAATGGGTGACAGCATTGTCATCATGCCTAGCCAGAACGCAAACTGGAAAAACACCTGTTGCCCTAACCAATTGTAAGTGAGATGTGTGCGAGTAGAAAGGCTCAGAATGTTCTACTGGCTCTGAAAATTAGAACTACACACCATGACTGCTGCTATTGGACTTACACCCCCTCCATATCTAATTGGACAGTGAAGCCAAACTGTAAAATGGGTCTCTATACTCCAGCATTTTGGATTTGAGATCAAATGTTTCATATGAGGGGACAGTACATTTTACGTTTCCATTTTAATCATTAAGCAGACACTCTTATCCAGAGCAACTTAAGAGTAGTGAATGCATAGATTTTCATACTAGTTCCCTGTGTGTGTGTGAGAAAAAATTTCTCAGAGAGTACAGAATGTCCCTTTTTATTTGAGGGTATTTTCAGACATATCTGTTTTACCATTTAGAAATGAAAGCAGTATATTTATCTAGTCCCCCCAATGTGAAGAAGTATTTGGACAAATTCACTTATAATGTATCAAATTAGTCAAAAGTGTAGTATTTGGTCCCATATTCCTTTGACTAAAACCCAAATTGAAACTGTGTAGCACTTACAATGTACTTACATTCATATAGTTTCTTTACAGTGTCCAGCTCACTAATAATCACTGTAATGAATGCTAGACAGTCAGGGAGAATAGAAAATTCCAAAAACAATGGATAGACAATTTTTATCTTATTTTGACAGCGAGGAAATACAACCGATTTTCAGTGCGGCCCTCCAGACCTCGTTAAAGACCAAATGTGGCCCCCCACGGCAAAATAAGTTTGACACACCTGCTGTAGGTGATGACAATTCCGCTGAGGGAGAGGCGTCCCAAGAGGAGGCGGAGGCGGAGGATGACGACACCCTGGAGAGTACAGGTAGCCCTATTTATGAATTCCTCTTTTAGGAAAATTAAACCAGTAGATTGGCATTGACCCAACATGAGGCTGTAGCCTACCTTGCAACTACCCGAACCCCCCCCCAGACAAGTGCCACATAGGCCTACATGACTTTCAGCAGATGCAGATGAAAAAGCTGGAGCATATTTTGGTGAAGATTTAGCTATGCTATCAAATACATTTTTGAGAGGTCTGTAAGAGGGTTATGTACATGCAGGAACAGTATGCTGCTTTTTTTTGCATAATAGTATAGGTCAATAGGAAGAATAAACCATGATATGCCTTGCTGATATCGATGTTAAACGATATCATATTGAATGATCAATATTGGTGCCCACCACTAGAAAATACCATCGACTGATATGAAACATCTGTTCTCAAATATAGCCAAATAAAAGTTTGTAGCTTCACTGTCCAAATACATACAGTTTGGTGTTGAATGTATACGTACTATAGGCAGGTAAATAAGGTGGAATGTAGCTACGATGACAAAGAATAATTTTTTTGTTCATGTTAAGAATCTTGACATTCACGGATGAGAGCAATGTCACGCACTGAAGGCACAGCAAAATTAATGATGGAGTAGATTGTTCATGATGAGTGATGGTGGATTTCATAGGGCATCTCGAAGGGCATTGTTCTTAATCTTCATGCCTAGCCAGAATGCAAACTGGAAAAACACCTGTTGCCCTAACCAGAAGTAAGTGAGATGTGTGCGAGTAGAAAGGCTCAGAATGTTCTACTGGCTCTGAGAATTAGAACTACACACCATGACTGCTGCTATTGGACTTACACCCCCCTCCATATCTAATTGGACAGTGAAGCCAAACTGTAAAATGGGTCTCTATACTCCAGCATTTTGGATTTGAGATCAAATGTTTCATATGAGACGGCAGTACATTATTTTATTTACTGTACATTTTAGTTATTTAGCAGACGCTCTTATCCAGAGCAACTTACAGTAGTCGTTTATGTACTTTTTCGTACTGGTCCCCCATGTGAGATCGAGCTTCTAAATAAGAGTACAGCATTTCATACATAACTGTTTTACCATTTAGAAATTAAAGCACTTTATGTATCTAGTCCCCTGAAGTGAAAAAGTCAGAAGTATTTGGACTAATGTATCAAAGTAGTCAAAAGTGTAGTATTTGATCCCATATTCCTTGCACGCAATGACTAGTTCCCGCCTGCGCTGAAGAAGTGGATGTCGATTAAGGCAGCCCCCCGCACCTCTCTGATTCAGAGGGGTTGGGTTAAATGCAGAAGACACATTTCAGTTGTACAACTGACTAGGTATCCCCCTTTCCCTTTATCAAGCTTGTGACTCTACAAACTCTCTGGATGCATTTGTGGTTTGTTTTGGTTGTGTTTTGGGCTACAGTATGTTTTGCCCAATAGTAACTGAAGGTGAATGATGACTGGAGTTGATTAATCATGGGCATCAACAGGATTATCTTAAGAAAAAGCATGAATGACTAAAAGGCATCTCACTCATTATTCACGATTCATCCATGATTTTCTATAATCATGGTAGCATCCACATGAACGTAGAAGCATTCAAAAACATATTCTATTCTTACTTGCAATAAAAGTGACTCCAAAATGACATAATATATTCACCATTCAGTTTCTATTGGGTAAAACATAATTCAAAACACAACAAAAACAAACTGCAAATGCATCCAACAAGTTTGGAGAGTCACAAGCTTGATGGAGTCCTTGCGTGCAAGGACTATGGGACCAATTACTACACTTGTGACTACTTTAATATACTATAAGCAAATTTGTCCAAATACTTCCCACTGGACATACACTGCTTGAATCAACATTATTTCAACATAATTTGTAAACGTATTGTGACATGGAATCCAAGTGGAAAATACATTGGATTTGAAAAAAGTCAAACACCAGTACTGTTTATACTTAATTTGAACCAGCATTGTAAACATTGACATTTGGGTAAAACGTCAACTTAAAAACATTGATTTTAACTGACTAACAGGTTGTTACATCAATCTCATTTCAACATAATCATCAGAACTATGCATAGGTTGAAATTGCGTAGAAAATTCCACATAGAATCGTATCTTTATTAAATAAACTGTATATTGGGTTGCTGAAATTATGTTGAATTTACATATTTTGCATTACTCATCTCATATGTATATACTGTGTTCTATCCTATTCTACTGCATCTTAGTCTATGCTGCTCTGACATTGCTCGTCCAAATATTTATATATTCTTAATTCCATTCCTTTAGATTTGTGTGTATTGTTGTGAAATTGTTATATATTACTTGTTAGATATTACTGCACTGTTGGAGCTAGAAACACAAGCATTTTTCTACACTCGCAGTAACATCTGCTTAAACAGTGACTCTTACTGGTATACGAGGGACAATGCACTTCAGTGAGAATGAGTCTACCATCCAGGTGCCTACCTCTATATACCCTGCTAAGCTTTGGAAACAAGCTGTGTTCGTTTCAGCTGAGCTATCATGTAAACCCATTTAGACATTGATCAGCGTGTTAAGACGTCAAATGGGGGGGACATAAATTGCTTTAATTTCTAAACGGTAAAACAGATATGCATGAAAATACCCTCAAATAAAAGCTGACATTCTGTACTGTTGCCTAATGGATGCGGTAAAGGGGTTGATGGAACGCAGACCATTCCATTGAGACCAGATTGGCATATATTCAACAAATCTGATCTAACAAAGTGGATATTCGTCACGTCTGTCATGATTTATGTATTGTAACAGGCCCAAAATGTGAATACTTTAGTCCAAGTTGGATATATTGAGCTGTTTTTACTGCATAACATTTAGAAGTGATTTCTAAATACAAATTTTAATTTGTATAAACTGGTTAGCATAGCTAGCATACAGAAATCTGCAGTGGTAGTCAGTCATTTTTGTCACAGTTGATTGGTGACAATGAAATGAACATGTGTTGGGGTTGACATCCATACAACATTATACTCCAATTTCTACCTCAACATAGTGTGAAATATACATATAAACAATATCCTACATTTGCTGGGGGCAATAAGGAGGTTCGGGATCTTTCCCCCACGCACTTCCATGGCAATTCCAATGTTTTGGTCGAGTTCAATTGACCTCTTTACCGAATCCATACTCCGAGTCGATATTCACATAAAAATAAGGAATTCCCTCAACCACGCCCATAACTTGGGGTAAAACAAACACTTTCCAATTAACCAACAGTGTAAAAGAGACCACTTCGTCATCCATTTTTTGTTATTCAGAAATAACAAAACATGTCAAAAAGCTGCTATGTTGTTCAATGTTCAAAAATCCCGACCTACGGTTTGCAATGCTCCCACGTAAGGAAATAGACCCTGCGAGAAGAGCCGTGTGCCACAGGCTGTGGCTTCAGGCTATTCGGCTGGGAAACCGGTGTCCAAGTATGCTACACGTAGCTATGTGTGTGGAAAATATTTAATCACAGGTAAGACATTTAACTTGTTTAGTATAGTTTGTTTGTCCGGTTGCTTGTGTTGTTGGTCTCTTGGCTAGCTTAATGTTCTGGTGGGTAGCTAGCTAGCTCTCACTCACTCATGTGGCTGCTAGCACCATCAAGAAAAAGGGGCATGAGGGAATCCCTACAATATTACGTTTCTCTAGGTAGTGAGAACGCTCAGGAAAAGGCAATGTTGAAAAGTAATCTTTAGACGTTGTACTTTCTTAAATGTTGTTTTCTAATTGACTAAAACAAGGAGACAAAAAGAAATGGGGTAACCACAAGACAATTAAGCTGAGGGAGAGGCATACCGAGTAGGATGATGAGGACAACACCACCCTGGAGAGTACAGGTATTCCAGTCAATTCAGGAAGGACACTCAAATTCAAATTGACCTCAATGCTTTTCAATTAGGAAAATTTGGAATGAAAATTAGAATTACTTTCTGAATTGAATGGATTTGAAAGGTAACTGACCCATTCCCTGATATAAATTCCTCTTTGAGAAATTAAACTAGGGGGGGGGGGGGGGTAATCAACTGAACCCCCCTCAGAGTGCCACATAGGCCTACATGACTATCAACAGATGCAGGTGACAAAGCTGGAGCAAAGCAGGTGACAAAGCTGGAGCAAAGCTGGAGCATATTTATGAAAACATTTATATCGCTTACTTAGTCGCTATAAGGATACATCAAAATTGGGATCACCTGATTCATAAAAAAATATATGTTTTTTTTAACCAGGTAAGACCCATTGAGTTTAAAAACATAGTTTGCGAGAGCGACCTGGCAAGAAGGCAAAACAGGGAAATAGCTGTGTGTACATAAAATATTACAGAAAAATACTAAATACACACAAAAGACAAAGTGTCACAAGGTACAGATATAATTGAAGATTAGAAACAACTGCAGCTATCACAAACAGTGTTGTCGATCAGAGTCCTAAAATCAGGCAAGGACACTAACTCCCCTAACTTTAATATATTTTGAAGAATGTTCCAGGATGAAGAGGCATTATGGGAAAAAGTTTGTTTCCCCATCTCAGTTATAGCCTTAGGAACAGACAAGGACAGCAGCGACTGTGAAAGAAGACTGTATTGAGTGACTGATCTGGTCAGTAAGGAACAGAGATACAAAGGGAGTTGTCCTATCAATGCTTTGTACACAAAAGTGTACCAGCGCTTCAGTCTCCTGGTGGAGAGAGAGGTCCATTGCACCATCGCATACAGATCAGTGATCATTTGTAATACATCTTAAAGCGCCATGATACACTGTGTCCAGAGTTTAAGGTACTTGCTGAGGCCTGCATAAAGACAATATCACCATAATCCAGCACTGATTTTAAAAAAGTGCTTTGCACAAGATCTTTTCTGCCTAACATTGAAAAGCAAGATTTGTTCCTAAAATAGAAACCCAATTCCAACTTCAGTTTCTTGGTCAAGTTATCAATGTGCTGTTTAAAATTAAGCTTTTCATCTAACCAAATCCCAAGATACTTATAGTATCAATTTGCTGGTGTTTTATAGTTAAAAATCTGCAAGTGATTCCATCCGTTTACTTTCAGGGAAGAGAAAACCATTAATGTTGTTTTCCTTGCATTAAGCACAAGTTTCAATTTTAATACTGGCCTTTGAATAACATCAAAAGCCAACTAGGTCCTGAAAAGCCTTCTCAATATTAGATGCACTAGAATAAACAATTGTGTCATCAGCATATAGATGGAGATTTGTAGAGTCAACAGTCTTCCCTATATCATGTATATACAGTGTAAAAAGGATCGGACCTAAAACTGAGCCCTGGGGAAATCCTTTTGTAAGCCTTCGAAACTCAGATTTCATACCCTCCTGTGCTACACACGGTATTCTGTCAGAAATAACCTAGCAACCGCAAATTTATATCAAAATAACTAGTATTTAATGGGATGTTCAGATCTAATTAAAGCAGTTTCACTCAAATTCCAGTAGTCATCCAATCAATCAAATGTATTTATAAAGCCCTTTTTACATCAGCAGATGTCAAAGTGCTATATAGAAACCCAGCCTAAAACCCCAAACAGCAAGCAATGCAGGTGTAGAAGCACGGTGGCTAGGAAAAACTCCCTCGAAAGGCAGGAACCTAGGAAGAAAACTAGAGAGGAACCAGGCTATGGGGGTGGCCAGTCCTCCTCTGGCAGTGCCAGGTAGAGATTATAACAGTACATGGCCAAGATGTTCAAACGTTCATAGATGACAGGCAGGGTCAAATATTAATAATCACAGTGGTTGTAGACTGGGTGCAACAGGTCAGCGCCTCAGGAGTAAATGTCAGTTGGCTTTTCATAGCAGAGCATTCAGAGTTCGAGACAACAGGTGCGGTAGAGAGAACAACCCATTGTTGTTCTAGCTACTTAGGCATCTAATCGATCAGTACACATACACTGTAGCACGTGCCATGTTCAGATTTACCTAAACCATAGAGTCACTCTGCACAAGCTTTGTTAAAAGATGTACTCAAAAGTTCCATCTAATTGAAGTGACGGTGTGCCGAGACACCCACTGTTGACAATGCTTGTTATCCATCTTGTTGACATTCACTCAAGTCAAGGGCATCACACTGGGCTGGTTTGAGTGGGTTAGGGCGAAAGCAACCGACTGTAGACGAAAGTCGAGGAGTGAAGTTGGGGGAGGTGCATCTGTTAATTATCTATCCTGTTGCCGAGTCACTTTACGCCAAGTTAAATGTACATATCTATCTCAATTACCTCATACCTCCTGCGCAGACAACTGATTGTCAACACCCGGATACTCTCCAACTACGACACCTGCCATATAGAGAGTGTGCTGACTTTGTTTCCTGACCTGGTACAGTGGGCTGTTAGTGGCTAATAAGGGTATGCTCAGGCGGACTGTGAACCTGGGGTCCAAGCTCTACACGCTTCAGGGCCTGTGATAAACGGGCAAAGTACAAGGTCAAACGCATCATAGACAATCTTGTCCAATCTTTTGAGCTGCTGCCTTCCGGGTGGAGAACTGTAGAACTGTGCCCAATACACGGTCGGACAGAAGGCCGCAGAGACTTTGAATATGTAAAAATGTAAATGTGCAACTTGTTTACCAACTCTCCAGTTTTCCGTAATGCATGTAATATGTCTATTTGTATGCTGACATCACAGAATTAATTTCCATGTAAATAAACAAAGTATATTGTATCGTGTATATAGCCAAGTTATCGTTACACATTGTGTATTTATTATGACTTATGACTTTAAAAAAAATAAAAAATAAAAAACATTTATCCCCTTTTCTCCCCAATTTTCGTGGTATCCAATCGCTTGTAATTACTATCAAGTCTCATCGCTACAACTCCCGTACGGGCTCGGGAGAGACGAAGGTCGAAAGCCACGCGTCCTCCGAAGCACAACCCAACCAAGCCGCACTGCTTCTTAACACAGCGCGCCTCCAACCCGGAAGCCAGCCGCACCAATGTGTCGGAGGAAACACCGTGCACCTGGCCCCCTTGGTTAGCGCGCACTGCGCCCGGCCCGCCACAGGAGTCACTGGAGCGCGATGAGACAAGGATATCCCTACCGGCCAAACCCTCCCTAACCCGGACGACGCTAGCCCAATTGTGCGTCGCCCCACGGACCTCCCGGTCGCGGCCGCCCGTGACAGAGCCTGGGCGCGAACCCAGAGACTCTGGTGGCGCAGCTAGCACTGCGATGCAGTGCCCTAGACCACCGCGCCACCCGGGAGGCCCCGACTTATTACTTTTCTATTGTCTTTCTCTGCATTGTTGGGAAGGGCCCATAAGTACAGTGCATTCATAAAGTATTCAGACTGCTTAACTTTTTCCACATTTAGTTACAGCCTTATTCTAAAATCGATTAAATAAAAATGTCTCATCAATCTACACACAATACCCCATAATGACAAAGCAAAAACTGTTTTTTATAAAAAACTGAAATACCTTATTTACATAAGTATTCAGACCCTTTGCTATGAGACTCAGGTGCAGCTCAGGTGCATCCAGTTTCCATTGATCATCTTGATGTTTGCACAACTTGATTGAAGTCCACCTGTAGTAAATTCAATTGATTGGACATGATTTGAAAAAGGCACACACCTGTCTATATAAGGTCCCACAGTTGACAGTGCATGTCAGAGCAAAAACCAAGCCATAAGGTCGATGGAATTGTCCGTAGAGCTCCGAGACAGGATTGTGTCGAGGCACAGATCTGGGGAAGGGTACCAAAAAATGTCTGCAGTACTGAAGGTCCACAAGAACACAATGGCCTCCATCATTCTTGAATGGAAGAAGTTTGTAACCACCAAGACTCTTGCTAGAGCTGGCCGCCCAGTCAAACTGAGCAATCGGGGGAGAAGGGCCTTGGTCAGGGAGGTGACCAAGAACCTGATGGTCACTCTGACAGAGCTCCAGAGTTCCTCTGTGGAGATGGGAGAACCTTACAGAAGGACAACCGTCTCTTCAGCATTCCACCAATCAGGTCTTTATGCTAGAGTGGCCAGATGGAAGCGACTCCTCAGTAAAAGGCACATGACACCCTGCTTGGAGTCTCTGGTCTGATGAAACCAAGATTGAGCTCTTTGGCCTGAATACCAAGCGTCACGTCTGGAGGAAACCTGGCACCATCCCTACGGTGAAGCATGGTGGTGGCAGCAACATGCTGTGGGGATGTTTTTTAGCGGCAGGGACTGTGAGACTAGTCAGGATCAAGGAAAAGATGAACGGAGCAAAGTACAGAGAGATCCTTGATGAAAACCTGCACCAGAGCGCTTAGGACCTCAGACTGGGGAGAAGGTTCACCTTCCAACAGGACAACGACCCAAGACAATGCAAGAGTGGCTTTGGGACAAGTCTCTGAATGTCCTTGAGTGGCCCAGCCAGAGCACAGACTTGAACTAGATCTAACATCTCTGGAGAGACCTGAAAACAGCTGTGCAGCGCCACTCCCCATTCAACCTGACAGAGCTTGAGAGGATCTGCAGAGAAGAATGGGAGAAACTCCCCAAATACAGGTATGCCAAGCTTGTAGCGTCATACCCAAGAAGACTCAAGGCTGTAATCGCTGCCAAAGATGCATAAAGAAAGTACTGAGTAAAGGGTCTGAATACTTATGGAAATGTGATATTTCATTTTTTCTTTTGTTTTAGTTTTTTGTGCAAAATTATAAAAATAAAAATACATTTTGCTTTGTCATTATGGGTATTGTGTGTAGATTGAAGACGGAAACAAACAATTTAATCAATTTTAGGATAAGGCTGTAACGTAACAAAATGTGGAAAAAGTCAAGGGGTCTGAATACTTTCTGAACACACTGTAAGCATTTCACTGTTAGTCTACACGTGTTATTACGAAGCATGTGACAAATAAAATTAGATTTTTATTTGATTTGTGACAGCTGAAAGTCAACAAGGCTCAGTGCAACACGGCAGTGTTGCCATTTATAAAAGTTGTTGTTTATAATGAAATAAACATGTCTCCAACCCCCATATAACTCACAAACTGAAAATGTGTGTATATTGTACAATCAATTAGTGAGAGACAGTCTCATATCACATAAATTTGTACATATCCACTATATACATGAATTGCAGCAAAGTTGGTTCCTGTTTCAGTCAAGTCTTTAGTCACGTTCTCGTGAGTCAAACAAAAACACCCTAATGATTGGTTGACAATAGAGCTTCCCACAATGCAGGTGATGGCTGCAGAATGAAGTTGTTGAAGAGCAACTCCAGAAACTTGCCGTCAAATTCATAACCTCACATGAGTTCATGTTCACGCAGTCGACAAGTAGACACAAGTCTGACAATTTTTATCCCCATAATGCTACACACTCTGAAAAGCGGTCACCATCGACTTGATGATCATCCAATGGGTTTTGAGAAAGAGGCGAGGATAGAGGACGTGAGGAGTATGCAATTGAGAAAAGGCCCCAATCATTCTACACCTCAACCAGTCAAGGCCTCAGAGTTTCTTCCGGTCTGGAAGCACGCTTTCATACTTTTTGAACTATAACCGTTTTAAATTTACATAAAAGCTTCATAAGGCAAAACCTGGATTCGCCACTGCTCTTTATCCGTTTCAGCTACAAGGACCAACCCAACATTGAAATGTGCAGACCGACTCAACTTAAACGGCTTCAACACAGCTTTTTGCTACCATTCATTTTGCATAAACTATAAATGACGGAATGCAGGCTTCAACATTCTAAACCGGAATCACTGCCACAAAACTATCAGAATGTTCAAACTAAAACATTTTGAGAGCTTAAAAACCCATTCTATGGCTTATGCTATAGTACAATGTTTGCCAACTCCGGTCCTTGAGTAACCCCAACAGCACACATTTGTGTTGTAGTCCCGGGCAAAAACACCAGATTCAACTTGTCAAGAGCTTGATGATCAGTTAACAAGTAAAATCAGGTGCGCTAGTCCGGGGCCACAACACAAATATGTACTGTTGGGTGTACTGGAAGACCGGAGTTGGGAAACACTGCTTATTACTCACTTTAGCCTACTATACTAGCCCACTATAACAACTCGACACCTACAAACCACCTCAAAATACAGTTTGTCACTATAACCCATAGCCTATGAAAACCCTATTACGATCAATACTACTACAATTTGTTTTTAACTTACTCTGGATTTTATTTTTTATAAATACAATAGGGGTAGGCCGTCATTGTAAATAAGAATTTGTTCTTAACTGACTTGCCTAGTTAAATAAAGGTTATATAAATAAAATTAATAAACAATACTTTTGAGCAGTTTTTATCTGTCTTAAAAACAAAAAAGCCATAAAGTGATAGAATAAGGCCAGCTCTTTCACAGACAATGTGAGAGAAATGTGTGCGTATTGTAAGTAGATGTCAGAGTACTATGTATACTTTAAAGTGCCTGTACCTGTATTGCAGCAGGAGTTTAGGTAGTACAGAGCGGACAACAGGACTGTTGTCAACACACTCTAGGAAGGGAGTGAGCTCTCTGGTCCTGTATACATTCCCTACAAACACACACACATAAACCACAAGTCTCATTCAATGACCTTTCTTAATCAAAACGTTGGACTCTAAAGCTAACATTAGGCTATAACTAGCAATACAAATGGCTTTTTGAGATAATATTACTACAAAGATCATACATGCAATATTAGCTAGCGACCTAGCCAGCTAACATTAGCTATCTAGCTAACATTATGCTTTAACTTGCAATGAAAACGACTGTATGACAAAATAAGAAACGTATAATATCAGGCATACAAAATCAGAACATGTAGATGTAATATATGAATTGGCTTCCCATCTCCTCCAGGGCACTCACCTTGTGCAGATATTAGTAGTGAGAAAAGCAGCTCTACGACACCCTCTCTGGGGCTCTCCCCGTCAGACAGACAGAACCGGGAAACGACCTCCAGGAAGAAGGAGTTACAGCAGCCCCTGATCTCTGCATGCTGCTGCAGGGCTGACCTGAGATAAAACAGGGGTTTGTCACAGCCCTGGAGTCAATCCATTCACTGGGAATGCTGGACGCTTCACTGAAACACTTACTGACGAAAATATAATCTGTCACATTCATAAAGACCTTTCTTCTACAATTTGTATAAACTTTTTTCTGTGTGATGGGGTAAAGACAAATGCCCGCTTCAGAAAAGGTAAATTAGGTAAGATGGTTGAAGGGTGGATGTTGAAGGCCGTTTCTGAACTCACGTGATGGTTTTAGATACAGAGGGTTGGAAGTTTGGTGGCAGGTCTTCCCTGCACTTGGGACAGTAATGCCTGTCTGTCTGGAGGCTGCTCTGGAGGCAGGACAAACAGAAAACATGTCCACAGGGCAGGGTGGATGGCACTTTGAGCTCTGATAGGCACACTGGGCAAATTATGCCAAACCTAGGAGGTAGAAAGTATCATGAGAAATAAGAAATACAACTATGGCTCAATATACTGTGGAAAATGTCAAGTATACTGTTAAAGTGATGTGAAGCTGAAATCACTGATACACTAAATGGCCAAAAGTATGTAGACAACCCTTCAAATTGATGTATTTGGCTATTTCAGCTACACCCGTTGCTGACAGGTGTATAAAATCGATCATGCAGCCATACAATCTCCATAGACAAACATTGGCAGTAGAATGGCACGTACTGAAGAGCTCAATGACTTTCAACATGGCACCATCATAGGTTGTCCCCTTTCCAAAAAGTCAGTTTGTCAAATTTCTCCCCTGCTAGAGCTGCCCCAGTCAACTGTAAGTGATGGTACTGTGAAGTGGAAATGTCTAGGAGTAACAACGGCTCAGCCGAGTGCTAAAGCACATAGCTCGTAAAAATCGTCTGTCTTAGTTGCAACACTCACAACCAAGTTCCAAACTGCCTCTGGAAGCAACGTCAGCACAATAACTGTTATTTGGGAGCTTCATAAAATGGGTTTCCATGGCCGAGCAGCTGCACACAAGCCTAAGATCACCATGTGCAATGCTAACACGGAACCCAAACCGGCTGCGCCCGTGCAACATCGTTCATACATTTATTTTGTCTTGCTAGCTAATTTTTCCTATTTAGCTAGCTTGCTGTTGCTATCTAATTTGTCCTGGGATATAAACATTGAGTTGTTATTTTACCTGAAATGCACAAGTTCCTCTACTCCGACAAATAATCCACACATAAAACGGTCAACCGAATCGTTTCTAGTCATCTCTCCTCCTTCCAGGCTTTTTCATCTTTGAACTTATATGGTGATTGGCATCTACARTTTCATAGTATTACCACGACYACCGGCAAAACAYTTCGTCTTTCAATCACCCACGTGGGTATAACCAATGAAGAGATGGCACGTGGGTACCTGCTTCTATAAACCAATGAGGAGATGGGAGAGGCAGGACTTGCAGTGCGATCTGCGTCAGAAATAGGAATTATTTCTATTTTAGCCCTTGGCAACGCAGACGCTCGTTGGCGCACGCGAGAAGTGTGGGTGCAATAATTGAATAACATGGATTTCAAAATGTATTTTGCAACGCTCACACACGCAACGTGTCCTGTCTGGTCAGCATGTAAGCGTCAGCTGGAGTGGTGTAAAGCTCACCGCTATTGGACTCTGGAGTAGTGGAAATGCGTTCTCTGGATTGATGAATCACGCTTCACCATCTGGCCATCCTACGGAAGAATCTGGGTGTGGCAGATGCCAGGAGAACGCTACTGGTGCCAACTGTAAAGTTTGGTGGAGGAATAATGGTATGGGGCTGTTTTCATGGTTGGGCTAGGCCACTTAGTTGCAGTGAAGGGAAATCTTAACGCTACAGCATACAATGACATTCTAGACAATTCTGTGCTTCTTTGTGGCAACAGTTTGGGGAAGGCCCTTTCCTGTTTCAGCATGAGAATGCCCCCATGCACAAAGCGAGGTCCATACAGAAATGGTTTGTTGAGATCGGTGTGGAAGAACTTGACTGGCCTGCACAGAGCCCTGACCTCAACCCCATTGAACACCTTTGGGATTAAATAGAACGCCGACTGCGAGCAAGGTCTAATCGCCCAACATCAATGCCCGACCTCACTAATGCCCGTGGCTGAATGGAAGCAAGTCCCTGCAGCAATGTTCCAACATCTAGTGAAAAGCCTCCCCAAAAGAGTTGAGGCTATTATAGCAGCAAAGGCGGGATCAATTCCATACTAATGCCCATGATTTTGGAATGAGATGTTCAACGAGCAGGCGTCCACATACTTTTAGCCATGTAGCGTATATTAGTTTAATACAAAACCAAACAATATGATATTGAATTGAGTCTTACCGCAGATCCCCGCTGATGCACTGTTGATGATAGGAGTTAAGGATACGAATCAGCTGCTGCAATGTGTCCACATTCCTCAGATCAGGAGAGTCCTGCATCAGCTGAGAGGAAGAAAAACATAAAAACTGCAAACTGATTCCAACATGTTGAAAAGGCCTTGCAGAGTTCTCTTTAAACATGACAAATAATGTGTAATCAATCAAGGGCAGTGGTGTAGTGGTGCCTTGGGAAGTGGGTATACTCTAATTTTGCCAAACATTTCCTGAATGGCTCACCTGGCGAAGGAAAGGCACCCTGTGTGAAAAATAGTTTGATAAAGGAAATGAATGACCTAAAATTAGGAATCCCATATTGGTCTTTCAAAGACAGGCCAACCCAAGCTGTACTGTGCAGTAGGCTAATAGTAGGTATACTATTGACATAGATACATGAGAATGTCAACGAAGTCAGAAATTTCTAAAAAAAATAGTTTCGCTCTCAAAGTCACATTTTATTAAAATTAAAATAAATTGGATGCTTTAACCTCTACTGGATTAGTGTCCTGATGCACAATATGCGATATTTGACTAGAATGGCATTGAAAACAAAAACATGTCTTATATGGTCAGAAAACTTAAATGATTGTTCATCTAACTGCGGTGTACAATTTACAGTAGCTATTACAGCGGAAAAAAATACCATGCTATTGTTTGATGATAGTGCACAACTACAAAACCCTTTTATCAAGGCAACTGGTTTGATACATTCACCTCTGACGGTATATAATGTACTTACATTCAGTAATCTTGCTCTGATTTGTTATCCTGAGGGTTTCAGAGATACAATGTAGTTTTGTTTGATAAAATACATTTTTATATACTAACACGATCCATGTTGTATACAGCGTTTTACATGAATTCCGACTCTTTCAATTTGCAACAAAACAATCTATGAACTCTAACTGGCTAAACCTTGTTTCACCCGGTCAAGTTTGGTTTCTGTGCAATCCTCAGACGCTCTAGAAGGCAACCAGACCTTGTTAAATCATTCTACATTACGTATTGGCTACACAACAGGTCAATTAGTCCATGGAGGACCGCCATCATTACGCAACAATGAGACGGACGGTGTTAACTTGATTGTCAATCTCTTGGTCCAATGACCACCTATCATTTTGAAACATAGCTAGCTATATAGCCAATGAGCTGGGCTTTACATGAGTATGTGATGCCCTTTGTAGGACTAACGCCCATTGTCCTATGGCTGCGCGCAACGCGAATCATTGTCCATAGAAAATCCATAGGACGCAGGGCAGTTTACTTTAGGCAGCCCTCGCTTTCTTCTACAAAGTTTTCTCAACACTGAAAAAGTACAACATGGCTACTAAGAGTGTAAACGCTAAATCAAACTTCAAGTATACACATTTGGAGGAGATTATTGCAGAAATTGACCGGGAGAGTGACACGAGGAGTCCTGCGCGCAATAAAGATTGGAAGGAAAAGGTAACGTTACTTTTATATCAGTAAGTAAAATACGTTTTTGCAAAGCTGTCATCAAGGCAAAGGGTGGCTACTTTAAAGAATCTCAAATATTTTTTTATTTGTTAAACACTTTTTTTGGTTACTACCATGATTTCATATGTTTTCATTCATAGTTTTGATGTCTTCACTATTATTCTACAATTTAGAAAATAGTACAAATAAAGAAACCCTGGAATGAGTAGGTGTGTCAAAATGTTTGACTGGTATTGTATGTTTATAGATATGTGTTGTGTATTTGATGCAGTGCTCACCCCTGCTAAGATAAAGGTTAAATAAAATAAGTATTCTAACTGATTTATTTTTATCCTCAATAGTGGTAGAGAGTAGGATGACCTGTGACAACTTCAGACACCACATTCAAGTCCTCTATCCCCCACTCATTCAAATGTAGGAATTGGTTCCTCCAGTCTGACCCCTCTGCTGTCTCTGTCTCCACACCCACCCCTGCCTGACCATATAGAGGAGTGAAGGTTAGTACCTTTTTATGTAGGGAAGCTAATGATCCATCATGTATGACATTCCTGGGGTTGTGTAAATTGTATTTTTTTTATTACCATAGCATGTTTGTATGTTCTATGTAGTTATGTACTTGGAAATGTATCAATTGACCAATTCGGCCACTTGGGTGCATTTGGGCAAACTCTTGAGGGACAGCTGGGAGACTTGATAGAAAATATTATGTAGATATCTCATTTTTGAATGTATCAGTCTGAAACTTTGCACATGACTGGACAACACCTAAATTACACCAGCTTCCTAAATCTAAATTACACCCCCAATCTTTTGCATTTCAAAGATGATGCAACAAAAATAGAAAATGTATGTTTTTATCTTTTACCAGATCTAATGTGTTATATTCTCCTACATTCATTTCACATTTCCACAAACTTTAAAGTGTTTCCATTCAAATAGTATTATGAATATCCATATCCTTGCTTCAGGTCCTGAGCTACAGGCAGTTAGATTTGGGTATGTCATTTTAGGTGGAAATTGAGATGTAGGGTACAAATGCTCACACCACATCAAGGAGACCACTTTTGAGGCTTGGGAAAAATCCACAAAATTTAGATTTGAGTCAAGTTACCCTTGAATTCAACTGCAGTTGGCACCTAATATTGTTTGGTTAGCGGTGTTTCTGTAGCGCACATGAGGTGGAGTTTGCAAAACAAATGGCCACTGGATTGATGCAAATAATCATGATATATTTCTGTCAGACTACTTTGTAGCTCTAACATTTAATTGAGAAGGTTTTTGAGAAAGCCTTTCCATCTACCAGAAGACAGTTAGGTCTATCATTAGCATCACTATTTTTCCTGTTCCTTCATTGTTTGAAACCTCTGTTTATCTTCATATTATGAGGCATGTCTTACCTTTCTTCAAAGTAGCTGATAGCCAAAATCCCACCATAGAAACGTGGAGGCAATTATTTTATAAAGACTTATGCGCTCTCCTGTTCAACTTTCTTTCATTGTCGATCAGCCAAAGGAATTACTTTATTCATATTAGCAGACCATAATAGTTGTTGCATCTTTCGATCTCTCTTTATACATTTCTAACCGATATTTCCATCTTGTTCCATGAAATTGCTTGCATGTGCGGTGTGCATTTTAGAACAGTGTTCTCCACAAATTGCATTTTGGAACATGTGTGTGTAGGCCTACCAATGTGTGCACATTGCTGGCTTAAAATTTCAAGAAATAATAATTTTAAGCTAAACATTCTGATCTGTTCCATCAGCCTTATTAAATGATACGGTATATACCTCCACCACACTACTTTGATACGCATCCTGGGGATTAAGGGAGTATACATAATGCCCTAAATGTGGGTATATAGCAAATACCTGCATATACCCTCCATTACACCACTGCAATGGTGGGGGGATCATTATTGCTAATACTGTCTAAACCCAACCTCTCACTTACGCTTTGGAGAAGCCTACAGTGTTTCAGAGCCAGATCCTCCAGACTGGGGTCTATCCGTTTCCCCTCAAACAACACCTGCTGGATGAATGCTGCTACTACAAGCATCCCACGCCAAATAGACCTGAAAGACAGAAGACGTTGAAGAAGACTAAACTATATTTGGTAGGAATCAATCTACTGATCAACTAATGAGTCAGTCGGTCAATCAATGAATCAAATAATAACCAACTATATCAATCAATGAATGTACCTGATAGAGTCCAGGTGCTGGAGACAGCCAGGGTTGCAGAGGGAGCTGTACTTCTCACCGAATGCTCTATCCAGACATGGCTGTAGGAGCTCCACTCTGCGTAAGAGGGACTCGCACTCTGTCAGGGACGTCACAGTCTGCAGCTTGGTCCTCTCCACACAAATTCCAAGAGCTAAAATGTCCTCCAGCTGCCACAAAAAAAGATTGTCATCATGCTTTCTTTTTTACTCCAGGTCGTAACATAATTCTTTAAGTGTTGTTCCTTGTGGCCATATGTGACCAGGAAAAACTTCCAGCCCTAGTTAAACTCTTAACTCTGGACCTTATTTATGGTGTAATTGATGTGATCTCACCATGTCTGTGGGCTTTGTGTGTGAGGCCTGCTGTAGAATGTCTGGGGCCAGCTGGGGCTGCAGCAGCAGGATATGGGACAGAGTGTCCAGTCTGGGAGCATAGTGTCTAGCTGCAGCCATCACCCAGGCAGGGGAC
This sequence comes from Salvelinus sp. IW2-2015, assembly GCF_002910315.2. Taxonomy (NCBI): domain Eukaryota; kingdom Metazoa; phylum Chordata; class Actinopteri; order Salmoniformes; family Salmonidae; genus Salvelinus; species Salvelinus sp. IW2-2015. The sequence goes on from NC_036858.1 coordinate 57,822,886, forward strand.
CGATCAGGGTTCATGGTCATGGAACGCTGGAGTTCAGACACACAGCCCAGCGCCGCTCTGGTGAACACCTGTGTACGGGAACAGGGGTAACCAACTTGAGAAAATATAATGGCAACACTTATGAATGATAATTCATAGTTCATAAATCGTTCACTAATTGACAGTTGTTAATGTTCCCAATATCTTTTTACTAGACTGTTTTAAAATGTGATGTGAAATGGTATCTCAAGATTCACACAGTCGCACCCTCAGCTCATCTTCAGATTTGATCTTGAAGGAAAGCAGCAGAAAGTCACGCAGGTATCGTTTGTCCAAGTCCAGGTGCTCCTGGTCTGAGAGTTTTCCTATAAGCCTACCCAGCTTGCTACTGGTGGCCGTGCTCACAAACTGGACAATCCTCTGGGTGCTGTCATCCTCTGTGAGTGAGATTCAGTTAGTTAGACAATACACTCATAGCATAATATAATTTATTTAATTCTAGATAGTCTCAATACGGACACATGATTTGGGACATAGATAAACCAGGTAACAAAGGTTGTCACTCACCTGGTATAAACTCTGATTCCTCCCACAGGCTTTGGAAGTGCATTCTCATGAGCCAACTGAAGGGGGCAGCACAGGGGTGTTCCTCACCACCCAACAGTAAGTAATGTTGCACCAAGACCTCCTGGTCGGACCCACTAGAGAGGAAAAGGGAAATAGAATTATACAACTATATATCAGTCAGGTATTTTATTTAGTTGATTTCTTAAATTGAAATCAAAAAGGTTATTGGAACTACTCATAGTGACATTTATACAGACAGATCTCAGCAAGTACAAAACAATTGCCCTTCGGGGACAATACCAATTTACTGAACTGGATACCTGGAGTTTTGTGGTGGTGTAAGGTCCAGAATCTGTCTGTCTGACAGAATGTCCAACCAAAGCTGTATGAGGGCCTGACTGAGGCCAGCAGAGATCAGCAGGTCCAGGTTTGCATCCCTGTCCAGAACCTCCACCATATAGGCCAGGACTGGAGTCAGGGTGGACTGCAGACAGCGCCATAGGGTGTGTCTTACAGTGAAGGAATACACAGAGAGAACATATCAGACCCAGGAAGAAATACTAAGAAAAGCATCTTCTTATATCAACTATATATGAACAGCGCACATCAGACCCAGGAAGAAATACTAGAGTTGATATAGGAAGATACCTATCTTCTATCCAAGACAATTGTTATAGTTCATGGTCGGTCATATAAGATGGTGTTGGTGTTGACTACCTTAGAGTTCTACTTTAAATTGTTCTACTTCTAAAGTGTTGTACCAGGTGTTCTACTACCTTAGAGTGCCCCCCTCCTGTAGAGCCTGGCGTTTCTTGGCTTCTCTGTTCACCCACTCTCCTGGATTGTGAACCAGCTCCTCCCTCTGTACCAGGGTCCCTGCCAGTCTACCCAGCAACACGTTCTGGAAAAGAGCTGTAGGGCACATGAAACAGTATTACCTAAGGGACAGATTGAAATTTACTGGGGGGGGGAGTTCAAAGTAGAGAAGGGTTGTCAAACTTTTGGGGAGGGTTGTGCATTTTTTGCCCCCCTGGTTTACATTCACTCTTCAGCTCGTATTTTCCTTATAAACACCGGCTTGACTTACTTTTGATATTACCCTAATAAAGTTTAGAAACGTTTGTGAAGGTATGGTGTGGTTATTATTAAGCTTTAGTTACTGCAGGCCTATGATATGAAGGCAGTGCGCCCCGGCACTCCAACTGACTCCGACTTGTGGTGAGGAAGACTAACAATATAATGCTTATCTTTATACAAAATATACTGATCGAAAACTTTCGAATTACCCTCCCGAATGTCTATATCTGTATAGCAGATGCAGTAGCCTGCCACATCTCTATCTCTGGGGTTAGGCCTAAAATTCTCTTCCATTATTTATTTATATAAATACAGTTGAAGTTGGAAGTTTACATACACTTAGGTTGGAGTCATTAAAACTCGTTTTTCAACCACCCCACAAATTTCTTGTCAACAAACTATCGTTTTGGCAAGTCTGTTAGGACATATACTTTGTGCATAACACAAGTCATTTTTCCAACAATTGTTTACAGACAGATTATTTCACATATAATTCACTATCACAATTCCAGTGGGTCAGAAGTTTACATACACTAAGTTGACTATGCCTTTAAACAGCTTAGAACATTCCAGAAAATGATGTCATGGCTTTAGAAGCTTCTGATAGGCTAATTGACATCCTTTGAGTCAATTGGAGGTGTACTTGTGGATGTATTTTAAGGCCTACCTTCAATCTCAGTGGCTCTTTGCTTGACATCATGGGGAAATCAAACGAAATCATTAGACCTCAGAAAAATAATTGTAGACCTCCGCAAGTCTGGTTCATCCTTGGGAGCAATTTCCAAATGCCTGAAGGTACCACGTTGATCAGTACAAACAATAGTACGCAAGTATATACACCATGGGACCACGCAGCCGTCATACCGCTCAGGAAGGAGACTCATTCTGTCTCCTAGAGATGAACGTACTTTGGTGCGAAAAGTGCAAATCAATCCCAGAACAGCAGCAAAGGACCTTGTGAAGATGCTGGAGGAAACGGGTACAAAAGTATCTATATCCACAGTAAAACGAGCCCTATATCGACATAACCTGAAAGGCCGCTCAGCAAGGAAGAAGCCACTGCTCCAAAACCGCCATAAAAAAGCCGGACCACGGTTTGCAACTGCACATGGGGACAAAGATCGTACCTTTTGGAGAAATGTCCTCTGGTCTGATGAAACAAAAATATAACTGTTTGGCCATAATGACCATCGTTATGTTTGGAGGAAAAAGTGGGAGGCTTGCAAGCCCAAAGAACACCATCCCAACCGTGAAGCACGGGGGTGGAAGCATCATGTTGTGGGGGTGCTTTGCTGCAGGAGGGACTGATGCACTTCACAAAATAGATGGCATCATGAGGAAGCAAAATTATGTGGATGTATTGAAGCAACATCTCAACACATCAGTCAGGAAGTTAAACCTTGGTCGCAAATGTGTCTTCCAAATGGACAATAACCCCAAGCATACTTCCAAAGTTGTCGCAAAATGGCTTAAGGACAACAAAGTCAAGGTATTGGCGTGGCCATCACAAAGCCCTGACTTCAATTCTATAGAAAATGTGTGGGCAGAACTGAAAAAGCATGTGCGAGCAAGGAGGCCTACAAACTTGACTCAGTTACACCAGCTCTGTTGGGTGAATTTTGTCCCATTCCTCCTAACATTATTGTGGGAAGCTTGTGGAAGGCTACCTGAAACATTTGACCCAAGTTAAACAATTTAAAGAATTTTTACTAGGATTAAATGTCAGGAATTGCGCAAAACTGAGTTTAAATGTATTTGGCTAAGGTGTATGTAAACTTCCGAATTCAACTGTATATAGTAGTGGTGTAACGGACCGTAGTGATCTGTACGGATCACCCCGCACGGTTCGGCACGCATGTGAACCGCGGATCAATTGCAAAGTTTAACCATCATAGTGTGAAAGTTTTACTGCCACTATTACTTTTTAAAGTAATAATAACCTAAATCTCGATGCAGAGTTGCAATGAAAAGATAGACAAGACAGATGCGTGCTGTGTTTTACTCTGAAGCCTGAAGGTTTTATTTTATTATTATATATATTTTTTCAAGCAGTTGTGTGTGTGTGTACTGTTCACGTGAACGGGGAATGTTGAATCCCAACGAATCAATCCTGGATGCTTGCATTGCAAAGGAGAAAAAAGAGCAGTGACAACCATGGGTAGCGGAAGAGCTGAAGAACTGGAAAAGCCTCCCGCTTCATTTAAGACTCATGTATGGGAGCATTTTGGCTTCCTGTCAAATATGATGATGGAAGAAGGGTGGTGGACAACACCATTACGGTGTGTAGGCATTGTGCCACAACAAAGCCGTATGATCATGGAAATACATGTTTAAAGCGTCATCACCCTGGTGTGTCAAAGACGGGAGCCAACTCAGCAAAGCGACAACTTCTCACCGCGGCATTTAAGCAGCCCTTTGCTGCAGAATCAGACCGGACTAAAGCCATCACCAAATCTATTGGGATGTTTATCGCTGCAGACATGAGGCCATACTCTGTTGCCCTCACCACAGACGGGTGGACCTCCAAGGCAATGGAAAGCTACGTGACTGTGACTGGTCATTACCACAGAGGAGTGGAAGATGCAAAGTCCGGTGCTACAGACACGCCCCTCTATAAGATTCACAAAGGCACAAATCTGGCGCAGGTACTCCTAGAAGCAGTAGCAGAGTGGAAGCTAGAGAGGCCCAATGGCATTATCTGTGGTGATTGGGATATTGCTAAGTAAATGCAGTGATAGAAGCTGGACTGGGGCCACAGATGGCTTGCTTTGCACATGTGATCAATTTAGCATCCCAAAGAGGAATCTCAGTGAACCAGATGGACCGCCTCCTTGGGAGGATCAGGAAGGCGGTTGCCTTTTCCACCAATGCACAACAGCTGCTCACGTGCTTAAGACCAAGCAAGAAATGCTACAGCTACCGACCCACAAGCTCAGACACGATGTCACAACAAGTTAGCACTCCAACATGTCATAAGTGGAGTTACATCTTGAGCAGCAGGCAGCTGTATACTCTGCACTGACAGACAAGACCCTGAAAAATAAAGACATTGTCACCTTGTCTGATGATGACTTGAAAGTGGCAGAGGAGGTCCTCCAGGTGCTCAAACCCCTCAAAACAGTTACAACCCTATTGAGCACTGAAACTGTCTGTGTCCATGATCCTACCTCTGAAAACAAGGATTCTACAATCCATGGCCCCAAGTGAGGAAGACCGCGCCATCACTAATGTACAGGACTACCTTCATAGATCTACTGCACTGGATCCAAGGTTCAAGTCCCTGTCTCACCTAGACCCTGCCCTACGCCGGAGGACATAGAGTGATCTCACCACTGACATTGTGGCCACTGAAGAGGTAAAAAAAAAATTGGTCATTTTGCAGGGCTCTGGCAGTGCCCCTCCTTGCACAAAGGCGGAGGTAGCGGTCCTGCTGCTGGGTTGTTGCCCTCCTACGGCCTCCTCCACGTCTCGTGATGTACTGGCCTGTCTCCTGGTAGCGCCTCCATGCTCTGGACACTACGCTGACAGACACAGCAAACCTTCTTGCCACAGCTCGCATTGATGTGCCATCCTGGATGAGCTGCACTAKCTGAGCCACTTGTGTGGGTTGTAGACTCCGTCTCATGCTACCACTAGAGTGAAAGCACCGCCAGCATTCAGAATTGACCAAAACATCAGCCAGGAAGCATAGGAACTGAGAAGTGGTCTGTGGTCACCACCTGCAGAACCACTCCTTTATTGGGGGTGTCTTGCTAATTGCCTATAATTTCCACCTTTTGTCTATTCCATTTGCACAACAGCATGTGACATTTATTGTCAATCAGTGATGCTTCCTAAGTGGACAGTTTGATTTCACAGAAGTGTGATTGACTTGGAGTTACATTGTGTTGTTTAAGTGTTCCCTTTATTTTTTTGAGCAGTGTATAATTAGTTAGTTTAATAAATCAAGTCATTTTTTTCTGCAGGGTCAAGCCACAGAGCCGACAGCAGCAGACCTGAGGCATCTCCTCCTCAAAATAATTTGGCCATGAAGGAGCTTTTCGGGGAGACCTTTGCGAGCAAGGACACAGGCAAGACGTTTGCCAACAGTATCAAAGAGGAGGTGGCATCCTACAAGGCAGCAAGCAGCATTCCAATGGATGGTGATCCACTGGCATGGTGGAAAAGCAATGAGTGTAAATACCCTCACATTGCCATGACGGCAAGACGCAACCTGCCTGTGCGAGAGGGTGTTCTCCACGGCAGGAGACATAGTGACTGCAAAGAGGTCTACCCTCTCCCCAGACAATGTAGACATCCTCATCTCTTTTGAAAAATTATTTGAATTTATAAGCTCAGGTCTGCTTTGCTTTCTTTTTTTATGATGTGGACACAGGCTATTTTTTATTTCACTATTGTTCAAAGGAAGAAGGTATCATGCCTCATATTGCACTTTAATTTAACAATTGAGTATTGAATATTTTATCTTAATATTTTATTTAAACATTGAAAAGTTCCTTGCTTTAAGTGTTCTTTAAGTAATAAATGGAAAGCAAAGTTATATTTGTCTCCCTTTTTTTCTGATCCGTTATACACACACTACCAGTCAAAAGTTTGTTCACCAATCTACTCACAATACCCCTAATGACAAAGTGAAAACAAGTGTTTATCATTTTTTGGTAATTTATAGAAAATTAAATACAGAAATATCTAACTTACATAAGTATTCACACCCCTGAGTCAATACATGTTTGACTCACCTTTGGCAGCGATTACAGCTTTGAGTCTTTCTGGGTAAGTCTCTAAAGAGCTTTGCACACCTGGATTGTACAATATTTGCACACTGTTCTTTTTAATATTCTTCAAGCTCTGTCAAGTTGGTTGTTGATCATTGCTTGACAGCCATTTCCAAGTCTTGACATACAGTACCAGTCAAAAGTTTGGACACCTGCTCATTCCAGGGTTTTTCTTTATTTTTACTATTTTCTACATTGTAGAATAATAGTGAAGACAACAAAACAAAGGGTGGCTACTTTGAAGAATCTCAAATAAAATATATTTTGATTTGTTTAACACTTTTTTGGTTACTACATGATTCCATATGTGTTAATAGTTTGTTTTCACTATTCTACAATGTAGAAAATAGTAAAAATAAAGAAAAACCCTTGAATGAATAGGTGTGTCCAAACTTCTGACTGGTACTATATATATATATATATATAATTTTTATTAAAATATGAATGAATATCATACAGTAGACACCTAAGCCTATAGGCCTTTACATGCAATGGCCTGATACATTTAGTGCTAAAATCTCTGCCAGCTGAACCGTGAGGTGGACAATAATTGTTTTAGGAAAGTACCCTCCCACAAAATAGGCTGTACAGTTTTGCATACGCTACACAAAGACTCTGGCAAGTGCGCAAGTCCAGTGTCACTTTGATTATGCCTGCACATTATGGTTCACCAGCAGCCCCAAACATCTAAAGAATAACCTTCCAACCAAACAAGCTTATAAGAATTGTACTTAAACTCCTCCCCTCATACTCTGTAGGTTGAGCATTTTTTTGTCTCTATCTCTAATGTGTCTGTATTCATGTAAATAATAGGGACCACAATGGAAATAAGTCCCCAAATGTATTGTGCAATCCCGGTCACTTCTTATCTTTGTGTATATATGTATTTTTTAAACTCGCAAATAAAATCAATCCAAAATGTGCAGCGGCCAATTGATGAATGGAAAGAGACATCTGTTACAAAACACCAACAAGTTGAATGAGATGCATTTTCTGTTTGTCAAGATTGACAGTCTATTTATTGTGGTGTTGAAAACGCAAACCATGATATTGAAGTGCCCGAAGTTGGTATGCTTTGTTTATTGGTTGTGTGGTGCATTGGCACAGAAAACTGTTCGTGGAAAATTTGTTGCATATATTTTATATAATTATAAATATGACATCAAAATGTTGGAAATCTGATTTCCCCCTAGCTGATCATTGTCTGCAGCCCACTCTGATTGTAGTGTAATGAAACAGGCAGGGAGAGTTAGCTTGTCAGTTGTGGTCGGCGAACCCTCAACCTTACCTTCTGGCCCGTAGCCCTGTGTGGCATCGATTTTCCCCCCCCCCCCCCCCACCCCCCAGTAAATTTAGATCTGTCCCTAACCTTTCACTTCAATGTAGTAAAGTATATGCAGTACACTCAGACAGTTTCCCACTGTGTTTGTATACTTTAGTAACATGATGGCTGTATGTGAGAATCACATCAAAAACAGCAATAAAGAGCAATGAGGTTCAAGAGCAGTAAAATAATGTCAAGGACTGTCTATTTACCTCCCATCTCTCCGTGTTTCTCTCCAAGAAGCCCCAGCAGTATGTTCATGCGCTGCATGCTCCTGGAGGTCATGTCATTGGGGTCTCTCAGCAAACCCACTGCTTTCTGAACGCAGGACCTCACCAGGGATAAACTGTGCAGGTGTGCCGTCTCTGCTTGGGCATTAACAGACTCACAGGTCTCTATACCTGACTGTGCAGGTGGGACAAGCTTGCTGATTGGCATTCCGCAGAAAACTGACAAGTTCAAGCTCATGTCTTCTGTGTCCCTGAGGTGATCAATGTGCACTGAAAGCCAGACACCTGGAAACAAAACAAACCATAAACACACAAATATTAATGGATATATGCAATAGTCAACAGCACATCGCTGTACATTAGCCTTGCCAGACTGGAAACTGTAACTCACCTCCTTGGAAGCCAATGTACTGAGATCCTCCACTCTGAATGCGGGACAGCTTGGTGATGAAGACCACATAACAGGACTGATCTGACTCCAGTGTTATCAGGTAGTTCAGAGTGCAGTACCTGGACACACACAGTGTGATAAGGTTAGTTTCACTGAGGGATTGCAACAACTCTATCTATTCAGCACTGGATTGACCCACTATTTTTAACCACATAGATTAACTTTTAAACAAATATTATAATTTGCCAATTTTGTTTAAAGGAGCAACAGTATATGAAATGTTTTTGCATTGTAATTTCAGAAAATGTCCATAATATGTCTACATTAATAGTGGAATGATAGTGTTACAAAAACAAATGCCCCAAAAATGATTTGGCCCACACAAAATTGCATTCTAATGGTGCAGCCTTCTTATTGGACAATCTCTTGTTGTCAAATTGACTGGGGCCAGCAAAGGGCAAGCGTCCAAGAGTTGTGTTGAAGGCAGGCTGTGTTCTTGCAATTTACCTAATTTCCACAAGAGGCCAGCATTTAACATAGTATTGGTCATAGTGTTAAAAGATTTCTAACTGAGAACATCTCTAACAAAATCAGATACAAAAAAAGTACTTTGCTGATGCTATCAGCTCGTCGCTGCAGTGAGAGTCCTCTATGTCCATCTGAACGACCAGAATACGGATGGACGGACCAGCATCTTGTAGGAAGGCGCTAAAGCAGTCAAGGAGAGAGAATGTGAGAGTGATGAAAACAGCTAGAGAGAAAAACCTAAGTGTATAACTTGTGGTGTTAAGATATAGTGGTGTTGTACCGTATCTTGCTGCAGAAGGAGACCTCTGTGTCAAATTGGTGAAGAGACAGCAGGAGGAAAGTTTGGGTGTGCAGGCCCAGAGCGTGAGCCAACCCTCGCACGTCAGATTTGGTGAGCAAACTGGAGAATGTGGTGACCTTACAAAATGGAAGAATAAACAGTGTTGGTGAAGTAAACTGGTACTATAAACTGTACTGGTATTATTTGGGTTCACAAGTTCACAACTCATTTTATGTTACTCTACTTACTTCAATAAACTTGCTGGAGTTCTCTGATGACAAGTGGCTCTTCATGAAGTCCCTTAGTGAGTGATTATGCTGATGATGAAAGTACATCTTCTGAAGTCTCTCTTTCTCCTGATTTCCGAGGTCTGTGTACTTCAGTCTTAGAACTGAGTCAGGTGTGGCACAATTCAACAGGTAACCCTTGGCTGATTCAAAGACCTCTTCCTCATCTGTCCCTTTAGACTGACTGTTTCCCGTCTCCACATAATCTTTGTCCGCATCCATTGCCATGTAATCATCATCTACTTCGCTATTGGTAGGTGTGCATGCCGGTTCTCCATCTTGATCATCTACCACCTCCATGAGAACATCATCCTCAGCCTCATCCATTGAAATGTTCTTCTTCTCTTCATCATCAGCATCCATATCCATAACACAAGGATCAGCCCCTTCTTTCTGTCTGTACTCACCTGTCTCATTTGCTTCCACATCCCCCAGAGGCTCATTTCCTTCATCCTTGTGTTGCTGATCCACAGCCGGATCCCTCTGATGCTCCCTACTCTCCAGGGCCTGCAAGAGAGCACTGGCACAGGCATCCCCATGGAAACCAACAAAAACATCAGACAGTTGGAAATCTTCTGACACCGCAGTGCCAGAGAAGTCCTGCACCCACTCTTTGAGTTTGGCCAGAACCCTGTGCTGCCAGGGAGTCAGGTCTGTGCTTCTGTCCACCCTGTGTTTTTCCAGCCTGTTGATGAGTGGCACCGGGAATTGTGTGTAGACCTTCATCTGGTCCTCTATCACCACCAGCCTGAAGTCCCTGTGGACACGACACTTTACCCTGTGGGACCCCAGCCCCAAATCCACATACTGCTGCCCACTCAGATATACATAGTACTGGTTCAAGGCATCGTACAGGCTCTCATAGAGGTTCTGTAGGTTCAGAAGGATGACAGTACGGCCTGTTTCCATGCAGGTCTTCACCCGGTTCACATTTCGGCATATCTGGGCATATTCCTGATCCTTGGGAAAGCCTGAGCCAAACACAATCTCAGGGGATGCATAGTCTGCCTTGGCAAAGACTTGCTGCTGAAGGATATGGAGGGCTGCATTGTTGGTGGTTAGAAGAAGGAGGTACCGGCTTTCTTGGTTGTTGTCTCGGGCAAGATTTTGTTCAACCATTTGCAGAGTACTTGGTCTGGGAACGTCTCTGAGGTTCTGGGAGACATCTTGGAAGAAAATGACAGGATCAAAGTCTTCAGGTTGTCCACTGAAGTTACGCAAGATGGCTTCTGCCAACTCTCTGTCGTTTGGTTCTTTTTCTGAACATTTGACTGTGGCAAAAAGCATTTTCACCAGACTGTAATAGTCTCTGAGACCAAAGAACTGGTTCTTCACTGTCTCTTTACAAATATTCAAAAAGGCCTTCGCTAACAGCGGAAAGAGGTGTTTGATTTTCAGAAGAATTGGGATGGAGGATGAGCAGATCCCTTTGGCTGTTTCCACCAGCTCATCCTCACTCGGATCCCACCGAGACACAAAGATCCCCCTGTTCATCTTTGCCGGGTCCAGAGCCCAGTTTGAGATCCCAACAAACCCAACCTTCATGTATGGGTCTGGCCTGTCATTGTCAATGCAGCCATCCTCCAAGAGGGGATGAAGGGTCTTCAAGGGCATCTGTGGGGAGTCTTCTGCTAACCCAATCTCATCCAGCACCACCACTGACACATACTCATCCATGTTTTTGTCTTTCTGGAATCGGGCACAGTTCCTGAAAGTTCCAATGATGCCCTCAGGGCTGGAGTGAGGACTGCACTGGAAGGAGACCATGTGCACCTGCTTGAGCTTCTGGAAGAGGCTACAGTGGGACGCTTGGCCCTGCATGGCGTCCGCAACCACAGTCTTGGCCAGGGACTTAGAGCTCCCTGGTTTGCCAACCAGAAAGAGTGGAATCCTGAGCTCAATGCAGACCACCATGAGGAACACGTTCTCTTTGAGCGCTATGTTCTTGGCCACTGTCTCCCTTGTCTCTATGTTCTCGAGGAAGAAGTCTTGACATGACGTAATCACCTGCTGCAGTGATTCTGGGGTGTTCAGCGGTTCTGGGAAGTGTTGACTGATAGCTGATAAGTACTGCTTCTTTGAAACCAGAGATGGGTAGTAGCACACTCCCACTGCAAGTGCCAGGCACTTCAAAGTCCTCTGAACGCTGGAATCATTGGAATCAGGGAACAGGTCGTTGCTATGGTGGTAAAACCATACTAGCACCTTTATGGACCTCTCCACGTCTCTCAGACTCACAAAACTGCACTCGTTCTTTCGATTACGCATGTACCTTTGAGAGGCTGCCAACACATCTGATATTACATTGCCACACGCCACAGGCAAATCATGATCCTTGGCTTGCTTCTGGACAATCTGTCTGATGTAGGAGAGCTCAGTGGAATTGCTCAACTGGCCAAAGTCCCAGACCAAAGGAGCCATGCTAGGAGGCAGTGGATGGACCCGGTACACTAGCTGCCTCAAAGGGACTTTGCCAAGACAGTCTTCTGTTTCTCCTGCCTTCACTCTGTATCCCAACCCAGCACGTTCCAAGCGTTCCACCATTTCAGGAGAGTGCCTCCGATAAGGGTTGCAGGCAGCGATTATCTTTAGGCCAGTATTCGCCTTCAGGGGCTGTCCTTGCACAGTTCTGTCACACAGAACTTCTTTTATAGCAAAGATGGATTCCGTGGTGTTGGCTTCGTCGAAAAACAAAACAGTGTCCAGTTTGTGTGTTTTCAGGTTGATATCTGCCTGTCTCTCTGCCTCCCTCACCTTTCTGTAGATCATCTCAGCTGTGGTTCCTCCATGCACTTTTACCAGCTTCATGTTTTCTACCTCTCTGTCTTCCCTCTGGAGATCACAGAGGAAACGGACCAATCGGGTCTTCCCACAGCCGGTCTCTCCCATGATGATGACGGGGATTCCACAACGGAACCTCATGTGAATGGCTAGCATCTTCATCACGTTATCAGCAGTGAGCTCATAGGTCGGGTCTGGATCAAATGTCCCCTTCATCATCCCTTTCTTGGCACCAACAACACGTGAAATCCTCTTGATCTTGTCTGCTCTAGGCAAACTGTCAAAGTCTTCAGTGAGCGAGATCCCTTGCCGCTGAAGGCCCTGTAGAAGTTCATGAGTCATCACATCTCCCATCAACACTGCATGGCTCTGAGGATCAACTGCATTGAGAGTGTTTCCGCCAGGACTTCTCATCACATGAAAGCCCAGGAATGACATTGAGAAGTGGTCCGCATTGAAGAAAATGTATGGATGAGACTCGCGTTCCCACCGCTTACGAATGGTCAAACGGGCCAGAAGGTCATCTCCTTGGTTGTCATCAAGGAGCAGAGAGGGACTCTGGTCAGAAGTGTCCATAGACGGTGAAGCAAAATCCCGTGCCATCCGGATCATGAATTTCACGATGAAGCCCTTGAAACCCCGCAGGTGTTCAGCAAGGAAGTCTGGGTCACAGAAAACTGACTTCTCACAGTCTTTCAACTGCAAATTTAGGAACCAGGTGAAGTTTTTGAGCTCAGCCCATGACGGATCTTTCAATCCACAGTTTGCCAGAAGATGATGTAGACAGTCAATAGGATCCCCCTCTCTGGATCCTTCCCGGTGATAAAATGGATCCAGGTTCTCATTTCTGTTGAATCGTTTCAGGAACTGATAAGGCCTCTGAATCCCTCCACTGGCAAACTCCTGCTCATCCATCAGTGGGTCCAAGGTTCTCCGGTTTGTCAACAACAACTTCTTCACCTCCTTCGGTGGTCTGCATTGGATGGTAGGTAGAATGTCAAGAAGTCCAACTCTCATCTATGGAAAAAACAAGATCACATTACATATATGAGGAAGGATAGAAACAGATGAGACCCACGAAAATCATATTCCAAAAGAGGTCTGGGTAGTATTAATAGCAATAGTCGTGAGTACTACCTCCTTAGTGTGTGGTTGGTTCTGAAGGGTTGGGTATGGTCTCAGAACCTCAACTGCTATCAGATGAGCTACATTTCTTCTCCAAAGCATTCCCTTGTTGTCACTCAAACATCCCAGAACCAATAAGTGGAACAGGAACTCTTCTAGACCGGCATTAACCTGAAATTCAACAGAATTGGCTTCATTGATTCTCTGCAAAGTATTACCATGATTTTATGTGCACAAATAGTGACAGTTTGATGCATCCTTATACACGATCATTACACAGAAAAGAGACAGCTGTAGACCTCCACCTGTAGACCTACCGCAGCAGTGTCAATGTGAAGCAGCACAGGGTCCTGCTCTCTCAACAGTGCCAGTCTCTCTGACAGGGTATGTATGAATGAGTCTAGATCAACCCGTGGCTCTATCAGTCTGATCCTAACATGCTGGGCCTTGGTTGAAGTCTGCGGGAACTTCTCAAACAGTCGGTCCACATAAAGGGATTTCCCTATTGCAAAAAATAACAGAACACTATATAGTATAAGGTAAATATTTTTATAAAACAAGTACATTCTTGTAACAGATATTACAATAATTTTCCTTACCAACTGCAGGGCGAGTGGACGAGATAACCCAGACGGACAGTTTGTCTGGATAGATGAGTGAGACAGAGCTGTGTTGGAACGGAACAGTAAAGTGGTGACGGAGATATCTTCTGGCATTCTCTGCAGTGATGCCCACTCCTGCCTGTACTTTGTGGTTGCTGAAGAAAGAGGGCACGTATCTGTGCTGGTGCATCACTGGGCTGGTCATCACCAGGCGGTAATGGGGGCCCGCACTTCTCTCCAGGTCCTCGAATAGCTCCCCAACGGCCACACTGACGTCGTACCCCAGCAGGCCTGGGTTGACCAGGGTGTAGATCTTCTGCTGGCTCCCTACGGCACCATCGCCCCGGCCCAGGGCTCGACTGAGGAAGATCTCCACCTGTTCCTCTGTGGTGTCCTCTCTGCAGACCAGAACTTCATCAGTGGACGGCAGAGGCTGCTCTGGGCTCTCCATGTAGAAGGACAGAGTGGTGCTCAGGACCTCTGTGGCTGGGCAGAGGACGAGGTTGGGCTTCCCTTCTTGGAGTGCAGGAGGCAGCTTCCTCTTGACATCCTGTTGGTTCATTTCTGAGAGGCAGGAGAGGAAGCGAGCCAGAGTAGCGATGTCTACATGCTGTATGAGGTACTTTGGCATGTCCTCTTTAAATCGCCTCCACAGGTCCTCCAGACCTTCCTCAGTCTCCTCCTCCATTGCATCACTCTGGGCCATAGATGAGAGTTCTTTTACCTCATCTTCCTCAGTATCTGAGAACTCAATCATATCCCCCACTTCTTCAACATTGCTCTCGATATTTTCGTCATTGTACCACCATCTTTTGTCAACGTTGTGTCCAATTGATCTAAAGTCCATAGAACGTCCAGAATCATCTTCATCATCCTCTTCCCACACTGCTGGATTGCCAGATAGTGTCCCTGACAACACCTCTGTTACCATGGCGAAGGCCTCTCTGACATCATTCAGCGTGCACCCAGCCTTAATGGGAGACAGCAGGTGCCACACCTGTTGAGGAACACAGGCCTGCCTCTCACACACGCTGTAGATCCACCTGCACAGGTAAACCACCTGCTCAGATGTGTAGTGGTTCAGCGTGTGGAATTGGGAACGTTTCTCGCTGATGAAAGCACACCATTCTTTATGGCAGGTCTCCATGGAGCGACATAGGGACTGGAGATGTTCTGTCACCTCCCCACTGTACACCATCTCTTTACCCCGCAGGGAGGAGAACGTGACCCGGATGCATGGCTGCTTCTCCTGGCTACACTGTACCTGGGCTCGACACTCCCGGAAAAGCATGTTGCCAGTAGACTGCATTTGGAGGAGGATGCAGCCCAGTCTCTGAACTCCCTCAAACACCTAGCGACAGGGAGTTTAAATATTTCATTAACTTTTCAGACCAGAAAACAAATCCGTCATGTTGCTATTGTTATTTTCTTGTTGTGATACAGTAGGGCTCAATGGTAAAGGCATCATTGAAATCAACTGACCTGGGTGAACCTGTTGACATGCTCCTTGCCATGCTCTCCTTTGGATGACATGAGCATCAGCTTATTCTGCAGCTCCAGTAGCTCCTCCAGGTTATAGCTCTTCACCTCATGGTCCTTCCTCACTCTGACCACCAGGAGGCTCTGCAGACATCTCTACAAACAGGAAGAAGAAGACGTGTATTTCATGGTTCCTTGTTGATTGATGTCAGATCTGTGCTCATTTGAGACATTCCACTCACCCTGTCTGTGTGTGTCTCAGACCAGCCCACGTGGTACACCCCCTGTGCATTAATCGCTGAGGCCAGGGAGAAAGAGGACTGCTCCACAGACCCATGGGTCTCCCTCAGTCCCTTCAGCCAGCCCAGCAAACGACTAGAGTCTCTCTAGAATACACATACCGGTATATCAGTGTGAACATGGCATGGTTACTATACACACCCAAGGATTACAGAACAGTCACCTTAGGTCTCACCAAAAGCAGGACAAAGTACCTTTAATATTGAATTCAAAGAATGGAGAGAAAGTAATCACCAATTTGGCAGGGAGTCTCTTGTCTCTTTGTAGGGTGTCCCACACCTGTCTAGCAGAGATCATGAACTCCTCAAACCCAGCCTTGCGGGAGAGAGAGTAGAGCAAGGGACTGTAGCCCATCACTGCATCATGGAAACAGGCCACTCGGTCGATCTCTGTGTCATTCTCTCCAGCCGAGATGGAGGCCAGGTCCACAAACACTTTCACGTCACTCATATCTGTTCAATGAAAATAAACAGTAAAAGAAGAGACTTTCAACTTAGATTAAGTCCCCTTTGAATGCCAATCTCAACCATAATTGCTGAATGGCCAACCATAATGGCTGAAATGGACAGTGGTGTTGGACAACAGTGTTGGCCAGTGTCTTACTACAGAGTTGGTCCTGGACCCAGCTGACCAGAGTATGGCTGTCTAGGAACACCTCTAGACATGCAGTGTGCTGCGGGGTGACCATGGACAGCTGCTGCTTGGCACGGATGAGGTCATCACTGAGCGACCCCAGGACCCTCCTCTTGAACGAGTCATCCTCCTGTATGTTACATGACACAATTAATTACAAAGTATAGAACTGTTATAGAATAGAGAAAATCAGACAATGGTAATGTAGTATACACCTTCTGGCAGAAATTGCAATCATAAACATTAACAACACTATTTCATATTAACAACACCATTATGAAACCTCTATGATAAAGTGACTGCTTTATTACCAGTTGGGTGAGACTGTGGATCTCATTGAAGTCTCCTCTAAGATCCATCCTCTCAGCGATCCTCAGGACTACACTGGCCGAGGCTACTGCCTGATGGACCTGACGATACTCCTGGATCTGGCCCAGCCTGACCTCCACCCAGCCTTGTTCCAGTTCCTGGTACCCCTGCAGCCTCCCAGACATCAGCCCCAGCTCCCTCCTCATCTGAAACCCCTCTCCCTGGTCCCCTGATGCGTTCAGTGCCTGGTCGATCTCCTCAAAGGTGGCAAGCGACATAGCGATCCTAAGGCCTAGCTGACAGAAGCCACTCAACCGGGGTTTCCAGATTATGTCGCAGACCTGTTTGAGGGTCATTGGTACAGGGATAGGTCTAGTAAGGTCTTCATTGGCTACCTCTAAAGATCCGTCCACCCAGGAGCGAAGCAGCAGGTTACTGTCACCCAGCTCGTGCATCTCCCTGGCCATCTCCAGAACCCCTTGGTTAGCGCTGTACCACAGAACCAGCCCTGGGGATGTCTGCTGCTCATCCCCCTTCTCCATACAGCAGGGCTGGACCACCACCAGCCTGTTCAGGCTCACTGTTTGGAGGTCAGCTCTGTGTTGGTCTTCCAGAGTGGAGATCTCTGGAGCTGGTGAAAAGAGATAAACATGTTGAATCATACTGTACTACATCATAGCTGAGAGAATACCTTAGCCAACCATTCTCTCTCTGATTACTTTTTTATTTTGAGATGACTTACTGCATCTCTGTGACTTTGCATCTGTACAGTATCTTATTACATTCTATTGCTGAGACATTCAGTTTCTCACCTGTGATGTTCTCTGAGACCTTGCCCATCATCTTGATGAGTGTGTCCACGTGCTCGTGTTGCTGGTAGAAGGCCTGGAGGTCTTTCTCTCTTTGAGCCAGGATCACCTCAGCATCAGCAGGAACATTCTCCAGCTTAGCAGGCCTCTTATCTGTGGAAGACCAGACCAGCTGTCACGCACTTATCTGTTTCACCTGTCCTTGTGCTTGTCTTCACCCCCCTCCAGGTGTTGTCCATCTTCCCCATTATCCCCTAGGTACTTATACCTGTGTTTTCTGTCTGTCTGTGCCAGTTTGTTTTGTTTGTTCAAACCTACAAGCGCTTTCCCCTTGCTCCTGCTATAGTCCCTGTTTTCTGGTTTCCCGGTTTTGACCATTCCTGACCCTTACTGCCGTCCTGTACCTTTGCCCCACTACTCTGGAATACCGACCTCTGCCTGACCTGACCATGAGCCCGCCTGCTGTCCTGTACCTTACACCCTCTATGGATTATTGACCCCTGCCTGCCTTGACATGCTGTTTGCCTTGTTTTTTCAACACTGTCTGGGTCATACTTTAAAACATGATACCAGCAGGAGAATATGCCAGGTGGAACAAAGTGACAAAACCTTAGCACCTGCAGAGATCATTTTGTGATGTTTGCACATAATTTTCATTCATGGAGAGATATTTTTATTTTCTTCTATTGTTGGCTGTTAGGTAACATGTTGAGAACATTGAACTTTGAGAAATCCATTACCATCATCTAAGTCCATGTATTGAGAGATATGATGGCACTTACACTGGCGGTAGATCTGTTTGAACTGCTCTCTGAGTTTCAGGGTGGTCTGAAGATGTCCCACAGGTACATGACCCAGACACAGAGCCTCTACCAGGGAGGCCAGGGCACTCTGACAGCCTCTGATCACCTCACCAGCCTCAGCATCCACCTGGATCACTTTCCAGTCCCCTGGAAAAGAGTCAGGTATCTGTAAGTATAAACATCAGCTACCTGCATAAACATTTAAAGCAGGATCTCTAAAAATAAGGGTAAAACTTACTTGAACACTCCATCATAAGGCTGTCATAATCATGTCAAAAACACTAAGATATGTAAGCAATTTGCAGATATAAACCATGGTGAGCTAGTAAGCTACAATACCTCTGGTACATATCAATAGATAAGATTACACTAGTGGACATATTGTAACTATGACTATTCAGACTGATTGATTGAGACAGGAGGTGTACCATGAGACAGGAGGTGGTTGAGGGCAGACTGGGGGTCCAGCAGGTGACCAACAGGGTCGTACTCAAACCGGGCCGCTGACTCAACCACGATGGAAGACAGGACAGAGGGGGGGAGCACCTTCGACAGGGGGGACAGCATTCGCATAAGGTCCCCCTCTTTCCCATCCTGAAAATTAGAAATAACTCATCAATAACAATCATGATCATGTTCACACTCATTCCACTCGCTCGCTTGCTCGCTTGCTCACTCACTCACTCAATTTCTTCCTCACTCACTCACTAGTAATGATAATTCTGACTGTCTTCCAGTCAGCTTTTGTTAAGATGGATGCCACTAACCTGACAGATGTTCTTGATGGCAGAGCAACACAGTTCCTGAAAGCAGGTCTTTATGGTGGCATGGCTCTTCCCTATAGCCTCCATTGATGACTCAAGGCAGCACACCACCACCATGTCCATATCACTGGCCTGTGGAGCAAAGAGAAAATGATTGACCTCAGAGGGATATAGGGCTGGGTTATTTATACTATGTGGGGGGGAGTATATATTTGTAATTTTCTTTGTATTCTACCAAAAAAGGACACGTTTGACTTTCAGAATAATATATTAGTCAAGCTCAGACAATTAAATCCCATAGTTATTGCATTATCCTAACAGGCTTGATAATAGGGTGGAAATTTGGAGTCTAAATAATACATAGCTTTGTGAAACACGTGAAGAGGGTTTAACGTCTATATTAAATATATTTTAACATTTTAAAATGTGATACATTTTCTATATAATTTAGCCTAACAGGGTGGAAATGTATGAGTGAGACAAACAGACTAGCATCATGAAACATGGAAAAATAGATGAAACCGAGTGTTTATATTTACTTAGCTTTGCACCATTGTTTTCCCACCAAACAAATTATGACACTTCCTGAAGGTGATGTCATTGTGGGAAGGGGCTGTTTTTCTAAGGAGAATTACTACAAACTAACTGGGTGGAAAGTGTTATCAGGTACACAAAAAATGTTAAATACAATAATAAACCTTTTTTTAACTAGGAATATAAAATAGCAGAGGTGGGACAAAGTCATAATTATTCGAGTCACAAACAAGTCTCAAGTCACAAGATCCAAGTCGAGTCCCAAGTAGATCGGGTCAAGACTCGAGTCAAGTTCAAGTCGTGCATTCTAAGAGCAAGTCAAGTCGAGTCACAAGTTATCAAGTCAAGTAAAAAAAAAATTTACATGCAAGGACTTTTTCAACTACAAATCTTTGTCTATTTATTGAGGCTACCAGACATCCCATTTCATTATTTTGTCTACAACACATTTTGACTAGCCTATGTAATTGTAAAATATGAACCTTGTACCAGTCATTAGGGCATGAAATCAGCAGAAGGCAGGTTTACTTGCTCAGAGTGTAGATTTATTTACGGGTCTTGGTGATCCAATGGTGAAAGAGCCAAATCATACAAGTAGACTGGGAAAGGGGGATACCTAGTCAGTTGTACAACTGAATGCATTCAACTGAAATGTGTCTCCCGCATTTAACCCAGAGCCCTCTGAATCAGAGAGGGGCAGGGGGCTGCCATAATCGACATCCACGTCTTCGGAGACCAGGGAACAGTGGGTTAACTGCCTTGCTCAGGGGCAAAATGACAGATGTTTACCTTGTCAGCTCGGGGATTCGATCCAGCAACCTTTCAGTTACTGGCCCAACGCTCTAACCACTAGGCTAACTGCCGCCCGTTTTAGGTGCATAATCCTATAGTTATTGCATTATTGCATTATTGTCCACAGGGTGGACAATAGGGATAATATGGTGGACCAAATATACACAGGCAATAGCCCAAATGAAATAGTCTCTGTAGCAGGCTTAACCTGCCCTATCTGAATGGACACAGGTAGAGGGCAAGACTGTACAGCCTGGTTCCCCTTGAGAAACCAAATCGAATCTGTCTAACAGGAGCTCAAACTGCTAGGCCTAAATATTATAAGCACTTGGCCCCCAGGACCATACAATTACCCAATTGGCAATTACAACCAATAAACTGGTTCTACAATGTAAAAGGCAATTTCCACATCTATTGTTACATTAGTACATTCGTCTTAATCAGACTTAATGATTATTCATGATATTTCAACACCATGCATAGATGGAACAATCATTTTAGCTTATTCAACATTCTGACTCCAAACCATGGAGTGCAGGCCACGTAGCCTATTTCTAAAAGCCGTCTGCATTGGCCGTGCTGCACTTACACCGTAACACCATCCATACGGCGCCTCCGACCACATTTTCGGATCAAGCATACATTGGCTCATAGGACACACAAAACTCTGTGTGTGTGAGTGTCATTGGTACAGGGATAGATCTAGCAAGGTCTTCATTGGCTACCTCTAAAGACCCTTCCACCCAGGAGCGAAACCATACATTGAATTAAACAGATCTTCTACCTCATGAGTCTTGTGAACATTCATGTGCACAATAAACATTGCGCCCACTCTGAGGTTAAGAAATGGTTTGCCAAACTGAAAATGTATGGTATTTTTTTATTTAATCTTTATTTATTTAACTAGGCAAGTCAGTTAAGAACAAATTCTTACTTACAATGACGACCTGCCTTGTTCAGGGACAGATTTTTACCAGCTCTGGGATTCGATCGAGCAACCTTTCGGTTACTGGCCCAAGGCTCTAACCACTAGGTTACCTGCTGCCCCAATGGTAGGGCTATCAAACAGAAATGTCTAGGTGTTGCAATAAACGGTACGGGATGAAATTATGAAACGCTAGCAATTATTGTATTATTAGATGGAATATAAATTTACCACACAGGGCCTATGCATTTAAACGTGTGAAAGCAAGAGCGAACATTTCAACAGGAGAAAAAAAGCTCTCTCCCCTGGTGGGAGCGCAAGTGAAGAGCTGTGCCTATGGTGCATCTTCGCCAAAGTAATAACAAATTTTAACAGCAAATTCCGAATACAAACTTCATAAGTAAATTATAAACTTCAAGCAATTGTTACATACCAAAATACCAGCAGGCCTATGCTAGTAGTTATTGCCGATGAGCTTGCAAAGTAAACAGTTAATATTCCTGATCATCAAATTTTTTTTGAGCTGCATATTTATTCATTATAGCAATCCTCTGTTCCTATAATTTGACGTTTGCGCTGCACCCGATCCTTTTGCTGTACAGCAAATCAGCAATTGTTCGCTAGCTCACCATCCGACCTGTATTGATTGACAGTTTAAAACATTTAAACGTGTTAACCCTCGCAAGGCTGCAGGCCCAGACGGCATTCCCAGCGCGTCCTCAGAGCATGCGCAGACCAGCTGGCTGGTGTGTTTACGGACATATTCAATCAATCCTTATCCCAGTCTGCTGTTCCCACATGCTTCAATGAGGGCCACCATTGTTCCTGTCCCAAGAAAGCTAAGGTAACTGAGCTAAACGACTATCGCCCCGTAGCACTCACTTCCGTCATCATGAAGTGCTTGAGAGACTAGTCAAGGACCATATCACCTCCACCCTACCGACACCCTAGACCCACTCCAATTTGCTTACCGACCCAATAGGTCCACAGACGACGCATCGCAACCACACTGCACACTGCCCTAACCCATCTGGGACAAGAGAATACCCATGTGAGAATGCTGTTCATCGATTACAGCTCAGCATTTAACACCATAGTACCCTCCAAAACTCGTCATCAAGCTCGAGACCCTGGGTCTCGACCCCCGCCCTGTGCAACTGGGTCCTGGACTTCCTGACGGGCCGCCCCCAGGTGGTGAGGGTAGGTAACAACATCTCCACCCCTGATCCTCCAACACTGGGGGCCCCACAAGGTGCGTCTGAGCCCTCTCCTGTACTCCCTGTTCACCCACGACTGCGTGGCCATGCACGCCTCCAACTCGATCATCAAGTTTGCGGATGACACTACAGTGGTAGGCTTGATCACCAACAACGACGAGCGGCCTACAGGGAGGAGGTGAGGGCCCTCGGAGTGGGTGTCAGGCAAATAACCTCATACTCAACGTCAACAAAACAAGGAGGATGATTGTTGGACTTCAGGAAACAGCAGAGGGAGCACCCCCCTATCCTCACATCGACGGGTCAGTAGTGGAGAAGGTGGAAAGTTTTAAGTTCCTCGGTGTACACATCACGGACAAACTGAATTGGTCCACCCACACAGACAGCGTTGTGAAGAAGGCGCAGCAGCGCCTCTTCAACCTCAGGAGGCTGAAGAAATTCGGCTTGTCACCAAAAGCACTCACAAAATTCTACAGATGCACAATCGAGAGCATCCTGTCGGGCTGTATCACCGCCTGGTACGGCAACTGCTCCGCCCACAACCGTAAGGCTCTCCAGAGGGTAGTGAGGTCTGCAGAACGCATCACCAGGGCAAACTACCTGCCCTCCAGGACACCTACACCACCCATGTCACAGGAAGGCCATAAAGATCATCAAGGACAACAACCACCCAAGCCACTGCCTGTTCACCCGCTATCATCCAGAAGGCGAGGTCAGTACAGGTGCATCAAAGCAGGACCGAGAGACTGAAAAAACAGCTTCTATCTCAAGGCCATCAGACTGTTAAACAGCCACCACTAACATTTAGCGGCCGCTGCCAACATACTGACTCAACTCCAGCCACTTTAAAAATGGGAATTGATGGAATTATGTAAAAATGTACCACTAGCCACTTTAAGCAATGCCACTTAATACAATGTTTACATACCCTACATTACCCATCTCATAGTATTATACTGTACTCTATATTCATCTACTGCATCTTGCCATCTTTATGCAATACATGTACCACTAGCCACTTTAAACTATGCCACTTTATGTTTACATACCCTACAGTACTCATCTCATATGTATATACCGTACTCTATACCATCTACTGCCATCTGCCATGCCGTTCTGTACCACCACTCATCCATATATCTTTATGTACATATTCTTTATCCCTTCACACTTGTGTGTGTGTGTAAGGTAGTAGCGTGGAATTGTTAGGTTAGATTACTGTTGGTTATTACTGCATTGTCGGAACTAGAAGCACAAGCATTTCGCTACACTCGCATTAACATCTGCTAACCATGTGTATGTGACTAATAAAATTTGATTTGATTTGATTTGATTTGATTTAGTTTGTTGGTCCAATCAGAGTGCCGAGTGTGCATTTCACTACCCAATCTGTTGCACCTTTTTTTGCAAGGGAGATACTGCGGTTACTGTCTCTGGCTGCATGGAGAGTAATCCACATAAACTCTGTGCCACAAAATGAGTGCCAAAACATTACAAAACCTGGCTAGATAATTTCAAGTCATCAGTCTCAAGTTGAGTTCCGAGTCTTGTTGCTCCAAGTCTCAAGTTATTTTATTTTCTATCAAGTCAAGTCTCAAGTCATCAAATTTGTGACTCGAGTACAAGTATTTTGGACTCTAAAATACTCTAAAATAATGAAAGATTTTAAACAAATTATAGCTTATAATTCTCATAGTAGTTGACAAATAACACCCGGGGACATTTTCAAAATGCATAAAATTCCCTTTCAAGATCCATATTTTTGAGTTATTAAGGTAAAGGACACCTGACCTTTTATTTAAAGCCTTTTAGAATCTACATTTTACTTTAAATAAGAAGTGATATTTCCTGGGGACAGAAAAGGCACCGCATAGTAGGAATGAGAAAGACGGTTTCCCTGATACAGATTGAGCCTAATCCTAGACTAAAAATAATGCTCAATAAAGAACATTGAATGTGCTCCTTAATCCAGGACTATGCTTGATTTGTGTCCGAGTGAATCTGACCAATTGTGTCCAGCTAATCAAATCTCAAAACTCTCCTAGGTTTCCTGAATGTATGACCTGGTCTGTAGGCCTATACACTCACCCTAGAGATCCTCTTCCTCAGGTCTCTGTCCAGGCTGGACATCCACTGGGCTGACACACTCTGCAGAGAGCATTCTACCCTCAGGAAGGCATCCCACATCTACCAACACAAGGTGAACATACACATACAAACAGGTTTATAATTAACAGAAAACTGTGTACGTCTGGGAACAAATATTGTCTGCTAATGTCTGCTAGTTTGGCTACAGTACCTCTATTTCTTTGGGGTAGCTGAGGGATTTGGACTGAGCGCCTTGTTTCAGGAGAGCATTGAAGAGAAGATTGTCTCTCCACTGGCTGAGATGTTGCAGCACATCCCCAAGCTTGTCAGATAGCTGGAACTGCTCCGGTCTCTTCTGCTCACCATCCGGAGTCTGGGGAGGAACACACACACTATTAGGTGTACTATTGGAGCTCAAAGAACAACAGCGACGGCTTCCCGAGTGGAGCAGCGTTCTAAGGCGTCACTACAGACCCAGGTTCGATCCCGGGCTGTGTCGCAGCCGGCCATGACCGAGAGACCCATGAGGCAGCGCACAATTGGCCCAGCCTCGTCTGGGTTAGGGGAGGGTTTGGCCGGGTGGGATGTCCTTTCCGCATTGCGCTCTAGTGACTCCCGTGGCAGGCCGGGCGCATGCACGCTGACACGGTCGCTAATTGTACGGTGTTTCCTCTGACACATTGGTGCGGATGGCTTCCGGGTTAAGCAAGCAGTGTGTCAAGAAGCAGTGCGGCTTGGCAGGGTCGTGTTACAGAGGAGACGGTAGTTGCAGCGATGAGACAAGACTGTAACTACCAATTGAATATCACGAAATTGAGGAGAAAAAGGGGGTATAAATAGAACAACAGCAAATTCAACAACTACCTTGTTTGCAAGTGCAGCATCCAGAATTTCAGCCGCTTTCAGCACTAGTTGGAAGGATAGCACTGCTGCCTTGTAGAACGGGACAAGTCGCGCCATCCGGCAAGTGCTCTTCAGAACACTGATGCAACTCAAGAGGATGGAGTCCACAAACCCAGAATCTGCTAGCCTATAAACAAAAGCCAAACATACAATAGCAAAATAATATAACACTCAAAGGACTCACGCTCACAGATCTCAAATTCCAATACCTTTCCTTCTCCTCTTCAACTTTCTCCAGTACAAAGCACAGGATCTTTTGAGTAACCTGGAAGTTGAAATAATAATGTCACAAATTAATATTTAAAGATCCACCACAATAGCACTACTCTTTAACTGAGTAATCTTATCAGACATTAATGATCCATAACTTACCTCTACATTTTGTTGTTGTGTTTTGACATCAGTATTCTCCCCATACTGTCGAAGCCTGTACAGCAGGCTTTGGATCATGTGTTCTGGAGGTATGCTCTTCAGGGTGGAGAATTCTGGAAGGTCCTCAGAGGCCACCAGGGACAGCCAGCTGGTCCAAACCAGAGGCATCTCTTTAGCCACAGAAATGTGATTCTGGATCAAAGTGAGCATCATCCTGCAAAGAGGAAAGTGTCATCAATGTTATGCATGTTTGAGGTCAATGTACTGTCAAGTCTTTCTCCTGAGGAAAAGAAATGTGAACTAACTGGAATAATAGTCTAATTGAACACATATATGCAGAGTTAGAAATAGTAATATTTTTGGTTAAATTTCCCTCCACAATGATACAATTATTCACAATACAGATTTTAAAAAGCACATTGTGGACCACTCAAATAGGGTTTTGAGACACAATTGGACAAACCTTCTTTTGTCAGAAAAGGTTCTGATCCTCTCTCTGAAGTTGTTGTAGTTAACATTTTCAAGCCCTGCCCAGTTCATCTCCTCTATAGTAGGACCAAGCCTGCCAGCGTCTGCTCCCGGCTGTCTGAGCATGTGCAGTAGAGGAATGAGCAGGGGAAGCTCTGAGACCAGCCTCTGTGAGCAATAGTTGATCACACCAATCACAAGGCTGTGGAGACAAAGACAGATGAACAGATTTCACCCAACATATAGGACAGGGTTGCTGTAATCAAACAACACAATATAAACATAGCATCTGAAACTCACTTTTGTAGATAGGGGAAGAAATTTCTAATTTCCTCTATGTTTCTGCTGTCAAGTGCAGTGTGTGAGGATACTACGTAGCATAGTTTTGCCAAGCCCTTCACCCCAAGATCTATCTGACAAGCTTGGCAGACTCTGAACAAAGACAAGCCAAACACTAGAGGGTTGTTGACAGTCTGGCTCTTCTGCGATGTTCCCTGGGACTCAGCATGCAACAGCTGCAGCAAATGCTCAGAAATCAACTCTGACACCTTTATTCCAAAAAAAGAGAAAAATAAAGAAAACATTGAATGTGTAGTATTGGATCTAATGGTCATACTGTTTTCTTGAAATGCCATTACAATATCATTACACACTGTAAATGTCCCACTCACCTTAACGAAAGGGGGTTTGAAATTTCCTGGGTAGACCACCTGTTGAACAGCTGATGAGTAACTCCTCTGGAAATGATGCAAGAGCTGAGCAAACTGCACAGTGCTCTCCTGGTTGGGTGGATCCCATTTCTGTAAAATGTGGCCTAGTAGTAGATGGGCAGAGGCTTGCCAGGCATCAGCCATACCCTTTCTTTTTGATTGGAACGCATCTATCCACCCTTGGACGGACCACATTGACTCCAGCCGATGAATGTGACCCTCATAAAGGTGCAACTCTGGAAACAATGATGAATAATCAGTATCATACTCAATGTAACATACAAGGTAATCGTTAACTTCTAAAAATAGATTTTAAATGTTTTCCTCTTACCCTTTATTTGTGAATCATTTGGAATTTGAATATTCCTTGTGGCTATCTCCAAAATCTCTTTCTGCCTTTGCTGCACCCGATAATGGTAAGTCAACATTTGTCCCCTGAGTATTGAGCTTTCCGGTACTGAGAGACTTGCTTCTATTAGATAGCCTTTCTGACATAGACCTCTAAAGAATAAATTAAAAACTGATTTACAAACATTGATAATTATCGCTATGTGTGTATTGTGTGGTTTATGTAGCCGATAAACAGTAAAATATTCTCATCAATCCAACATCACCAGTAAGGAGAAAAGTATTCATACTCACATGAAATGAGTCATTTCAAGCGCATGAGTGTCACCTTGATGACATAACAAGAGCGTGTCATATTCTTGGTTGAATCTGAACTTTTTGTCCAGCACAGCATAGATATGAAAGGTGAACATAGGAATCCCAGGAGGAATCCTTACTGGGGACTGCTCTCTGATGAAGGAGAGAAAATAAAAGAAGACAGAAAATGTTGAGTGACTAGTTACAGTGATAAAGAAGTAATAACAGTATACTTGTTATGTGTCGCGTCATGTGTTATGTTACTCATTGTACTCAGGTAATAACAGCATGCCATAAGCTTATTGCCAGCTTACCGACATCCTCTACTCTTGGAATCCTTTTTGCATTGATCTGAAGTCTGAGGACTCGGCTCTTTCGACCCCTTCTGAGTCTTTGTTTTATTTTCCGCTGCAGCTTCTGCATAAGACTTGGTAGTTAATTTGACTCCCTTTTCTACCTGGCAGGCTCCTGAATGTTGTACCGCTTTCTCTGATTCAGGCTTACTCTTTACCTCTTCAGTAGAGTTTGGATTCTCCCTCTTAGGTGGTTCTGATGCTGCTCCTTCACTGCCTGCTCCATCGCTGTTCTGTGTTTGCTCATTCATTGGCTGAGTGGTGTCAGCATGTTCATCTGTCATTGGCTGAGTGGAATCAGAGGGTTCTGTCTGTGTCTGCTGTGTGTTCTGAACAACTATAGGGGTCTGAGTTGCCTGGCTCTTGCCTTTAGGTTTATTTGTTTGAGTCTGGACCTGAACTCTCTTAGTATCCTTGACATGTGTTTGTTTTGTATCATTAGTCTGATGCATGGACTGGTCCTGTTGTTGACTGGTTTCAGCTTGGTGGTCTTGGTCGTGTTCTTGTGTCTGTGTTTCCAAGGTTTGACACACCTGGTCGGTTTGGGTCTCCATCTCCCCTTTTTCCAGTGTACTCTGAGTCTGAGGATCCCTGTCAGCTTGATTTTTCATTCCTTTATTTTTTCTTCTGTTACCTCTCCTTGTCTTCTTCTTCATATCCTGATCTCTCCTGGGGGACTTTGCTTGGCCCTGTTGATAACAAAAAAAGTCAGCAATGACAGTTACTCTTTTAAATCAGTACTGTTACCCAAATTGTTTCATTCATTTTATTGTTAATGATTGTACAATGAAAGACATAGGCGCACGGGGTCCCGTGTGGCAGAGCACAGCACTTGCAACGGCAGTTTTTTTGTTTTACCAGGTAAGTTGACAGAACACATTCTCATTTACAGCGACGAACTGGGGAATAGTTACAGGGGAGAGGAGGGGGATGAATGAGCCAATTGTAAGTTGGGGGTGATTAGGTGACCATGAAGGACAGCTTGGGAATTTAACCAGGACACCAGGGTTAACACCCATACTCTTACAATAAGTGCCATGGGATTTTTAATGACCTCAGAGAGTCAGTACACCCATTTAACGTCCCATCTGAAAGACAGCACCCTACACAGAGCAGTGTCCCCAATCACTGCCCTGTGGCATTGGGATATTTTTTAGACCAGAGGAAAGAGTGCCTCCTACTGGCCCTCCAACACCACTTCCAGCTGCATCTGGTCTCCCATCCAGGAACTGACAAGAATCAACCCTGCTTAGCTTCAGAAGCAAGCCAGCAGTGGGATGCAATGCTGCTGGCTGTGGGTTTGATTTCCACGGGGGACCAGTACAGGAAAAAGTACAGAAATGTTTCCACTCACTACTGTAAGTTGCTCTGGATAAGAGCGTCTGCTAAATGTAAAAATGAAAGGTGGTCGTGTCACCTGCTGTCCCTCTGTCTTGGGTCTCTTGGTGACAGTGTCCTTCTCAGCAGTTACCTCCATGTTGTGCCGATGTGTCCCTGTTGGCACCCCAGGGCCAGGGTACTGCTGGGACAAGGACCCATGGTCTCCTTGGGGTCTACTGTCACCTGAACCAAGCTCCATCTGCAGAGCTGCTGCCCAGCCCGGGATATATTGCTCTGTATGTTGTGTATCCTCTCTGGTAGGTTTGGACGTTAAAGACACTCTCTTAATCTCTCACTACAGATGGAGAATAATACAAATGAAATGTTCTAATGGAAGCAATATCTAACTACTTCAGAAAGAAACTTACTGTGTTAATACATTTTAGGGAACAGGAAAAACAGCAACAACTGTGCTGCCGTTGCTGCCACGCCCCATATATAGCTGCAGTAAAATTAACGTTACTTCCTCAATCAGTTTGTTAGATGGAAATTGCCAAGTTTCTGTTTCCTCGGTTTCTCTGTTTATGACTATTCATCTCCCAGTTATGAGTATGGGAGTTCTTTCCTAAGAAATTGCTTGCTTACTTATTTAAAATGTCATAAATATTGTATTTCCCTCTAAAGATGTATTAGATACATGCGTATTTAACTTGTCTAACAATTTACCGTCTCTATAGACAATTTTTTGTTGTTGAATATTTCTAATAAACGGTAACATCACAGCCTACAACTAGAAAAAGCTGTGAGAAAACAGGCTGTACTTCCTTACCTGACAGTGTTCTCTGCTACAATACTATTCAGACATCTGTCCGTTGCATCAATACAACCACTAAAGTAGGATACATTTGCCAATACCTTCTAACGCTCACCTGCCAACATTCATAAACTCCACCCTTTACCTAACTCGAGGGATTGTCGCGAAACATCTTACATGTTTAACTGGATATGTGAACGTAAAGTTATCTTCATTTAAAGCGGGTAGGTCAGTGTACGACAGTCCCTTATGTTTTGCCTTTCAGTTTCATTTCTTACCAACTGAGCCTGTTTTTTTCCAAAACTAGAAACCTAAACATATTCATAGGCACGCCCACTATGATTTACACGCATTCATTAAAGCGCTTATTCTGTAAATGTTTGTCATTATTTAACATTCATTGAACCGTAACTAAACCAGAATACCTTTATTATGTCTGCAATAAGCAGCTGATCTAGGATATGCTTGGCACCCCTAATACATGTAGGCCTAATACATGTAGGCCTATTTTCAGGTAAAACGCTGATTCCCGATCTGTGCCTAGGGGTAACTTCATCCTTTGAAGAGTAGCTCAATAGGAAAATGATTTATATATTTACAGATTAAAAGTAATTATATCATTCATATGCAGATGTGAAACTGTGATGATAGGCCAATACAATAGTACAATAAGACAATAATCTGATAAAAACAACACATGACAAATGACTTTACTGTAAAATATCAAATGATCAATCAAGCCCTCACAGGAAACCCTATTGAAGCAAGGCACAACCTTGTAATATAGTCATTGGACACTGTGGCGCCACCTATCGACAAAAAGGTTATCAGATTCATATTCTCACCAACATTTTGTGTAAAAATGAGAAATAGCTAAATAATATTTACAGCTTGTCTCCCACAATTTGAGTTCATTGACAGAAAGGGGAAAGCATTACATTTTTACTGAATAGCCAGCTCATTGTTTTTTTAATTCTTGAGTGCTTAGAGAGAATGAGTGTCATTTTCACCACTGAGTTTAAGGAGGAGGGTGTATTTAAGTTTGTTGTCAAAGTCCAATCCCTTAGACCTGGGCACCATCAGCAGGTATCTTGACTCTCCGGACCACCACCCGGTTCCTACGTCCCTGTGGTCTAGTACCAGTGCTGGTACCGGTTCCCTCTCCAGTTCCGGTCAGCATGGTGCTCTGGTTCTCCTCGTCTGGTGTCAGTGGGCGGGGCTCTGCTCTGCTCTGGGAGGGGCTTCTTCCTGCCCTCACGTCGTCCACGAATGCCTCGACGCCCTCAAACTTGGTGGTCAGCTCCCCCAGGCGCTCCTTCAGGGCATTGAATTCCTTGTAGAGGTCTCTTAAGGCATCCGATAGAGGAGGGATCCTGGAGGAAGGGAGTGATTGGGTGAGGGGAAAAAAGTGTAATGAGGAGGCTGCGGGAGTTAATTACAGTTAAAAAACAAGTTCTATGTTATAAAGTCTTATTGTGTCTTATAACAAAGGGATCTGACTGACAAACACTAAAGCTAAAATTCCAAAGTAATGGGCTTTGTAATAGATACAGTGAAGTATCTTACCTTAATATTTATCAAATCATACAGTATGTTAGTTTTCTGAACTTATGATCTAAATACCTACTAAACATATCTACAAAGGATTCTACCCACCTCCCGTAGTCAGGCAGCACAGTGCTGTGGTCGTTGAGGAGAAGGTCTTTGACTTGGGTCATGATGGCAAACTTCCAGTTGTCCAACACCAGGGTGAGGTTGGCACAGACTCTAGTGTTTACCTTCTCTGCTGCAATGGCATGAACAGGGAAGAGGGTAGTCATTTGGTTAATGTTTCTTGATAGTGTTTTGTACTTAGTTCTACTTCTAACAATTCTTCAAAATCCCTGTGCTGATTTCTGGCTACCCTGTCCTTATCATGTCTAAAGAATACATTAGCAACAAAGGAATGCAATAATAAGAACAAAAGCAAATTGTGACTGCTGAGGATGATTCACATCCTCAGAGGGATCAACCAGAATGTGTAATTGCTCTGTTTTTGCTGTATCTATATACTGTATGTGGATTGTGAGTAAATTCTTCATCTATATATCTTATCTGTGTATTCTGTTTATTGTGTCCAGCACCATTTAAAAAAATTCCTGGTACCTGTAAATGTACGTGTAAATAAAGGTGATTCTGATTCTGAAATGAAAACAGACCAGGCAGCCACTCACCCTCTGTCCTGTAGTCCCATTCTGAGTTCTGTTCAGTTCTCCTCCTCTTCTGTGCTGTACACAGAGCCACCAGGCACAGCAAAGCCACTGCAGTCCTCATCCTCAAGTCAGAATAAAGACATATCATACATTACACCTGAACTGATATGATTATGACAGTTTAACTTGCTCTGCAGACATCCATTCTATCATCTTACACTGAATGTGTAATAACCTGATTATTTTCTCAGTAAGTTTCACCAATTATTTTTTGGAGGGTTTGCTGAGAATACATAAGTAGACACAGACTATGTACCTGCTCGCACTAAAAACCTCTGTCCTGAATAAGTCACAGTGTTTGATAATAATCCCACAGCAGTGCAAATTTGTAGAGCACCGACAGAGGGACCTGCTTATATACTTATAGGCAGTCAGTTTGTCCCCTCCCCACACTGAGGTCTTGCCAAGAGAAGGGTGTCATCCATGTCTCCACCCCCCTAAGAAAAAACACACCCACATCATGCATCACTATTACGATTGTCCATTTATCATAATGCTTCTCCAGTACCTGTACATTACTTTCAGATCTACAGGAATGTGTAGGGACTGGGTTAGAATGAGTTAGTAGAATGGTTAACCCCAGCATTCTCTTCCTTTCTCTGTCATGCTTGACCCCATGTTGTGACCTCTATGTGAGAAACATGTGACATAAATGGTAATGTTTCACACAAGAGAACTACAAATGGCGCATAACAGTAACAGTGAGTGAGGGTTGTTTTCCAGACAGTAGTGGAGGAGTACTCGTACGATAGTAGCCAAGGTTACCTAAACTGGGTTCCCTGGGGGGTCTTAAGTGTAGTACCATCAACCAGTAGTACCATGTATAAATATCTCACTAGTGTTTGAAACTGAGTTCACCTCTTCTCTTCCTGGACATTCGTGTTGGACTTCATCTGTGTCCCATGTGTCCAGGGGAGATAAACCTCACATACAAATGTGAGAGCACACCTCTTCATGGACATTCCTGGGTCGTGTTCAGTAGTGCACACCGTAGCAAATACTTTTGCAGACTAGTGCTTCTTATTGGCCAAGTTCACGTAGTCCCACCTTGTTTGTCCGTTTTATTCCATTTGGTGCGTGGTGAATGCAATCCTGCCTGTGCTACATCTGCTTCCCACCTGGGTCCTGTTGTGACTAGCATCTCCATCTGCACAAAGACGATAACCCTCACCTATAAATGACTGCTCCATAACATTCACCGATCCCTCATAAAACAGAATGATCAAGACAGCACGCCAGCAGGAAAGATAGAGTACATTGTGTCACAGACTAGTGGAGTTAATTGGAAGCAGGTTAAGCAGGGACATTACACCTCCTTATGTTATCTCCTCTCTGCACAGACCATACAAACGCTTCACACCGCGTGGCCGCTGCTACTCTAACCTGGTGGTCCCAGCGCGCACGACCCAAGGTCTAGGCAGCCTCTGGAACTGCCGATCTGCGGCCACAAGGCAGAGTTCATCTCAGCCTATGCTTCCTCCAGTCCCTCGACTTCTTGGCACTGACGGAAACATGGATTACCACTGATAACACTGCTACTCCTACGCTGTCTCTCCTCGTCTGCCCACGTGTTCTCCGCACACCCGAGAGCTTCTGGTCAGCGGGGTGGTGGCACTGGGATCCTCATCTCTCCCAAGTGGACATTCTCTCTTTCTCCCCTGACCCATCTGTCTATCGCCTCCTTTGAATTCCATGCTGTACAGTTACCAGCCCTTTCAAGCTTAACATCCTTCAATTTATCGCCCTCCAGGTTCCCTTGGAGAGTTCATCAATGAGCTTGACGCCCTGATAAGTTCCTTTCCTGAGGATGGCTCACCTCTCACAGTTCTGGGTGACTTTAACCTCCCCACGTCTACCTTTGACTCATTCCTCTCTGCCTCCTTCTTTCCACTCCTCTCTCTTTTGACTCACCCTCTCACCTTCCCCCCTACTCACAAGGCAGGCAATACGCTTGACCTCATCTTTACTAGATGCTGTTCTTTCCACTAATCTCATTCGCATCCCCTCCAAGTCCCGACCACTACCTTGTATCCTTTTCCTCTCCGCTCTCATCCAACACTTCCACACTGCCCCTACTCGGATGGTATCGCGCCCGTCCCAACCTTCGCTCTCTCTCCCGCTACTCTCTCTCTTCCATCCTATCATCTCTTCCCTCTGCTCAAACCTTCTCCAACCTATCTCCTGATTCTGCCTTCAACCCTCCTCTCCTCCTTTCTGCATCCTTTGACTCTCATGCCCCTATCCTCCAGGCCGGCTCGGTCCTCCCCTCCTGCTCCGTGGCTCGACGACTCATTGCGAGCTCACAGAACAGGGCTCCGGGCAGCCGAGCGGAAATGGAGGAAAACTCGCCTCCCTGCGGACCTGGCATCCTTTCACTCCTCCTCTCTACATTCTCCTCTTCTGTCTCTGCTGCTAAAGCCAATTTCTACCACTCTAAATTCCAAGCATCTGCTTCTAACCCTAGGAAGCTCTTTGCCACCTTCTCCTCCCTCCTGAATCCTCTCCCCCTCCTCCCCCCTCCTCATGACTTGTCAACCATTTTGAAAAGAAGGTCGACGACATCCGATCCTCGTTTGCTAAGTCAAACGACACCGCTGGTTTCTGCTCACACTGCCCTACCCTGTGCTTTGACCTCTTTCTCCCCTCTCTCTCCAGATGAAATCTCGCGTCTTGTGACGGCCGGCCGCCCAACAACCTGCCCGCTTGACCCTATCCCCTCCTCTCTTCTCCAGACCATTTCCGGAGACCTTCTCCTTACCTCACCTCGCTCATCAACTCATCCTTGACCGCTGGCTACGTCCCTTCCGTCTTCAAGAGAGCGCGAGTTGCACCCCTTCTGAAAAACCTACACTCGATCCTCCGATGTCAACAAATACAGACCAGTATCCCTTCTTTCTTTTCTCTCCAAAATCTTTGAACGTGCGTCCTTGGCCAGCTCTCCTGCTTCTCTCTCAGAATGACTTCTTGATCCAAATCAGTCAGGTTTCAAGACTAGTCATTCACTGAGACTGCTCTTCTCTTGTGTCACGGAGGCGCTCCGCACTGCTAAAGCTAACTCTCTCTCCTCTGCTCTCATCCTTCTAGACCTATCGGCTGCCTTTGATACTGTGAACCATCAGATCCTCCTCTCCACCTCTCGGAGCTGGGCATCTCCGGCGCGGCCCATGCTTGGATTGCGTCCTACTGACAGGTCGCTCCTACCAGGTGGCGTGGCGAGAATCTGTCTCCGCACACGTGCTCTCACCACTGGTGTCCCCCAGGGCTTTGTTCTAGGTCTCCTATTTCGCTATACACCAAGTCACTTGGCTCTGTCATATCCTCACATGGTCTCTCCTATCATTGCTATGCAGACGACACACAATTAATCTTCTCCTTTCCCCCTCTGATAACCAGGTGGTGAATCGCATCTCTGCATGTCTGGCAGACATATCAGTGTGGATGACGGATCACCACCTCAAGCTGAACCTCGGCAAGACGGAGCTGCTCTTCTCCCGGGGAAGGACTGCCCGTTCCATGATCTCGCCATCACGGTTGACAACTCCATTGTGTCCTCCTCCCAGAGTGCTAAGAACCTTGACGTGATCCTGGACACACCCTGTCGTTCTCAACTAACATCAAGGCGGTGACCCGTTCCTGTAGGTTCATGCTCTACAACATTCGCAGAGTCCGACCCTGCCTCACGCAGGAAGCGGCGCAGGTCCTAATCCAGGCACTTGTCATCTCCCGTCTGGATTACTGCAACTCGCTGTTGGCTGGGCTCCCTGCCTGTGCCATTAAACCCCTACAACTCATCCAGAACGCGCAGGCCCGTCTGGTGTTCAACTTTCCCAAGTTCTCTCACGACACCCGCTCCTTCCGCTCTCTCCACTGGCTTCCAGTTGAAGCTCGCATCCGTTACAAGACCATGGTGCTTGCCTACGGAGCTGTGAGGGAACGGCACCTCCGTCCTTTCAGGCTCTGATCAGGCCCTACACCCAAACAAGGGCACTGCGTTCATCCACCTCTGGCCTGCTCGCCTCCCTACTCTGAGGAAGTACAGTTCCGCTCAGCCAGTCAAAACTGTTCGCTGCTCTGGCACCCAATGGTGGAACAAACCTCCTCACGACGCCAGGTCAGCGGAGTCAATCACCACCTTCCGGAGACACCTGAAACCCCACCTCTTTAAGGAATACCTAGGATAGGATAAAGTAATCCTTCTAACCCCCCCCCCCCTTAAGAGTTAGATGCACTATTGTAAAGTGGTTGTTCCACTGGATATCATAAGGTGAATGCACCAATTTGTAAGTCGCTCTGGTCGCTCTGGATAAGAGCGTCTGCTAAATGACTTAAATGTAAATGTAAATGTTATCTTTATGGCTATTTTATCATATTAATACGTTATCTTGACTTTATGGCTAAAATTATATCAATTTTAAAATATGCATTTGAAAACCAGTAAGTAAAACCAAAGCTACACTGAACAAAAATATAAATGCAACATGTAAAGTGTTGGTCCCATGTTTCATGAGCTGAAAAAAAATAATTTCTGAAATGTTCCATACACACAAAAAAGCTTATTTCTCTCCAATTTCATGCACATACTTACATACCTGTTAGTGAGCATTTCTCCTTTGCCAAGATAATCCATCCACTTGACAGGTGTGGCATATCAAGAAACTGATTAAACAGCATGATCATTACACAGGTGCTTCTTGCGCACACTAAAATGTGCAGTTTTGGCACACAACACTATGCCACAGATGTCCCAAGTTGAGGGAGTGTGCCAAGTTTATGACTTGTTTGGGTGAGCGGTTTGCTGATGTCAAGGTTGTGAACAGAGTGCCCCATGGTGGCAGTGGGGTTATGTTATGAGCTGGTATAAGCTACATACAACCACAATTTTATTTTTCTGATGGCAATTTGAATGCAGAGATACCGTGACAAGATCCTAAGGCCCATTGTCATGCCATTAATTCGCTGCCCTCACCTCATGTTTCAGCATAATTCATGGCCCCATGTCTCAAGGATCTATACACAATTCCCGGAAGCTGAAAATGGCCCAGCTCTTCCATGGCCTGCATGCTCAACTGGTGACATGTCTGGTGAGTTTTTTTCCCGGCAGGCTCTGGATCGACGTGTACGACAGTGTATTCCAGTTCCCGCAAGCATCTAGCAACTACGCACAGCCATTGAAGAGTGGGACAACATTCCACAAGCTACAATCAATAGCCTGATCAACTCTTTGGGAAAGAAAATGGTCACACCAAATACTGGTTCTCTGATCCACAACCCTACCTTTTTCTTACGGTATCTGTATTCCCAGTCATGTGCAATCCATAGATATGGCACTAATTAATTTATTTCAATTGGCTGATTTCCTTATATGAATTGTTACTCAGTAAAATCTTTAAAATTGTTGCATATTGCGTTTATATTTTTGTTCAGTATCATTTGTATATCACCAGTAAAGTGTTTTTAGTACCACCAGATATGCCTATAGCATCAAAGAAAATAACAAATACAGGGACCAGTTGAGAACAAAATAACACAAATCAGAAAAAAACCAATTTGTAAAGACTTCAAAAGAAGCCAGAGCTCCACCAAAAGCAAATATGGGGAAAGAGTTTTTTTATTTAACTAGGCAAGTCAGTTAATAAGAATAAATTCTTATTTACAGTGACGGCCTAGGAACAGTGGGTTAACTGCCTTGTTCAGGGGAAGAACGACAGATTTTTACCTTGTCAGCTTGGGGACTCGATCTTGCAACCTTTCGGTTACAAGTCCAACGCTCTAACCACTAGGCTACCTGCCACAATGACAGCCTACCACGGCCAAACCCGGACGATGCTGGGCCAATTGTGCGCCACCCTATGGGACTCCCAATCACGGCTGGATGTGATACAGCCTGGATTCGAACTGAGATGCAGTGCCTTAGATCACTGCGCCACTCGGGAGCAATGGTGGCACACTGTGCTTCAGAGTACACATGCATTCTGAGGCCACGCACCATATGGCCTTTTAAATAGGCCCCAACCTTAAAACCACTGTGCTAAGAGGGCAAAATTAACTGTAAAGTACAGTTATGAAGAAACCATATCAGGTTTTCTTTAGGATGAAACAAAATAAAACGCTGCTCCACTGATAGGAATTATTTTTATTGTTTTACTGGTATTTTTGATATTGAAAATTTAAATCCAGGTGTACAGTATCATATAACTTTCTTTCCGAGTCCAATTCTTCAGCTCTGAGCGGGAAGTTGGGACTTTTGTAGCTCTGGTTCAGGGCATTAAGTGCGGCTTCATCAGCAAGCCATATGTAACCCCCTGTACCAGAGCTAGGACATGTGTTATGTACTGTTCGTCAATCCGTTAGCATGGCATCAGCAGATCTTCTTTTGCAAGAACTCAGAGGGAAAGGGATAGAAACAGGCAAAAATAACCTTAAAGCATTCTCAAATTAATCTACAAACAAAAAATATATACTCACTTCAATGAAAATTACTTCTAAGCTCTTATAAAAAAAAATCTTTATAAATAGCATAATTTGAAAGCTATGACTGCCAACCCCCTCCTTTTAACTTAAAATGACAATTTCCTGATAGCAGCCCCAAAATGGATGAAAAATTCAAGTGACAGGCCCAACCTCTTGGACACTCGCTACGTATTTTGAATAAAGCCCCTCTTCAGGAAATACTTGAAGGCTGGAAAATGTTGAGGTATCTGTTGGACTAAATCTGACTTCTACAATGTCAAATTAGAGTAAAATCAAACCAAAAAAGAAAATCAAACCAATGACTTAGTTTAATGCCATCAAAATAGCAGTGTAAAGGTTTGAGCACTTTATTTCAAGCATATAAAGCTGAATACCTTGAATCAGCGATATATGTGAAGTAACACACAACCCCCCAGTGTTGACACAGAGCTCTTGTGGAATAAGTGCTCATGTGGAAGGTCAATGATACCCGCTAACCCATTCATATTCTCATTATAGACATTATAGTATACCTGGATCACTGTAATCTGTATCTCAAAAAGGGGGCATGAGAAGGGGAAACATTCCCTACTGAATTGATTGTGCGGTGGACATCAGTTATTTGACATCCAATTACTACCGATGGAATGAGTTCAGTTTTTCAGCTTTTAGTGGAGGGAAATATTAGTTCTATGTAAAAGAAGCACACACACCCAGCGCGCAACACTGCCTGCCCTCTCCCCCCTTCTTGGCAATCTTTCTTCCTCTCCATCCCAGGTGCACAGCACATTGGCCTGCTGGAAGGCATGGACCATTAAGGTATCTTTCTCTCTCACTACGTTGACCTGTGACCTATGGAGTCTTTGAAGGCAGAGTGATGGAGAACAAAGGGGGCCCGTCAGAGAAGATATTACCCATTCTCTACGCCCTGGCCCCTCTGGACTGGCACCAGTCGAAAGAGGACAACAGAGGCAAGAAAAAGCTAAGGCGAGAAAGAGGGAGAGATACAGTGTCGGTAGCTAACCCAGTAAGTAAGCATCTCAAAGCTGCCATCAAAACAGGCATGGTCTACTATACAGTATAAGCTTCAACTGGAGATATAACAAATACTGAGCATGTACGATAGTTCCAATTCAAATGAGAAATATAACCCAAAAGGCCATCTCCCAAACTTACTCCTGAGGGCAGGGCATCAACCAAGGGGAAAAGCCTAAGCAACCGAGAACAAACATCACTCCTGCAATAGAAAACACTAAATAAAGAGGTTAGACTTATGAGACTGTGTATGATAGATAAATTTAACGTCTCTAAGCTTGGGCCAATGAAGAGATCTTATAGATAGACCGTCACTGTCTTATAACTGTAAGGGAGGATGAGTTCTACAAGAACTGTAGCATCTGACGGCGCAAAACTGACCCAAACTGATTCAAAAGTCCAGATATATACTGTAGCTACAACCAGGAATGAAATGTAATTAAATAAACAGCATCAATCATTCCTCAAATAATGTATATTATTTACACAACAGAATTTCCAGAATAAGTCATAACAGCAAGAGGGGAGGGCACTGGTCAGTGTGAGTGAGATATAACATCCAAATTCTAGAGTCTTTCTTTTGCCGTTGTCCTGAAGCACAGAATTTTTTGGGGGAGCCAGGTCATGGAAGAATATCAGGGGCCATAGGGAGAAATAGGGAAGAAGACTTGATGCCAAAGTGCTTTTACCTAAACATGTCCCAGCCGGTCTCAGTCAGAGGCCACGGCGGAGAGAGAGAAAGAGAGAGGATTGAGAGCACACAGTCAACCTTTGTTACATAATTTCATTTGCTGTAAACGAGTGCCTTCATTTTGCGCTTATCATTCCTTAGCAGTCTGAGATGGGAGGGACTGGGGGCCAGGGGGAGGGGCCAAGAGGAGGAGACATCCAATCACACAGCTGCTTGCAGCATCCAATCCTGGTGCAATGATGTCGTTGGTGCATAAGGAAGCGGGGAGGTGGGCAGGGCTGCACATAGCGTAGTAAAGGTGGGGTTTGAGAAGTAGGGCAGGGGGCCACGGGAGGGATGGGGTTTAACCCCTCGGCAGACTGCACATCTCACAGAGCTCTGTGCCTGGTTGGTTCATGAAGGTGCAGTGGAGGCAGGACCACATGGCTGATGAGGAAGCTGGGGTAGAGGGACCCCCACCCATGGCACCAAACTCCTGAGGGCCAGATGACTGCCCACCCTCCGTGCCTGAGGAGAGAAGAGAGAGCGGTCAGGGGTAAGGGAAAACAGAAAGGTGACTCTTACCAGTGATTACTTTTCAGACTTATTTTTGTATGTAGGAATGATACATGTAATGAGCTGATTCCAAATTGGTCTTTGTGGTCAATAAAGGTCTACTGAAATTAATGCAAGACAAGTTCAACTCATCCATCACTTTAGCTGTTGAGAAGAGATGGATTGGCTTTTATAGAAATTTAATAATTTCAACTAAGGCATGTCAGCGCACTCCTTGATGGCCAGTGGTACTTACTGCACAGCTGCTCGATGGTGGCCCACTGCTCAGACTTCTTCCAAGTCTGAGCCAGCTCCTCGTCTTTTGTCTTCACCGCGTCCAGCAGCAGACTAATGCTGTCCTATGAACAGATTATTATAACTCTGTTGTGCACATTCAGAAAGTATTCACACCCCTTTACTTTCGACATTCCGTGATGTTAACCTGAATTTAAAATGTATTACAATACCCCATAATGTCAGTGAAAATATGTTTTTAGAAATGTTTTCATATTAAAAACAAATGAAAACATGAAATGTCAAGAGTCAATAAGTATTCAACCCCTTTGTTATGACAAGCCTAAAGTTTAGGACTAAATATTAGCTTAACAAGTCACAAGTAGCATGGACTCACTGTGTGCAATAACAGTGTTGAACATGAATTACAGTTGACTTTAAAAAAATTCTCTCGAAAATATACTGTACCAGTCAAAAGTTTGAACAAGCTTCAAGGGTTTTTCTTTATTTTTACTATTTTCTACACCGTAGAAGAATAGTGAAGACATCCAAACTATGAAATAACACATATGGAATCATGTAATAATATATATATATTTTTAAAGGTTAAACAAATCTAAATATATTTTGAAATTCTTCAAAGTAGCCACCCTTTGCCTTGATGACAGCTTTGCACACTCTTGGCATTCTCTCAACCAGCTTCACCTGGAATGCTTTTTCCAACAGTCTTGAAGGAGTTCCCACATAAGCTGAGCACTTGTTGAATGCTTTTTCTTCCCACTGTGGTCCAACTCATCCTAAACAGGTTGAGGTCGGGTGATTGTGGAGGCCAGGTCATCTGATGGAGCACTCCATCACGCTCCTTCTTGGTCAATTATCCCTTACACAGCCTGGAGGTGTGTTGGGTCATTGTCCTGTTGAAAAACAAATGATAGTCCCACTAAGCACAAACCAGTTGGGATGGTGTATCACTGCAGAATGGCGTGGTAACCATGCTGGTCAAGTTTGCCTTGAATTCTAAATAAATCACAGACAGTGTCACCAGCAAAGCACCCCACACCATCACCTCCATGCTTCACGGTGGGAACCACACATGCAGAGATCATCCGTTCACCTACCCTGCGTCTCACAAAGACACAGCGTTAGAACCAAAAATCTCAAATTTGGACTCATCAGACCAAAGACATATTTCCACCGGTCTAATGTCCATTGCTCATGTTTCTTGGTCTCTTCTTATTGGGGTCCTTTAGAAGTTATTTCTTTGCAGCAATTTGACCATGAAGACCTGATTCACGCAGTCTCCTCTGAACAGTTGATGTTGAGATGTGTCTGTTACTTGAACTCTGAAGAATTTATTTGGGCTGCAATCTGAGGTGCAGTTAATCTAATGAATGTATCCTCTGCAGCAGAGGCAACTCCGGGTCTTCCTTTCCTGTGGCGGTCCTCATGAGAGCCAGCTTTATCATAGCGCTTGATCGTTTATAAGACTGCACTTGAAAAAAACTTTCAACGTTCTTGAACTTTTCCAGATTGACAGACCTTCAGGTCTCAAAGTAATGGACTGTCATTTCTCTTTTCTTATTTGAGCTGTTCTTGCCATAATATGGACTTGGTCTTTTACCAAATAGGGCTATCTTCTGTATACCACCCCTACCATGTCACAACATAACTGATTGGCTCAAACGCATTAAGGAAATAAATTCCACATATGACCTTTTAACAAGG
Organism: Salvelinus sp. IW2-2015; assembly: GCF_002910315.2. NCBI lineage: Eukaryota > Metazoa > Chordata > Actinopteri > Salmoniformes > Salmonidae > Salvelinus > Salvelinus sp. IW2-2015. Next base: position 57,865,991 of record NC_036858.1, read on the forward strand.
CACACCTGCTAATTGAAATGCATTCCAGGTGACTACCTCATGAAGCTGGTTGAGAGAATGCCAAGAGTGTGCAAAGCTGTCATCAAGGCAAAGGGTGGCTACTTCGAAGAATCTCAAATATATTTCAATTTGTGTAACACTTTTTTGGTTACTGCATGATTCCATGTGAGTTACTTCCTAGTTTTAATGTCTTCGCTATTATTCTACAATTTAGAAAAAAGTAAAAATAAAGAAAAACCCTGGAATGAGCAGGTGTCCAAACTTTTGACTGGTACTGTATGTCAAGACTTGGAAATGGCTGTCAAGCAATGATCAACAACCAACTTGACAGAGCTTGAAGAATATTAAAAAGAACAGTGTGCAAATATTGTACAATCCAGGTGTGCAAAGCTCTTTAGAGACTTACCCAGAAAGACTCAAAGCTGTAATCGCTGCCAAAAGTGATTCAAACATGTATTGACTCAGGGGTGTGAATACTTATGTAAGTTAGATATTTCTGTATTTAATTTTCTATAAATTAGCAAACAATTATAAACACTTGTTTTTACTTTGGGGGGTATTGGGGGTATTGTGAGTAGATTGGATGAAATATATGTTTTTATCACCAACCTGAATTCAGGCTGTAACAACAAAATGTGGAATAAGTCAAGGGATATGAATACTTTGGAAGGCACTGTATTTTAAAGTGCGTAAAGGTACACTACACTACATGACCAAAAGTATGTGAATGCCTGCTCGTCGAACATTTCATTCCAAAATCATAGGCATTAAAATGAAGCTAGTCCCCCCTTTGCTGCTATAACATCCTCCACTCTTCTGGGAAGGCTTTCCACTAGATGTTGGAACATTGCTGCGGGGACTTGCTCTATGGACCTCACTTTGTGCACGAGGGCATTGTCATGCTGAAACAGGATAAGGCCATCCCCAAAATGTTGCCACAAAGTTGGAAGCACAGAATCGTCTAGAATGTCAGTGTATGCTGTAGTGTTAAGATTTCCCTTCACTGGATTTAAGGGGCCTAGCCCGAACCATAAAAAAAACAGCCTCACACTATTATTCCTCCTCCACCAAAATGTACCGTTGGCACTATGCATTGGGGCAGGTGGCATCCGCCAAACCCAGATTCATCCGTCAGACTGCCAGATGGAGAAGCGTGATTATATAAAGCGTGTAATGTATTTAACCACCATCAAAGACATTCTCAGGAAAAACATCCTGACGACTACGACACTAACCACTTCCACATTGGACAAACGTGGTGATAATCTGAACCTTTTGTAGCGTGACAACAAACCAAAACATTGTACTTGAAAGTGTTTGGTGTGCGCGCGAATCTGTATGAGAGTGTTTGTGTGTGGAAAAGAGTGAGTGGCATTACAGTACTTACTCTGAGAGGCATGACCTCGTTGGTGACCAGAAAGATGAGTAGGTGAAAATCCGACACAATGTCCAGGAATACAGTGGAGGTGCACTGGGACAGGTACGTAGCTAAACTGTGGAAGTCCTGTTACACACACAGAAAGGGGAAAACATGGAATATGATCGAGAGTAATCATTTCCTATAACCCCCCCATAGCTCAGGGACTCTAAACATGAGCATTCATTTTCATTGGCAGACAGTTATATGTGATCAGGTCAGGTTGAAACATAGCAGAAATTATGGCTGTTGCCAAAGAGGGTTATAGGGTCACGGGGGGAAATGACAGAGCCTTCTGAAAGCTCTGAGACAGAGAGAAGTATGTAGGTCACTATTTGGCTACTGAAGCAAACAAAATATAACATTTTATTTGTTATTGTGGGTGTGTTATTGAGCAAGTCTCTCCCAGGATGTGTCTGTTCTCTATGGGGAAACGTTGTGTGGAGGAGAATGGTGTGTGTGTGATAATGTTTACCTGCGTCTCTCCCAGGATGTCTCTGTTCTCAATGGGGAAGCGTTGTGTGGAGCAGAAGGTGTACTGGGGGTCCTTGGGGAACGTGGTGGTTATCTGGATGGAGAGCGAAGAAGAAGAGTTGACTGACTGGAAACGAGTTAGATCTTTGAGAGCACGCGCCTTCCCTCTGACATCAGTGAGATGTAGAGCCAAGAAAACAGATGTCAATATGAAAACAGAATACAAGAAGGAATTAAGTGCTCTCAGATGGTAATAAATATTTGGCAAGTCTATCTAGTTCTCTTTATTTTCTCTGGCTCATCATTGGCTAGCACCACCCCAGGGTGAGGTGGTAGATGTATGGCTGCATGGCATGGAGATGCCAACATTTTACGACATTATTGTGGAAAGAGGAACACATCATCCTGACATCATTGGGCAAAGTTTCGGTTTGACCATTTAGTTGTTCGTAAACATACACAGCAACCAAAATGTTCTGAAAACAACATGTGTATATGAACTTGCTAGTTGGAAGGCATGTAAATGGAATAATATTGATTGACAGAGGCTTATTTCAGTTGACTGACCCTGCTAGGTATGCTAAACTCTAAAACCTGCCCTACCGCTACTCATCTCAACATGTCATTGATGAATTACCTACAGTGCCTTCAGAAAGTATTAATAACCTTCGACTTATTTCACATTTTGTTGAGTTACTGCGGGGGGAAAAATAATGAAAGTGAAAACATGTTTTTAGAAATATTTCCACATTTATTGAAAATTAAATACAGAAATACCTAATTTACATAAGTATTCAAACCCTTGAGGTAATACATGTTTGAATCACGTTTGGCAGCGATTACAGCTGTGAGTGTTTCTGGGTAAGTCTCTAAGAGCGCTCCACACCTGGATTGTGCAACACTTGCCAAATGTTATTTTGGAAATTCTTCAAGCGTTCATATTGGTTGATCATTGCCAGACAACCTTTTTCAGTTTTTGCCATAGATTTAAGAAAATTTAAGTCAAAACTGTAACATGGCAACTCAGGAATGGTTACTGTCTTCAGGGTAAGCAACTCCAATGATTTGGCCTGATGTTTTAGGTTATTGCCCTGCTGAAAGGTGAATTAATCTCCCAGTGTCTGGTGAAAAGCAGACTGAACCAGGTTTCCTCTAGGATTTTGCCTGTGCTTCGCTCCATTACGTTTATTTTTTATTCTGAAAAACTTCCCAGTCCTTAACTTCAAGAATATCCATAAAACGATGCAGCCACCACTATGCTTGAAAATATGGAGAGAGGTATTCAGTAATGTGTTGTATTTGCCCCAAACGTAACACTGTATTCAGGACAAAAAGTGAATTGCTTTGCCACATTTTTTTCAGTATTACTTTAGAGCATTGTTTTGGAATATTTATACTCTTTACAGGCTTCCTTTTCACTGTCAATTAGTTTAGCATTGTAGATTAACTTCTCTAGGGTAGGTGAGACGCTAACGTCCCACCAGGCCAACATCCGGTGAAACTGCAGAGAGCTAACACTTTAAATACACCATTCGTTGTATTAAACATTCTTGTAAATGCATGTATCTTACATCATTTAAAAGATGAACGTCCTATTAATCCAGCCACTGTGTCAGATTTCCAAAAGGTTTACTGCAAAAGCAAACATGCGATTTTCTGAGGACGGCGCCCCACACACACAAGTATTACTAGCATTTTCCAACCAAGCATTAGCGTCACGAAAGTCAGAAATAACAATAAAATAAATCGCTTACCATTGAAGATCTTCCTCTGGTGGCAATGCCAAGTGTCCTAACTACACAGTGAATGTTKYTTTTGTTTGATAAAATCAATTTTTATAGCCTAACACGAAACATTTGTAAACCGGTTGCGTCGTGATTTCCCTCTCATTCAACTTTGGACGAAGCGTTTGTGGTAAATACACACACTAAACAAACATTTATCCAGTCATGGTTGGTTTCATTGCAATCCTCTGGTTGTTACTAACACAACCATACATGATGGCTCTTTTCCCGGGACGTATTGCCCGAAATAAACCGATTTGAAGACACCAATCAATGACCTCATTGCGCACCAATGGTAGGACCGGTCTATCGTTGATTGACTATTTTGGACCAATGACCACTGATCATCTTGAAATCTAGCTTTGAGGATAGCCAATGAGCTGAGGTAAACGGCAATATGTAATGGTTATACGTTTGAAGACCAGCCTTTGTCGTAAACTCTGGCGTAAAAGAGGTTCATTCGCCATTGCAAATCCTACTTGACGGAGCCACGAGTGTTACGCATAGCAATACATATTCYATAGCATTTTCAACAAGTTTATATATTTAAATTATGGCGAATAAATCAGGAAAAGCTAAAACAAAGTCTAGGTATACAGATTTAACCCAAATTATAGAGGAAATTGATAGAGACAGCCCCCCATCTCACAGCTAGCCTTCAGGGAGCTGCTCATCCAGGAGCTTGCTAGCTACAGCAAGTCCACTGCAGCACCTTCTGCTCCGTCAACCAGTGGTGTTCACCTGCCCAGATTCAACTCTGCAGGCATGAATGTGCCTCAGGGCAAAAAGGGCACAGTGGGGAGGAGACGTTGTGCCCTTTGTCACAGGAAATGCCCCATCACCTGCACAGTAAGCCTCTGCTTTACAGCAGAAAGAGGGCCATGGCACCAGCAGCACAATATTGCGTAGAGGACTGAGGGTCTTCACAATATTTATCTATCTATTTATTTATTTATAAAATATACAATATTGTAAATAGAAAATTGTAAATAGAAAATGTGTAAATAGTTACCCTTGTTATTTGTTTGTTTATTATTATTTATTTATTATTATTTTCATATATATATATTTTTTTTTGGTGTGTGTTAGAATAGCATTTATGTATTTTGTATATAGCTCTTTCCTTCAAAATGTATCACTGTACCAATTCGGCCACTTGGGTACATTTGTGTGGGACACCTGGGTGACTTCATGCTCAATGTCATGTAGCTCGCTCATTTTTGAAGTTATCTGTCCAAAACTTTGCTCAGCTATTGTTGCCATCTTATGTTCTTCATTCAAATCATCCACAGCATCCTATCCGTATGTTTGGATGTTCTTGGTAATTTGAAAGATGATGCAGCAACAATAAAAAAACTGAAAATGTATGTTTATTTCCTTGTATTATCTTCTACCAGATCTATTGTGTTATATTCTCCTACATTCAATTCACATTTCCACAAAATTCAGAGTGTTTCCTTTCAAATGATACCAAGAATATGCTATCCTTGCTCCTGGGCCTGAGCTACAGGCAGTTAGATTAGGGTATGTCGTTAGGCGGAAATTGAGAAGAAGCGGGGGTACCCCAAAGAAGTTAACTACAATGTTGATCCATCCTCAATTTTCTCCTATCACAGCCATTAACGCTTCCTCTCCTTCAACGGAGTCAGGAAAGACGCCTATATCACTGTAATGACCATTCAAAGCGTAATTAATAACTTGATCAAAGGGATATTCAATGTCTGATTTTTTACCCATATATCAATAGGTGCCCTATTAATATTTGTATTTTATTTATTTTTTTATTTCACCTTTATTTAACCAGGTAGGCTAGTTGAGAACAAGTTCTCATTTGCAACTGCGACCTGGCCAAGATAAAGCATAGCAGTGTGAACAGACAACACAGAGTTACACATGGAGTAAACAATAAACAAGTCAATAACATGGTAGAAAAAAAGAGAATCTATATACAATGTGTGCAAAAGGCATGAGGAGGTAGGCAAAAAATCGAATAATTACAATTTAGCAGATTAACACTGGAGTGATAAATCATCAGATGATCATGTGCAAGAAGAGATACTGGTGTGCAAAAGAGCAGAAAAGTAAATAAATAAAAGCAGTATGGGGGGGTGAGGTAGGTAAATTGGGTGGGCTATATACCGATGGACTATGTACAGCTGCAGCGATCGGTTAGCTGCTCAGATAGCAGATGTTTAAAGTTGTTGAGGGAGATGAGTCTCCAACTTCAGAGATTTTTGCAATTCGTTCCAGTCGCAGGCAGCAGAGAACTGGAAGGAAAGGCATCCAAATGAGGTTTTGGCTTTAGGGATGATCAGTGAGATACACCTGCTGGAGCGCGTGCTACGGGTGGGTGTAGCCATCGTGACCAGTGAACTGAGATAAGGCGGCACTCTTACCCCTTAGCAATAGGCCTTGTTAGAATGACCCTGGAGCCAGGTAGGGATTGACCGACGAAACATGTCCAGCCGACGGCCCAGCCGACTAGGCCATACCGGTCGCCGTGCGGCTGCCTCGTATAAGGTGCCTTTAGATAAACACACCTGGATGGCAACTCCCGCCCCGGTGATACCAACCCCGCTCAGTTTTGCTGAGTAGAGTATTTGGAAGCAATTTTGTAGTGACCATCGGCCGGACAGCTCGAGGACTCGCGGCATAGGCATACGTACAGTTTTACTAGGGTCAGTTTGCCGGCGTGATGCAGAGACGAGGCTCTTTGTCTCGCGAACATACGAAGCCGCACTCGTACGATTTGATTTGGACTTGGCAGATGTTTGACATTATGAGTCCGGAAAGGAGGAGTTTGCAGTCTACTGCCAGACACCTAGCGTCCTTATCAGATCGTCCCCCATACCTCTCTAGGGCGGAACTCCGTCCAGCGAGTGGTGATGCTACGTACGGCACGCGTCCCGGGGTTCGACAGGCTCAAGGCGCAACCGGGCCTTTGACCCACAAGCCCACTCGCATTGTGGTGTTACCTGAGCGTGTTAACAGCGAGTTGGCCAGGCCACACGGAAGAAGTGTTGTCATGGCATTGAAGCTCGTTCCTGGAGTTAGTAGCAACAGTGTCGAAGCGAAGGGCCGAAGTATATCCCCGCCCCCCTCCCCCCCCCCCCCCCCCATCCCCCCTCCCCCCCCCCCCCCCCCGCCCCCCCTCCCCGCCCCCCTCCGCTCCCCCCCCCTCCCCCTCTCCTCCCGCATCCCCCCCCCCGCCCCCACCACCCTTCCCCCCTCCCCTCCCCCGCCCGGCTCCTACTCCCTCCCGCCCCCAGCCGCTCCCTCACCCCTCCCCGACTCACGCCCCCCCCCCCCTGGCGACCCCCCCCCGGGCCTGCGCCGCCCCCCGCCTGCCCCACCCCCACCCCCCCCCCACCTCCCCCGCCCTCCCCCCCACCCACCCTACCTACAGACCGCACCCCAACCCGCCCACCTCCCCCTCGGCCCCGCCCGGCCCGTTCCCCGCCCGCCTCCACAACGTTCCCCCCCTCCTCCCCCCCACCTCCCACCCCACCCCCGACCGTCCGCCACCGGCCCCCACCGCCCGCCTAGAATGGTGTCGTCTGCGTGAGGTGGATCAGGGAATCCCCGCAGCAAGAAGCAACATCATTGATGTATACAGAGAAAAGAGTCGGCCCGAGAATTGAACCTGTGGTACCCCCATAGAGACTGCCAGAGGACCGGACAACATGACCTCCGATTTGACACACTGAACTCTGTCTGCAAAGTAGTTGGTGAACCAGGGCAAGGCAGTCATTAGAAAACCGAGGCTACTGAGTCTGCCGATAAGAATATGGTGATTGACAGAGTCAAAGGCCTTGGCCAGTCGATGAAGACGGCTGCACAGTACTGTCTTTTATCGATGCCGGTTATGATATCGTTTAGTACCTTGAGCGTGGCTGAGGTGCACCCATGACCGGCTCGGAAACCGGATTGCACAGCGGAGAAGGTACGGTGGGATTCGAGATGGTCAGTGATCTGTTTGTTGACTTGGCTTTTCGAAGACCTTAGAATAGGCAGGGCAGGATGGATATAGGTCTGTAAACGTTTGGTCCAAGGGTGTCTCCCCTTTGAAGAGGGGGATGACCGCGGCAGCTTTCCAATCTTTGGGGATTCAGATGATACGAAGGAGAGGTTGTGAACAGGCTGGTAATAGGGGGTGCGACAATGGCGGCGGACAGTTTCAGAAATAGGGGGTCCAGATTGTCAAGCCCAGCTGATTTGTATGGGTCCAGGTTTTCCAGCTCTTTCAGAACATCTGCTATCTGGATTTGGGTAAAGGTGAAGCTGGGGAGGCTTGGGCGAGTAGCAGGGGGGGGGGGCTGTTGGCCAAGGTTGGAGTCCGCCAGGAGGAAGGCATGGCCAGCCATTGAGAAATGCTTGTTGAAGTTTTCGATTATCACGGATTAATCGGTGGTGACCGTGTTACCTAAGCCTCAGTGCAGTGGGCAGCTGGGAGGAGGTGCTCTTGTTTTCATTGGACTTTACAGTTATCCCAGAACTTTTTGGAGTTAGAGCTAAGGATGCAAATTTCTGTTTGAGAAAGCTAGCCTTGCTTTCCTGACTGACCTGCGTGTATTTGTTCTGACTTCCCTGAACAGTTGCATATCGCGGGGCTCTTCGATGCTATTGCAGTTCGCCACAGGATGTTTTTTGTGGCTGGTCGAGGGCAGTCAGGTCTGGAGTGAACAAGGGCTATATCTGTTCTTAGTTCTGCATTTTTTGAACGGAGCATGCTTGTCTAATATGGTGAGGAAGTAACTTTTAAAGAATGACCAGGCATCCTAACTGACGGGATGAGGTCAATATCCTTCCAGGGTACCCGGGCCAGGTCGATTAGAAAGGCCTGCTCGCAGAAGTGTTTTAGGGAGCGTTTGACAGTGTTGAGGGGTGGTCGTTTGACCGCGGACCCGTAGCGGATACAGGCAATGAGGCAGTGATCGCTGAGATCTTGATTGAAGACAGCAGAGGTGTATTTGGAGGGCAAGTTGGTCAGGATAGTCTATTAGGGTGCCAATGTTTACGGATTTAGGGTTGTACCTGGTGGGTTCCTTGATGATTTGTGTGAGATTGAGGGCATCTAGCTTAGATTGTAGGACTGCCGGGGTGTTAAGCATATCCCAGTTTAGGTCACCTAACAGAACAACCTCTGAAGCTAGAATGGGGAGCGATCAATTCACAGATGGTGTCCAGGGCACAGCTGGGAGCTGAGGGGGGTCGGTAGCAGGCGGCAACAGTGAGAGACTTATTTCTGGAGAGATTAATTTTTAAAATTAGAAGTTGAACTGTTTTGGGCATAGACCTGGAAAGTATGAAGAACTTTGCAGGCTATCTCTGCAGTAGATTGCAACTCCTCCCCCTTTGGCAGTTCTATCTTGACGGAAAGTGTTATAGTTGGGTATGGAAATCTCAGATTTTTGGTGGCCTTCCTAAGCCAGGATTCAGACACGGCAAGGACATCAGGGTTGGCAGAGTGTGCTAAAGCGGTGTAAGACAAACTTAGGGAGGAGGCTTCTGATGTTGACATGCATGAGGCCAAGGCTTTTTTCGATCACAAGAAGTCAACAAATGAGGGTGCCTGGGGACATGCAGGGCCTGGGTTTACCTCCACTCCACCCGAGGAACAGAGTAGTAGTGGATGAGGGTGCGGCTAAGGCTATCAAAACTGGTCGCCTAGAGCGTTGGGGACAAGGAATAAAAGGGAGCAGATTTATGGCCGTGGTAGAATAGATTCTGGGCATAATGTGCAGACATGGGTATGGTGGGGCACGGTACAGGCGGAGGCAAGCCAGGCACTGGGTGATGATAAGGAGGTTGTATCTCTGGACATGCTGGTCTCAATGGGTGAGGTCACCGCATGTGTGGGAGGTGGGACAAAGGAGGTATCAGAGGTACGGAGAGTGGAACTACGGGGTCCATTGCAAACCAAAACAATGATAACTAGCCTGAACAACAGTATACAAGGCATATTGATATTTGAGAGAGACATACAGTAAGGCATAAAGTGATTGCAGGTCTTGATTGGGAGAGCTAGCTAAAACAACAGGTGAGATAACAGCAGCTATCAGCTAACACAGCAACAGCAGGTAAAAATGGCGACGACTAGGCAGAGAGGGTCGGATTAACTACACACAGAGCCTGAGTTAAAACACAGAGCCGACAGATAAAACACAAATAAACAGAATGGAGTACCGTGAATTAATGGACAGTCCGGCAGGCATCAGCTATGTAGCCAAGTGATCATAGTGTCCAGGGGGCAGCCGTAGATGGAGCAGGGAAGCCGCCACTAAGCTAGCACGCGGGCGTTTAAAGTTAGTAGCCGGGGGGGGTCTGCTCAGACGGAGGGGGTCTGCTCAGACGGAGGCCGGTTGAGGGCACAGCGGATGGGGTATTCGTCTGCAGACCAGAGTGGTCGTGTCGACGGAGAATCCAAGCCGGATGGCGATGGCGAAAGAGAGGTTGTGATTGTAGAATTGTGTTTGCTAACTGGTGCTAGCTTCGTGGCGCTAGCTGCAAGCTACTGTGAGGATCAGAAATAGTGGCTCAGGGATTACGGCAGGAATCCGGCGTTGTTGTCGAGAGACAGTCCAATGCTGGTAAATTGGTGAGTAATATCCAGGCTAATAACAGGTTTGGTGTCTGTGCAGAAGGTAAAAGCTGCTAGCAGCGGCTAAATAGCTTGTAGCTGATTAGCTAATGGGGGTTCTTGAATGTGTTCCAAAGTAAAAAATAATAGCGATTCCGTATCACATTGGGTGAGGTAGGTTACCGGAAGGTATAATCGAATTAAAAATCGAAAAGAGATAGATTTTTTTTTTTTATTATATACAAGAAATACGAAAAAAATACAAACGTACACGAGAGGACTAAACAAACACGTCTACACTGCTACGCCATCTTGGATCTTGTATATGAAGAAGAACTTATAATATACAGAAGAACTATTGCCTTATGGCGAGGATAGCCGAGTTGCAAGCTAGCCTTCAGACGCAATCGTTAGGCGAGGGCAATTTAAGTGTAGGAAAGGATGATACAGCATCTGTGCCACCAGTAAATACAGGTAAGTGTTAATCCGCCTGCACAATCCTCGCAGCCGAACAACTTCCTCAGGGCTTCTGGAAAGAAATGCTTTCAGCGTGCTCAACCAGTGTCGCTCATTCAGCCAATATACAACTTTTAGCCAGGTTTCCCCACTAAGCAACGAGACGGAGTCAGAGCACAAGCCTTCTCAGGTGTCTCTTCCACACGTTACGGGGTGTGAGCTGCCGAAGCCTCCCACCATTAGCTCTGACAAATTTGAAAACTCCATTGCCCGCAATATTAGACTTTAAAAGCGATCATACACTGTTTACCAGGGGGCAGGGATATCAACGCAAAAGCTAATCTGAAGAAGGTGCTGGCTGAGGCTAAAACTGGCGAGTGTAGATGGTATAGGGATATTGTTATCCACGTTGGCACCAACGGTGTAAGGATGAAACGGGTCACAAAGGGCAACATAGCTTCAGCGTGTAAATCAACTAGAAAGACGTGTTGGCATTGAGTAATTGTCTCTGGGCTCCAGTTAAGGGGAGTGATGAGCTCTACAGCAGACTCGCACAACATTAGGCTACCTGGGGCGGCAGGTGGTTAGAATGTTGGGCCAGAAACCGAAAGGGTGCTAGATCGAATCCCCGAGCTGACAAGGTAAAAATCTGTCGTTCTGCCCCTGAACAAGGCCGTTACCCACTGTTCCTAGGCCATCAATGTAAAAAAGAATTTGTTCTTAACTGACTTGCCTAGTTAAATAAAGGTTAAATAAAAATAAATAAATAAAAACTAAATCGCTGGTTGAAAACTTTCTGGGGCCAAGCCTGCTGAGGAGTGACCGACTCCATCCAAGCTGGAGGGGTGCTATCAACAGAGAGCCCCGTCTAACTCTTCTAGCTCCACAAGGAGATAGGGTGTAGGCCAGGCAGCAGGCGGTTAAGCCAGCCTGCCAGCTTAGTAGAGTCTGACACTAGCACAGTTAGTGCTATACTCTACTAGAGTGGGTTGAGTCACTGACGTGATCTTCCTGTCTGGTTTTGCTCGGGCTCGTACGGTGGACATATTCGTGGGCTACACTCAGCCTTGGCTCAGGGTAGTAAATTGGTAGTCTGTTGATATCACTCTGGTGGTGTGAGGGCTGTGCTTTGGCAAAGTGGGTGGGGTTATATCCTGCCAGGTTGGCCCTGTCCGAGGGTAATGTTGGACATGGCCACAGGGTCCCCTGACCCCCCGTCTCAGCCTCCATTATCTATGCTGCAATAGTCTATGTGCCGGGGGGCTAGGGTCACCCATCCGGTGAAGTTCTCCTGTCTTCTGGTTCCCGCTCTTCATCTCTCCCTGCACCTGTTGTCTCAACCTCTGAAAGCCAATGGACAACTCCTGAGGTGCTGACCTGCTGCACCCTCTACAACCACTAATTATTATTTGACCCTGCTGGTCATCTATGAATGTTTAAACATCTTGAAGAACGGTCGGGCCTTAACGGCCATGTACTCTTATAATCTCAAACCCAGCACAGCCAGAAGAGGACTGTCCACCCCTCAGAGCCCGGTTCCTCTAGGTTTCTTCCTAGGTTCCTGCCTTTATAGGGAGTTTTTCCCTAGCCACCGTGCTTCTACATCTGTATTGCTTGCTGTTTGGGGTTTTAGACTGGGTTTCTGTATAAGCACTTTGTGACGTCTGCTGATGTTTATAAATACATTTATAAATTCACTGCTCGTCTGAGGGACCTTACAGATAATTGTATGTGAGTGGTACAGAAATTAGGTAGTCTTTCAACAACAACAAAAATTACATTATTATTGCAGAGTAAGCCTATGCAATTTATGTGACTTGTTAGACAAATTTGTATACCTGAACTTATTTCAGGCTTGCCATAAGAAAAGGGTTTGAATACTTACTGAATGAACACATTTCCGCTTTTCATTTTTAATTAATTTGTAAAGATTTCTAAAAACATAATTCCACTAACATTACGGGGTATTGTGTGTAGGCCAGTGACAAAATCTCAACTTTAACTTCAGGCTGTAACAGCAAATTATGGAAAAGTGAAGGTGTGAATACTTTCTGAAGGCACTGTATATGCAAGACTTTGTTCAATCTAGGGGTGTGAACGTTTAAACGAAATTAGGATGTTTCAAATTAGGAAAAATTCCTAACCGAAAAACTTTTTTTTTTTTTTTTACGTAGATGCAGAAAGTAAACAGCTTGGTGGATCAATATCCGCAACAACTAAGAGCGTTGAAGCGGAAGGCTCAACTTTTCCACTGCTTTGGTGCCCTGGCTACCAAGCTGTGAACAGCTTGAAGTGAACCTGTGCACATACTGTGTGTGACTGTGTGAGAGCCAAGTGTTGCATCTCGCTAATCTCAATATCCCAGCCTATTCATTGATGATAGGCCATGCTTTATTGAAGTTATGAGACATTGCAAGCCAAGAAAGTGTGACATACAGCCTTCCATTGCGAGATACAGCACGGAAACTAATCATTCTCCACCGTTCCGATACTGAATCTTAAGAGTAAAATCTTAGCACTCAGAAATGGGAGTCGACGTGCAAGGAGTTTAGGAATCAATTATTTTGGAGTCGACTCTCCACCACTACATCATCATCATTAACAGTTGGGAAAATGGAGAATAGAAAGGCAAGCGAAAGCAGCGAAGTCCTGTATGGCAATCCTTTGAGAAGTTAAATGAGAAGGAAATTGAGAAAGTAGTACGGGTGCAATGGTTAACCATGTTGCTGGCAGGAACAATGAATTCACATGCAATTTTATGAATTTTTCTTCTTGTTTTAACGGAAACCTTGGCAAAAAATGTTTTAATCATACTCACGTCTATGATAAGGTACTCCACAGGAAGAGGCCGGGCTAGATATGTGATGTCGTTGCCAAATTTATCTTTGTCCTGTTGAGGAAGAGAAGAACAATCATCAATGGAGAGAGAAATAGGAATACTGTAGCAAAAGGTGCACGGTGTTTCCTCCGACACATTGGTGCGGCTGGCTTCCGGGTTAAGTGGGTATTGTGTCAAGAAGCAGTGCGGCTTGGTTGGGTTTCGGAGGATGCACGGCTCTCGACCTTCGCCTCTCCCAAGTCCGTACGGGAGTTGCAGCGATGAGACAAGACTCACTACCAATTGGATACCACGAAATTGGGAAGAAAATGGGGTAAACAAAAATAGAAAAATGTGTTTCCTTTGCATTTTCAACTGATAGTTTTATCACTAAACATGTTGCGTTATATAGCGAATGTGTCCACTCTGGTCTTGGTACATGCGCTCTAGCCAACAGCTGGCAGATACAGTGCGGGTATAGCCTACATGAGATTATTATGGACAAAGAAATATAAATTTAAAATTTGTCAAATGCCAGCCAAGCATCGATCATGTCACCAGAATAAGACCCTCAATATTTATTAGAAAGGAGCATCAAGCTCATCACCGTGCACTTTCACCACCCTGTGAAGTTCATGATAACTTATTTCATCTGTAGCCTAATAAACTGCATGCTTTCCCAAGTCGTAGTGGGAGGATCACACCATATCATCACGTGACTCCAAATTTACTTCGATATGATGGTTTATTATATCAATATGGCACATAAAGGCATATCCACAGCCAATTCGCGCATAATTAATTACAGACAAAAAGATCCCACGTCGAACTAACAAATTATCTGTCGGCATTTATAAAATTGTACTGAAACTTCCTGTTTCCATCACAGCTGTCGTGGTTTATTTTATTTATATGGTATGACTTTACTTGAATAAAACCTGTGGATGGAAACGTGGTTAGTAATAGAAATAAGTGCTGAAAACATGTTGGCTCACTATTTAAAATGAAGAACAAATTATAGGATGAAAAATACTGGAGTTCTGGCACAGGTACAACTGACTAGCGCTAGCTAACGCTACCTAGCAAAAATAAACAATCAATTCTTGGAGTCAAAGTATCGAAATAATATTGCGATGTAACAGTATAGCAATTTTTCCAGCAACACTATTGGCTAGCTCCATTTATTCATACCATAGCCACATCCATTTAACTGATCAACGGAATCATTTAACTTAATTGAAGCATAATAAACGTCATCAATCAAGCATGTCAACGTTTGTTCCGTTAGTTTCAGCCAAAAGAAAATGTTTGGTGCACTAAAATGACAAATGGTATGTTAGTGGGGAGAAAGAAACGGTAGTGACTTTGAGTGCAGTGTCTTTCAGAGTTTATTGAACTTTGAGAGGTTCAGACAGCCTAAGAATGCGTGTGTGTGTGTTCCTGTACCTTGTAGAAGACGTCCGGTACATACTGCTCTGTGCTGGACTCTTTAGCGTAGCCCAGCTCGGGGGCGTCTCGGCAGGGCAGTAGGCACTCGTCTCTCACCAGGGCCATGCACTGGTTAGACACCTGGTAACCCTCAAAGTGCACCTGGTTATCAGGACCACCTGGCGGGTAACACAGAGTCCGACTGGGGGTTGATACCACCGTTGGTCAAAGACCATAGGATTTGTTTTATATATTTCTGTCATTTATAACCTATGTGGTGATGCTGTACTGTTAAGTTTGAGAGGAGATGCAAGAATAATTTCGCAAAACGGACACAAATAAATTGTATAGGAGTGGTAAGACGGCACAAAACAATCTGGGACCAGGCTAGGGATTTCCTGATCTATGAATATCACAAGATCAGGTAATACCAATCATCACTCAATGTTATGTAAACAGATTGCTATTTTAGACAGTAGCGCAGGCCCAGGATAGCAAAATATACACAGTGCATTCAGAAAGTATTCAGATCCCTTCACTTTTTGTTACGTTACAGCCTTGTTCAAAAATTGATTAAAAAATGTCCCTCGTCAATTTATAAAACAATTTAAACAGAAAGAGCCCATAAGTATTCAGACCATTTACTAAGTACTTTGTTGAAGCACCTTTGGCAGAGATACAGCCTCGAATCTTCTTGGATATGGCGCTACAAGCTTGGCACACCTGTATTTGGGGAGTTTCTCCCATTCTTCTCTGCAGATCCTCTCAAGCTCTGTCAGGTTGGATGGGGAGCGTCGCTGCATAGCAACTTTCAGGTCTCTCCAGAGATGTTTGATCTGGGCTCTGGCTGGGCCACTCAAGGACATCGAGACTTGTCCTGAAGCCACGACTGCGTTGTCTTGGCTGTGTGCTTAGGATCGTTGTGCTGTTGGAAAGTGAACCTGTGGAGCAGGTTTATCATCAAGGATCTCTCTGTACTTTCCCTCGATCCTGACTAGTCTCCCAGTCCTTGCCGCTGAAAAACATCCCCACAGCATGATGCCACTATCATGCTTCACCGTATGCACGGTGCCAGGTTTCCTCCAGACGTGACGCTTGGCATTCATCAGACCAGAGAATCTTGTTTCTCATGGTCTGAGAGTCCTTTAGGTGCCCTTTGGCAAACTCCAAGCAGGCTGTCATGTGCCTTTACTGAGGAGTGGCTTCCATCTGGCCACTCGACCATAAAAGCCTGATTGGTGGAGCGCTGCAGAGATGGGAGAACCTTCCAGAAGGACAACCATCTCCACCGAGGAACTCTGGAGCTCTGTCAGAGTGACCATCGCGTTCTTGGTCACCTCCCTGACCAAGGCCCTTCTCCCCTGATTGCTCAGTTTGGCCGGGCGGCCAGCACTAGGAAGAGTCTTGGTGGTTCCAAACTTCTTCCATTTAAAAATGATGGAGGCCACCGTGTTCTTGGGGCCCTTCAATGCTGCAGACATGTTTTGGTACCCTTCCCCAGATCTGTGCCTAGACACAATCCTGTCTCGGATCTCTACGGACAATTCCTTCGACCTCAGCATGTTTTGTGCTCTGACATGCATTGTCAACTGTGGGACCTTATAAAGACAGGTGTGTGTTTTTCCAAACCATGTCCAATCAATTGAATTTATCACAGGTGGTCTCCAATCAAATTGTAGAAACATCTCAAGGATGATCAATGGACAGGATGCACCTGAGCTCAAGGGTCTGAATACTTATTTACATAAGGTACCCGTTTTTTTTTTTTTTAATACATTGGCAAAAAAAATCAAAAAACCTGTTTTTGCTTTGTCATTATGGGAGTATTGTGTGTAGATTGCTGAGTTTTTTTATTTTTATTATTCAACACATTTTGGAATAAGGCTGAAACGTAACAAAATGTGGAAAAAGTCAAGGGGTCTGAATACTTTCCAAATGCACTGTATGTATATATAAAATAAAATACAACTTTTGTCACATACACCAGATAGGTTCAGAGAAAATATGTTTTACAGGGTCAGCCATAAAGCAAATTAGGTGGCTTGCCCAAGGGCACATCGACAGATGTTTCATCTTGATAGCTCGGTCACTGGCCCAACGCTCTAACCGCTTAGAGGCTTAGAGTGAGCCACAGGTAGCCTAGTTAGGTGAGCCATGAGTAGCTAGCGTACCTGTGGCCACCACAGTGATAAACTTGGACCCAAAGTGTCCGTCGGGTGAGAGTCTGCAGGGGTTAGACTGTTGGTTCTGGAAGTGTCCAGCCGTGATGCACTCCTCTGCACTCAGGAAATACGAGTCCTACACAGACAAGATAAAACATTTTAATGATCAAAGAAATAAAGAAGTCAGATATTTCAGCTTTGTTCACCTAGAGTTGTCTGGATTCGTTCACAAAACTAATGCTGTGCGTTAGGCTATTCCTTGGTTTTTGGCAATTCTGGTCTACAGGTTAAGGTTATAGTGCTTGTCCAGACAGTGTATGGATGTGTTCTCACCTTGTTCCTGGTGTATTTAACCGTTCCTATCCTGGTGTCCTCAGAGAGCAGGTCAGTGAATATCCACCCCACCTACAGTAAAGACAACACAGGAAGACAGTCAGTAGAACACCATACCAGACCTGCCAAACTTTAAGAATCTTTATGAGTAGCACTTCACTGCGGCGGAACTCCCGGCCTCGGACCCCAAGGCGGCAGATGTTGGCAGAAGACTGCCTCATTAGGAATGGTAGGCTAGTCTTATGGGAACTTGGTAATTGGCTTCTCTTCAGTAGAAATACATTTTAAAATGTAGTCAGGGCTCTCCCTAGGATTGTCTGAGAAAATGGTGCTGAAGTAGACCTAAGGTTGTGTAGGGGGGTGTCCGAAGGGGGTCAGTGACCCCGTCAGGAAGTTGCCGCATTTTGCGTAAAAATAATAAATAGAACATTTCCTGAAACCTGGAGTCTTAAATTCCATAAAACTATGTAGCCAAATCAGCAGTCTAGAGATTGATCCTGAATGAAATTGAGGTGGAAATCCATTTTTTCGAGCTGAAAGACTATGGCTAGAGCTTACACAACGATTTAAGTCAATAAGTCATCGTATGATATATTTGGCCTTGAATTGACAAATCTGAAATGCCCAGTGTGAATCCGGTTTATTTTGCTATAATACGAACCACTAAGACTCTTCCTAGTGCTGGCCGCCCGGCCAAACTGAGCAATCGGGGGAGAAGGGCCTTGGTCAGGGAGGTGACCAAGAACCCGATGGTCACTCTGACAGAGCTCCAAAGTTCCTCTGTAGAGATAGGAGAACCTTCCAGAACGACAACCATCTCCGCAGCACTCCACCAATCAGGCCTTTATGGTCAAGTGGCCAGATGGAAGCCCCTCAGTAAAAGGCACATCAGCTCGCTTGGCCAAACATCTCTGGTCTGAATGCCAAGCGTCACATCTTTAGGAAACATGGCACCCTTCCTACAGTGAAGCATGGTAGTAGCAGCATCATGCTGTGGGGATGTTTTCCAGCGGCAGGGACTGGGTCAGGATTGAGGGAAAGATGAACTGAGCAAAGTACAGAGAGATCCTTGATGAAAACCTGCTCCAGAGCGCTCAGGACCTCAGACTGGGGTGAAGGTTCAGCTTCCAAAAGGACAACAACCCTAAACACACAGCCAAGACAATGCAGGAGTGGCTTCGGGACAAGTCTCTAAATGTCCTTGAGTGGCCCAGCCAGAGGCCGGATATCTCTGGAGAGACCTGAAAATAGCTGTGCAGCAACACTCCCCATCCAAACAGACAGAGCTTGAGAGGATTTGCAGACAAGAATGGGAGAAACTCCCCAAAAACAGGTATGTCAGGCTTGTAGCATCATACCCAAGAAGACTCTATGCTGTAATCGCTGCCAAAAGTGCTTCAACAAAGTACTGAGTAACGGGTCTGAATACTTAGGTAAATGTAATTTCAGTTTTTTTATTTTTCATAAAATTAAACTGTTTTTGCTTTGTCATTATGGGCTATTGTGTGTAGATTATAGAAGGACAAAAACAACTTAATACATTTTACAATAAAGCAGTAATGTAACAAAATGTCGAAAAAGTCAAGGTGTCAGAATACTTTCCGAAGGCACTGTATATACAAGTAGCCTTTGTAGTTTTTTCAGAGGTGGAACCTAAAGGTGCATTTCCTCTGTAGGACAGGAAATTACATTGAAATAGTGGCAGCAATAATTTAAGGGTAATTATTATAGTCGGTGTTTGTGTGGATAGTCCAGTGAAAATGTAAACTGGCTTCTTAATCTTGTTTGGTGACAGAATCTGAATAACTCAATTGCTGGATGCAATGTAGAAGTCTAGCCTACTGTATTTGGAATATGAAACAACTGAACTAGTTTTATATATCACAGACAGGACAGAGACAGGAGACAGACAGACAGACATAACTGCCAAAATAAAGGAAACACTTGAGTAAATGAGGGATACAAAGTACATTGAAAGTAGGTACTTCCAACACGGGTGCAGTTCTTAAGTTAATTAAGCAAGTAACATCCCATCATGCATAAAAATGTCCAGTTGCCCATTATTTTGGCTACCATGGCTAGAAGAGAACAGTGACTTTGAAAGAGGGGTCTCAAAGGAGCATAGGGGGTTTAAAACTTCTTCGGGATTGATATCCGGTTAACTTCTTTGGGGTAGGGAGCAGTATTTTCACATCCGGATGAAAAGCATGCCCAGAGTAAACTGTCTGCTATCCAGATTTGGATAGAAAACACTGAAGTTTCTAAAGCAGTTCGAATGATGTCTGTGAGTATAACAGAACTCATATGGCAGGCAAAAACCTGAGAGAAAATCCAACCAGGAAGTGGGAAATCTGAGGTTTGTATGTTTTCAACTCTGCTTATCCAAGATACAGTGGAAATGGGGTCATGTTGCACTTACTAAGGCTTCCACTAGATGTCAACAGTCTATAGAACCTTGTTTGATGCTTCTACTGTGACGTGGGGGCGAATGAGAGGAGAWTGAGTAAGGTCTCTCCCAGAGCGCCACGAGCTGACCATGCGCTGACCATGTGCGTTCATGTGAAGGTTAGCTGCGTTCCATCGCATTTCTGAAGGCAAAGTAATTCTCCGGTTGGAACATTATTGAAGATTTATGTTAAAAACTTCCTAAAGGTTGATTCTATACATCGTTTAACATGTTTCTACGGACTGTAACGGAACTTTTTGGACTTTTCGTCCGTACTTTCCGCTGGACTTGCACGCGCGTCGTGAGTTTAGATTGTGTACTGAACGCGCAAACAACAAGGCGGTATTTGGACATAAATGATGGACATTATCGAACAAAACAAACATTTATTGTGGAACTGGGATTCCTGGGAGTGCATTCTGATGAAGATCAAAGGTAAGTGAATATTTATAACGCTATTTCTGACTTGTGTTGACTCCACAACTTGGTGGGTATCTGTATGGCTTGTTTTGGTCGCTGAGCTCTGTACTCAGATTATCTCATGGTGTGCTTTCACCGTAAAGCTTTTTTGAAATCTGACACAGCGGTTGCATTAAGGAGAAGTTTCTCTCTAATCCTATGTATAACACTTGTATCTTTCATCAACGTTTATGATGATTATTTCTGTAAATTGATGTGGCTCTCTGCAAAATCACCAGATGTTTTGGAAGCAAAACATTACTGAACATAACGCGCAAATGTAAACAGATTTTTGGATATAAATATGAACTTTATCGAACATGCATGTATTGTGTAACATGAAGTCCTATGAGTGCCATCTGATGAAGATCATCAAAGGTTAGTGATTAATTTTATCTCTATTTCTGCTTTTTGTGACTTCTCTCTTTGGCTGGAAAATGGCTGTATGTTTTTGTGACTAGGCGCTGGCCTCAGATAATTGCATGGTATGCTTTCACCGTAAAGCCTTTTTGAAATCGGACACTGTGGTTGGATTAACAAGATGTTTATCTTTAAAATTATGTATAATACTTGTATGTTTGAGGAATTTTAATTATGAGATTTGTTTGAATTTGGCGCCTTGCACTTTCACTGGATGTTGGTCAGGTGGGACGGTAGCGTCCCACCTAGCCTAGCGAGGTTAACGAGAGAATCACTGACATGTCAGCTGGTCCTTTTGTGCAGGGCTGAAATGCAGTGAAAATGTTTTTTGGGGATTCAGTTCATTTGTATGGCAAAGAAGGACTTAGCAATTAATTGTAATTCATCTGATCACTCTTCATAACATTCTGGCGTATATGCAAATTGCCATCATACAAACTGAGGCAGCAGACTTTGTGAAAATTAATATTTGTGTCATTCATCAGTGTGCTGTGTGAATTCTCATATGAGTGGAGAAGTGCAACTGAAGCACAAAATTAGTCTGATGCAGAGCAAAACACAGCAAGATATATATATATTTTTCTCTGTGTGAAAAAATGCAGAATTCTGCGTGGACGTCTAAGTCTAAAGTTACACCATAAAAACAAGAGTGGATATATATTGCAGAGCACAATCTTAGTGTCTTGAACAGGGTTGAGGTCAATTCTATTCCAATACAGTAAATTTAACAATCGAAATGGAATTGATAGTGATATAGAGAGAAGGTTGACATCAGAATCTAGAATAGCTAAAATAAAGCCAATAGTATAAGCTAGTGGTTCCATCTTACCTTGCGCAGGCCCAGCTTCGCTGCGATCTCCTCCACGGCTGCAGCTTTAGGGTCCTCCACCAGCTCCAGACTGTTCTGGGTGGCAATCTAATGGACAGAGGAATTCACAACAGTTAAAACTAAACAAACCACTAAATATAACACATCTAGGATTAACATATTTCTGAAAAAGTACACAACCTTATATTTTCTTATGCTATTGGAAACTATGTATAGCTATAATGAACTGATTACTTAAAGATTCACTATTTACTTGTTATATATTACTGCACGGTCGGAACTAAAAGCACAAGCATTTCGCTACACTTGCATTAACATCTGCTAACCATGTGTATGTGACCAATAAAACTTGATTTTGACATTTTTGTATTGTTTCCGCCAGTAGTTTTGAAAGCGGTGCTTACGAGCCAAAATGGATCCCCGTTTTTTGTGTACTACGTCATCCATTTGTTTACTACGTCTTTAGTGTGATAGGTTACGAATTTAGCAATTCATGTGATATGTTACAAATCCGATTAGTGCAATATGCTATGAATTTGATGTGCTTAAGATGCCGGAGTGCATCTAAGTCTGTGATAGAATTACTGCTCCAGCAAAAGCAGCATTTTATCAATATCCAATACCCCATTGAAAGTGAACTTACTGCCATCCTGTGGCTAACCAACCTTACTACATCTACAACTCACTAACAAACCATTAGACTGACTCCCGAGAGTGCAGAGCACTCACCTGCGGGGGTTCGTAGATGGCAGCGACCTCTGCTCTGATGGCCAGAGGGATGTCTTTGTGCTCTGTGTACCTTCCGTACAGGTAGCCCATCCTCTGGCTGCCCGTCTTCCTCCAGAAGTCCAGGAAACGGTCTGCGATGGTGTGGTTCTCAAACATGATGTTGTCTATATGTCTGTATTTCTGGTAGCAGGGATGAGGCGGGTTATACAAATCACTATCTCCACTAGGAATGAGTAGTGACTGAGTAATCTCTTGTGTATTTCAATAGGATTCCTCTCGTCATCTTCTCTTAATCTGAACTGATGGGAATGTAAATGAAGCCAAGGAGACAAGGAGAGGAAGACGCTTTAAAATACTGAGATGGAGCCTTGGCAGCAAAGGGGAGTATTGATATGGACCCTTGGGAGCAAGGACATGAGTGTGTATAGGCCCTTTGGCGCAAGGAGGGAGTTATGGGGCGTACTTGTCTGTTGAGGGTAATGGCGCTGGGCTGGCACTTGGTGCAGATCCCCTCTGGCCAGGGAGGGTGGCCCTCACAGCCTGACTTGATCTTACAGCTGATATTCTCCAGGGCCACAAACTTCCCTCTGTAAAGGAAAATAGGTTATAAATAAAGACAAAGAGCTTGTGGATGTGGCCAATTCTCCTGCTAGGGAAGTGAAGAGTGCATAGACTGGTCCCAGATCTATTTGTGCAATCTTGCCAACTTCAATGGATGTTGTCATGCCAAACATGTTGCCAAGAAACCACAAACAGGTCTGGGATCAGGCTAGAGAACATCTGGTGCTACTCACTTGTCGGCACCTCCTGTCAGCTTACGGATGTAGGCGTGGAATGACATGTGCTTGACAGGCGGGTCTAGATGGCTCAAGTATTCTTCATCAAAAGGCTGACAGAGATAACAATTAAATGTATAGCAAAGAAGTACACCTGACATGTAAACCACAATTTTAAAGTAAACAGTAATAGTTGGACGAATGAAGGTGGAAAGAACACACACTTACCTCTAGTGGTACGCAGTGCACACACTTTCCCATCGATCCATGTCGACACCTGAAACAAGAACTGAATCAATACACTGACACAATTGAATGCCATAATACAATAACATAACTAGCTACAGTCTACAAAGCTGTGTCTCTCTTACACTGTGGATATCTGTTCCTGTAGATATTTGCTTCAATAGAACATACAGGAAGTCTATGAAATATCTTACAGCTTTGGATCTCTGTTCCCGTAGACCACAGGAAGTTAGTGGCACCTTAATTGTGGAGAATGGGCTCGTGGTAATGGCTGGAGCAGAATTAGTGGAATAGAATCATATACATGGTTTCCATGTGTTTSATGCCATTTCATTCCCTCCATTCCAGCCATTATTATGAGCCATTCTCCCCTCAGCAGTCTCCAGTGGTAGACCTTTAAGTCGACAGAGCTGTGGATCTCGGTTTCAGCAGATCACATGTCAAACTCATTCCAAGGAGGCCCAAGTGTCTGTGGGTTTTCGCTCCAACCTTAAACTTGATTGATGAATTAAGGTCACTGCTTAGTATGGAACTCCACTCACCTGGATGTCTAGGTCTTAATTGAAAGGAAAAATAAAAACCCATAGACATTAACCTCCGTGGAATGAGTTTGACACCCCTGCCGTAGATCTTTAAGTCTATTAATCTATTGCAGCTGTGGATATTTGTTCCTGTAAATATTTGCTTCAATACAACATGAAGTATATACATATCTTACAGCTGTAGATCTCTGTTGCTGTGTAGCTTTGCTTCAATACAACATACAGAAATTAAATCACTCTCTTACAGCTGTGGATCTCTTCAAATGAAATCCCTATTTCAAGAACATTGGGAAACGATGGCACTCCAATAGGACAAAAAGACGTCACAAAAAGACGTTTTGTCCTTTTTTTAAAGTGCCACGGTTTCCCAGGAATTATATAAAATCTCTTACAGCTGTGGATCTTTGTTCCTGTATATCTTGCCCTCCTGCTTGGCCAGATACTGGTCAATCTCATCCTCTGGGATGTGGGGTGCCGAGTGGGAGCGTGACATCATCGACGATGAAGATGAGGGTAGTGATGAAGTGTGAGGCGTGGCCACGTCCATGGTCTCTCCGGAGGGTCCTGGGGAGCCCGACGGGTACAGGAAGAGCATGTCTCCATGTCTAGAGAAACACACACAATGAGCATAATGATAATCCGAGATAATAACAAGTGAACAAAATGAAGTGACGATATACACTGAATGTACAAAACATTAAGAACACCTGTTCTTGACAAACTGACCAGGTGAATGCTATGATCCCTTCTTGTGGTCACTTGATAAATACACTTTAAATCAGTGTAGATGAAGGGGAGGAAACAGGATAAAGGATTTTTAAGCCTTGAGAAATGGATTGTATGTGTTTGCCAATCAGCGGGTGAACGGGCAAGACAAGATTTAAGTGCCTTTGAACTGGGTATGAAAGTAGGTGCCAGGCGCACCAGTTTGTGTCAGGAACTGCAATGCTGCTGGGTTTTAAAGCACAACAGTTTCCAGTGTGTATCAAGAATGGTCCACCACCCAAAGGACACCCAGCCAACTTGACAACTGTGGGAAGCATTGGAGTCAACATGGGCCAGTATCCCTGTGGAACACTTGACGAATTGAGGCTATTGTTTAGTATACCCAGTGTAAATAATGACTACATGTTTATCTAGCTAAATGGAGTAGCCTAACAATTAGTGACAGGGCTCTCCCCAAAGAATGTAAGAGGGGCGCAGCGCCACCTTGTGGACTGACTGCACCACAGTAATTTGTTTGTTTTTTAAAAGTATTTTGTTATCTCTAACCACATTTCTATCTACAGTTTTCATGTGAGTAAAGGCACACCGTATATAACAAAACTGTGACAGCTGTGATGAAACAGGAAGTTGCGGTACAATTTTATAAATGCACACAATAAATGTTGTTTGTTCATTATGATGGGATCATTTTGTGTTGGTAAAATTAATTATGCAAGAAACGGTGGTGGAAATATTGATATAATAACCATCGTATCAAAGTGAACTTGGAGTCACGCGATGATAGGGCTGTAGTCCTCCCACTACGACATGCAGTTTATTAGGCTACAGAGGAAATAAATTGTGATGAACTTCACAGGGTGGTGATAGTGCACGGTGATCTTGATGCTCCTTTCCAATAAATATTGGGGGTCTTCTTCTGGTGACATGATCGATGCTCGACTGCAATTTGACAAATATTCTCGCTTTTATCCATAATAATGTCATCTACCCGCACTGTATCTGCGACCTATCGGCTGGAGCTCACCTGCCAAGACCAGAGTAGGCACATTTGCGAATTAAAGCAACAGTTCGTGTGACAAAACTAAATCATTAGAGTTGAAAATGTGATGGTAACATCTTGAACTTTAGAAATTTATTCGGTACATGATGAAGTGCATTGTGTGCACTGTGTCATCACGCACTGATTTTTATCCGCAATAAGACCAATTAGTGGAAACACCTCTGTGTGCGCATAGATTATTTGCATTAAAATAGGCACCAAGTGGATGGAAACCTAGCTATTTAAGGCCATTTTTTGCTCTAGATTGCAGAAAACAGCAGTTAAGGTGTTAAAAAATAAATAAAACTATACTCAGCAGCACCACCAGATTGTTAAAACAATAACTTAACGTTTCTCCAAACTCACTTGATCTTGAGCAGGCTGAGGGTCTTATTCTGGGACTGGATCTCATCGGTCTTGTTGCGGTTCAGGAAGATAGAGAAGCCATTGGAGGTGAAACCAAACTCTTTGCCCACCTGACAGTAGAAAAAGGGTAATAATGATTAGTCTCGCCTGCCAGACCCATGGCACGGCTGTGGAAAGAGTCTAGGTAAAGAGATTGAGTAATGATGAGCTTTATTTTAGAGCAGCGGTTCCCAAACGTTTTATAGTCCCATACCCCTTCATAACATTCAACCTCCAGCTGCGTACCCCCTCTAGCACCAGGGTCAGCGCACTCTCAAATGTTGTTTTTTGACATCATTGTAAGCCTGCCACACACACACACACACTGTACAATAAAATGTTTAAACATAAGAATGAGTGTGAGTTTGTCACTTCCCACGAGCCGGGTTGTGACAAAGAGCTCTTATAGGACCAGGGCACAAATAATAATCAATAATTTTGCTCTTTATTCAACCATCTTACATATAAAACCTTATTTGTTCATCGGAAATTGTGAATAACGCACCGCAGATAAATGAGAAGGGTGTGCTTGAAATGATGCACATAACACTGCAATGTTGGGTTGGAGAATGTCTCCGTCTTAAATCATTTTCCACACACAGTCCGTGCCTGTATTTAGATGTATTCGTGTTAGTGAGGGCCGAGAATCCACTCTCACATAGGTAGGTGGTTGCAAAGGGCATCAGTGCCTTAACAGTGCAATTTACCAAGGCAGGATACTCTGAGCGCAGCCATATCCAGAAATCTGGCAGTGGCTTCTGATTAAATTACATTTGCACAGAACCTCTTATTGCAATTTCGATGGGGCTCTCTTGTTCAGATATTGGTAAGTGGACTGGAGGCAGGGCAGGAAAGGGATAACAAATCCAGTTGTTTGTGTTGTCCAGTTAGGGAAAGTACCTGCGTAAACGCACACCCAGCTCACTCAGGTGCTTCGCTATATCAGATTTGACATTGTCCGTAAGCTCGAGTTCATTTGCACACAAAAAAATCATACAAATGATGGAAAGACCTGTGTTGTTCTTAATGCAGAGAAGAACTCCAACTTCTTAATCATAGCCTCAATTTTGTCCCGCACATTGAATATAGTTGGAGATCCCCGGGATTCCTAGAATCAGACCATTCAGGAGAGAAAAAACATCACCCAGATAAACCAGTAGTGTGCAAAACTCAT
Organism: Salvelinus sp. IW2-2015; assembly: GCF_002910315.2. Classification (NCBI taxonomy): domain Eukaryota; kingdom Metazoa; phylum Chordata; class Actinopteri; order Salmoniformes; family Salmonidae; genus Salvelinus; species Salvelinus sp. IW2-2015. The sequence goes on from NC_036858.1 coordinate 57,893,234, forward strand.
CATGCAAGCGGTCAGACAAGTAAAAATTATGGTCAGTAAAGAATACGTTAAGATCTTCTCAATTATTGGGTTGGCGCCCCCCCTTGGTTTGTGCTGTGGTGGAGATCTTTGTGGGCTATACTCGGGCTTGTCTCAGGATTGTAAGTTGGTGGTTGAAGATATCCCTCTAGTGGTGCGGGGGCTGTGCTTTGGCAAAGTGGGTCGGGTTATATCCTTCCTGTTTGGCCCTGTCCGGGGGTATCTTCGGATGGGGCCACAGTGTCTCCTGACCCCTCCTGTCTCAGCCTCCAGTATTTATGCTGCAGTAGTTTATGTGTCGGGGGGTTAGGGTCTTGGTTACCTGGAGTACTTCTCCTGTCTTATCCAGTGTCCTGTGTGAATTTTAAGTTCTAATTCTCTCCTTCTCTCTTTCTTTCTCTCTCTCGGAGGAACTGAGCCCTAGGACCATACGTCAGGACTACCGGGCATGATGACTCCTTGCTGTCCCCAGTCCACCTGGCCGTGCTGCTGCTCCAGTTTCAACTGTTCTGCCTGCGGCTATGGAACCCTGACCTGTCACTGTGATTAATTATTTGACCATGCTTGTCATTTATGAACATTTTGAACATCTTGGCCATGTTCTGTTATAATCTCCACCCGGCACAGCCAGAAGAGGACTGGCCACCCCTCATAGCCTGGTTCCTCTCTAGGTTTCTTCCTAGGTTTTGGCCTTTCTAGGGAGTTTTTCCTAGCCACCGTGCTTCTACACCTGCATTGCTTGCTGTTTGGGGTTTGGGTTTTTTGTACAGCACTTCGAGATATTAGCTGATGTACGAAGGGCTATATAAAATAAACTTGATTGATTGATTGAATTAAAATAAAATAACCAGCGCACTTCTTCTGTATGTTGTAAAAGCGTTAAATGGTCGCTGCCCATATCATGGTCGCTGCCCATATCATTGCATAGCGCAGAAAATACACTAGAGTTTAGGGGCCTTGCTTTAACTGACTTGCCTAATTAAAAAGGTTTTAAAAAATCTTAGTAGAAACATTAACTGGACTTATGAACGGATGAACGCGGACTGACTTGCTCAATCACCTTTGACGTCATGCCTATACTTGCGCCATACTCTAAAATAAAATAGTTCCTTTGAGTCTTAAGATGAGCTTCTAAAATGTCAAAACATCACATACTGTTTCTAGTTCATCACTCCGTAATAAACTTTTTTCCCCTTAAAAAATGTATCAACTCATTTTCTGTCTTTAAACATTCCTTAAAACAGTCTGGTTTCTTCAACACTAACTACAGTGGCAAGAAAAAGTATGTGAACCCTTTGGAATTACCTGGATTTCTGCATAAATTAGTCATGAAATTATATCTGATTTTCATCTAAGTTACAACAATAGACAGTGTGCTTAAACTAATAACAAATTGTATTTTTCTTGTCTATATTGAATACATAATTTAAATATTCACAGTGTAGGTTGGGAAAAGTGAGTGAACCCCTAGGCTAATGACTTCTCCAAAAGCTAATTGGAGTCAGGAGTCAACTAACCTGGAGACCAATCAATGAGACGAGATTGAATGTTGGTTAGAGCTGCCTTGCCCGATAAAAAACACGTACAAAATTTGAGTTTGCTATTCATAAGAAGCATTGCCTGATGTGAACCATGCCTCAAACAAAAGAGCTCTCAGAAGAATTGTTGACTTGCATGAAGCTGGAAAGGGTTACAAAAGTATCTCTAAAAGCCTTGATGTTCATCAGTCCACAAATTGTCTATAAAGTGGAGAAAGTTTAGCACTGTTGCTACTCTCCTTAGGAGTGGCCATCCTGCAAAGATGACTGCAAGAGCACAGCGCAGAAGAATCTGAGAGTGTCAGCTAAAAACTTATAGAAATTTCTGGAACATGCCAACACCTCTGTTGACGAGTCTACGATACGTAAAACACTAAACAAGAATGGGGTTCATGGGAGGACACCACGGAAGAAGCCACTGTTGTCCAAAAAAAACCATTGCTGCACGTCTGAAGTATGCAAAAGTGCACCTGGATGTTCCACAGCGCTACTGGCAAAATATTCTGTGGACAGATGAAACTACAGTTGAGTTGTTTGGAAGGAACACACAACACAATGAGCGGAGAGAAAAAAAAAGCACAGCACTCCAACATCAAAACCTCATCCCAACTGTAAAGTATGGTGGAGGGAGCATCGTGGTTTGGGACTGCTTTGCTGCCTCAGGGCCTGGACAGCTTGCTATCGTCGACGGGAAAATGAATTCCCAAGTTTATCAAAACAATTTGCAGGAGAATGTTAGGCTATCTATCCGCAAATTGAAGCTCAACGGAAGTTGGGTGATGCAACAGGACAACGACCCAAAATGCATTAGTAAATCAACAGAATGGCTTCAGCAGAAGAAAATACACCTTCTGGAGTTGCCCAGTCAGAGTCCTGACCTCAACCCGATTGAGATGCTGTGGCATGACCTCAAGAGAGGCGTTCACACCAGACATCAAGAATATTGCTGAACTGAAACAGTTTTGTAAAGAGGAACGGTCCAAAAATTCCTCCTGACCGTTGTGCAGGTCTGATCCGCAACTCCAGAAAACATTTGGTTGAAGTCATTGCTGCCTAAGAAGGGTCAACCAGTTGTTAAATCCAAGGGTACACATACTTTTTCCACCCTGCACTGTGAATGTTTGCACGGTGTTCAATAAAGCCATGAAAATGTAGAATTGTTTGTGTGTTATTAGTTTAAGCAGACCGTGTATGTCCATTTGTTGTGACCTAGATGAAGATCAGATCACATTTTAATACCAATTTATGCAGAAATCCAGGTATTTCTTGCATCGCAGTGCTAGCTGCGCCACCAGAGTCTCTGGGTTCGCGCCCAGGCTCTGTCGCAGCCGGCCGCGACCGGGAGGTCCGTGGGGCGACGCACAATTGGCKTAGCGTCYTCRGGGTTAGGGAGGGTTTGGCCGGTAGGGATATCCTTGTCTCATCYCGCTCKAGCGACTCCTGTGGRGGGCRGGMCGCAGTGCGCGCTAACCAAGGGGGCCAGGTACATGGTGTTTCCTCCGACACATTGGTGCGGCTGGCTTCCGGGTTGGAGGCGCGCTGTGTTAAGAAGCAGTGCGGCTTGGTTGGGTTGTGCTTCGGAGGACGCATGGCTTTCGACCTTCGTCTCTCCCGAGCCCGTACGGGAGTTGTAGCGATGAGACAAGATAGTAATTACTAGCGATTGGATACCACAAAAAAATTGGGGAGAAAAGGGGATAAAAATCCAGGTATTTCTAAAGGGTTCACATACTTTTTCTTGCCACTGTATATTCCACCCTAAGGAGAGCTGGGTGGACTGTCAGTCACCTTCATAGCTGCAGTGGGGTTACTCTGCCACATAATGCAGGCTGTGTGTTAATTACTGCTAACTCTCTGTATCTGTCCGGTGGTTTGATAACTTGAGTCTGTGGTGCTGTACCAGGAAGTGGGTCGGCATCTGTAACAGGTAAGTGCAACTGTCACACACTCTGGGTGTTCCTCTCCACCCTTTGGAGAAGTCTCTAAAGCACTGTGGAGGGCTTTCGGGTGGCGTTGATTCCGAAGCAGCACTCCCTTGCCTGTCTGGACTAAGTATGACCTGGGTGTGTGACACTGTTGAAGCACTGAAGCGGTCTTTGTCCAGCCTCATTCGTCATCTAGCTTTACGGCGAGGTTGACTACGGGCTGGAGTTCTGGAAGGGTTCTGACGTTATACCTGTTGTAGTAGACATATTCATGTAGCTCTGCTTTGTTTTCTGGTCGATACGTCTCACCCGCTGGAGGTCTGGCCATGCCGGTTGTAGGTTAAGCATGGCCTGTGCTGGTCTCGCACCTGTGGCTTACAGTGGTATTGCTCTGTAGGTCATGAGAGCTAGGAATGGGACAACCGGTTTCAGGATCCCTTTGGCTGTCTGCACTGCTTCACCATTTGCTTGGGCGTAGTGGGGGCTGGTGGTAATGTTTCTGAAATCATTGTCCTTCGAGAATTGCGTGAAAGTTCTACCTGAGAATTGGGGAGCATTGTCTGTAATTAGAATATTTGCTCACCCCACCTGGCGAAGATGCGCTTCAGTTTAGCTCTAGTTGTTTCACCTGACATGTCTTTGAAGTAAGCTATTCCTAATCATCAAGAGAAATAGTCCACAACTACCAAGTAGATTTGCTTGTTGAGTTCACATACAGTGCCTTCGTAAAGTATTCAGACCCCTAGACTTTTCCCACATTTTGTTAAGTTACAGCCTTATTCTAAAACCGATTAAATAGAAACAAATCCTCAATCTACACACAATACCCAATATTGACAATGCGAAAAAAGTTTTTTAGAATTTAAAAATGTACAAAAACTGAAATACCTTATGTAAATAAGTATTCAGACCCTTTGCTATGAGACAAAATTGAGCTCAAGTGCATCCTGTTTCCATTGATCATCCTTGAGATGTTTCTACAACTTGATTTAAGTCCACCTGTGGTAAATTCAATTGATTGGACATGATTTGGAAAAGCACGCACCTGTGCTATACAAAGGTAACATAGTTGACAGTGCATGTCAGAGCAAAAACCAAGCCATGCAGTCAAAGGAATTGTCCGAGACAGGATTGTGTCGAGGCACAGATCTGGGGAAGTGTACCAAAAAATGCCTGCAATATTGAAGGTCCCCAAGAACACAGTGGCTTCCATCATTCTTAAATGGAAAAAGTTTGGAACCACCAAGACTCTTCCTAGAGCTGGCCGCCCGGCCAAACTGAGCAATCAGGGGAAAAGGGCCTTGGTCAGGGAGGCGACCAAGAATCCGAAGGTCAGTGCTCCAGAGTTCCTCTGTGGAGATGGGAGAACCTTCCAGAATGACAATTTTGCAGCACTCCACCAATCAGGCCATTATGGTAGTGGCCAGATGGAAGCCACTCCTCAGTAAAAGGCACATGACAGCCCGCTTGGAGTTTGCCAAGTCACTTAAGGAACTCTCAGACCATGAGAAATATGATTCTCTGGTCCGATGAAACCAAGATTTTACTCTTTGGACTGAATGCCAAGCGTCACGTCTGGAAGAAACCTGGCACCATCCCTACGGTGAAGCATGGTAGTGGCAGCATCATGCTGTGGGGATGTTTTTCAGCGGCAGGGACTGGGAGACTGCTTCAGAGCGCTCAGGATCTGACTGGGGAGAAGGTTAACCTTCCAACAGGACAAGGGCCCTTAGCACAGAGCCAAGACAATGCAGGAGTGGCTTTGCGACAAGTCTCTGAATGTCCTTGAGTGGCCCAGCCAGAGCCCGACTTGAACCCTATCGAACATCTCTGGAGAGACCAGAAAATAGCTCTGCAGCAATGCTCCTCATCTAACAGAGCTTGAGAGGATCTGAGAGAAGAATGTGAGAAACTCCCCAAATGAAGGTGTGCCAATCTTGTAGCATCATACCCAAGAAGACTCAAGGCTGTAATCGCTGCCAAAGGTGTTCAAAGAAAGTACTGGAGTAAAGGTTATGAATACTTAAGTAAAAGGTGATACGTTTATTTTTTATACATTTTCAAAAATGTAAAAACCTGTTTTTGCTGTCATTATGGGGTATTGTGTGTAGATTGAGAAGGGGGAAAAAATGTTTAATCCATTTTATAGTAAGGTTGTAACGGAACAAAATGTGTAAAAAGTTAAGGGTCCCGTGTGGCTCAGTTGGTAGAGCATGGAGCTTGCAACGCCAGGGTTGTGGGTTCATTCCCCACGGGGGGACCAGGATGAATATGTATGAACTTCCCAATTTGTAAGTCGCTCTGGATAAGAGCGTCAGCTAAATGACTTAAATGTTAAATGTAAATGTAAGGGGTCTGAATAATTTCCGAATGGACTATATGTCAGCTGCTATTCTTTCACCACGGGCAACTGGGGAATGGCGTAGTCATAAGAAATTCCCTCCTCTGAGTAGGTTTAGACTCCTGGCAGTCTTTGCATGTTCTTACAATTTCCTGGATGTTTTTACTTATTCCAGGCCATCCATACCCACACGAAACTTCACAATGCCTTGATGGCCGCCGTGCATGCACTTCAACATCTCAGTTTACATTGGTCTTTTAGCAGACGCTCTCATCTAGAGCGACTTACAGGAGAAATTAGAGTTAAAACCTCTTAAGGATCCAACCCTTTTTTTCAATTTCCACCTAAAATGACATACCCAAATCTAACTGCCTGTAGCTTAGGACCTGAAGCAAGGATATGCATATTCTTGGTACCATTTGAAAGGAAACACTTAAGTTCGTGGAAATGTTAAATGTAGGAAAATATAACACATTAGCTCTGGTACCATCATCTTTGAAATGCAACAGAATGGCAATAATGCATTATTCCAGCCCAGGCGCAATTTAGATTTTGGCCACTAGATGGCAGCAGTGTATGTGCAAAGTTATAGACTGATCCAATGAACCATTGCATTTCTTTTCAAAATGGTGCATCAAGACTGCCCAAATGTGCCTAATTGGTTTATTAATAACTTTAAGTTCATAACTGTGCACTCTCCTCAAACATTAGCATGGTATTCTTTCACAGTAATAGCTACTGTAAATTGGGCAGTGCAGTTAAATTAACAAGAATTTAAGCTTTCTGCCAATATCAGATATGTCTATGTCCTGGGAAATGTTGTTACTTACAACCTCATGCTAATCGCATTAGCCTACGTTTGCTCAACCCACCGATAATGTAGCGGTTAAGTGCCTTGCTCAAGGGCACGTCAACATTCTTCACCTGGTCTTCGAACCGGTGAGCTTTCAGTTACTGGCACAACGCTCATAACCGCTAGGTTACCCCGCCCCCAGTTCTCATGTCTTGAGGCGTTACTATTTTATTACCATACAACACTTGTCCTTGTGAGGTTTTTTATTTTCTATTCAACTATGCAAGTCAGTTAAGAACAAATTCCTATTTACAATGACGGCCTACCCCGGTCAACCCCTAACGATGCTGGGCCAATTGTGCACCGCCCTATGGTGTTTAACCATCTGCAGCTTTGCATCCGGTTGGGTCTGCTTCTTGACGACATCAAGCTCGGTGGGTGAGATAGGCCATGCTGTACAAACTGCATCCTCATAGGCCTCGATTTCACTGGTCAGATCTGCGATCTCTCGTGTAACAGCTGCCTGGGGATGTCTGGAAAGGGAGTCTGCTATAACAAGCGGTTTCCCGGCAAATACTCGGCTGTAGGGTTATAAAACGCATCATGCGCATCAACAGTCTCTGACACCACAAAGGCACAAAGTCAAGGTATTTACAGTTTATTAGTGTTTGTGATCACTCTGCAGTGCGAATGTAGGAGCCATACATATATCTGGTAAACTTCTCACATGCCCAGACTGCTGCGAGACACTCCTTTTATATCTGTGCATAGCGCTTCTCTGAATCTGTGAGAGTCCTGGAGCAATAAGCTACTGGCTTTAAGTGTCCATCTTGTTTTTGTAGTAGGACCCCGTCTAACCCATAACTACTGGCATCAGCACTGACTATGGTAGGCTCTGTAATATCACAGATGCCAGTACAGGTGACTGACGAGTTGCTTTACCTTCCTAAAGGCCTGCTCCTGCACTGTACTCCACATCAATGTTGAATCACCCGAGCAGAGTCGTTGAGTAGTTTGTTGACATCGGCTAGACCCATTAGGTAACTGCTTAGTTAGTGAATCATACCAAGGATCCTCCTCAGATCAGACATTACTTGACAGCATGGATCTTGGTTTCATCAGGAGAAATGTCATTCTTGTTGATGCAGTGTCCTAGGTAGTCAAACCGTTTCTGACGCAGTAGACATTTGTCGGGTTGAGCTTTCTCCAGTGTGCATTGGGTTCTGGAGTCTCACCTCATCCTCTGGCGTCTGAGTAAATAAGCATATTATCCATGTAAATAGCCACACCTTCTTGGTTCATCAGGAGCTCTTAACTCGCGCTGGAAGATTTCTGGGGCACTATTGATTCCAAATGGAAGGTTGTTGAAACGGTACCTTCCAAAAGACGTTATAAATGTGGTAAGCTTGGCACTCTGTCTAGTGGAATCTGCCAGAAGCCACTTGATGCATCCAAAAGAGAAAAAAACCTTGGCACCAGTAAGCTTAGGCAGGCTATCGTCTATGGTGGGTAGAATATATTTCTCCCTTTTCCCAACTTCTTTGGGGTAGGGAGCAGTATTTTCACGTCCGGATGAAAAGCATGCCCAGAGTAAACGGCCTGATACAAAGCCATAAAAGCTAGAATATGCATATTATTAGTAGATTTGGATAGAAAACACTCTGAAGTTTCTAAAACTGTTTGAATTTATGTTGTGAGTATAACAGAACACATCAGGCAGGCAAAAACCTGAGAAAAAATCCAACAGGAAGTGAGAAATCTGAGGTTGGTCGATTTTCAACTCAACTCTATTGAGGATACAGTGGGATATTGGTAATGTTGCACTTCCTAATGCTTCCACTAGATGTCAACAGTCGTTAGAACCTTGTCTGATGCCTCTATGTTTAGTGGGCCTGAAGGAGAGAGGAATGAGTCAGGTCTGCCATGAAGTGACCATGCGCGTTCACGTGAGAGCGAGGTCTGTTCCATCGCAATCTCTGAAGACACATGAATACTCCGGTTGGAACATTACTTAAATTATGTTAAAACATCCTGAAGATTGATTCAATACTTAGTTTGTCATGTTTTTACGGACTGTAATATAACTTTTTGTTCGTACTTTCCGCTGGACTGCCGCGCGTCGTGAGTTTGGAAAGTGTACTGAACGTTAGAACCACAAGGAGGAATTTGGACATAAATGATGGATATTATCGAACAAAACAAACATTTATTGTGGAACTGGATTCCTGGGAGTGCATTCTGATGAAGATCATCAAAGGTAAGTGAATGTTTATATTGTTACTTCTGTTGACTGCATAATATGGCGGCTATATTTGTGTCTTGATTGGCTCTGAGCGCCGACTCAGATTATTGCATGGTTTGCTTTTTTCATAAAGCTTTTTTGAAATCTGACACAGCGGTTGCATAAGGAGAAGTGCATCTAAAATTCCAGCATTACATTTGTATCTTTTAGCAATGTTTATTATGAGTATTCCTGTAAATTGATGTGGCTCTCTGCAAAATCAAAGGATGTTTTGTGACTTCTGAACGTAAGGCGCCAATGTAAATCAGATTTTTGGATATAAATATGAACTTTACCAAACAAAACATACATGTATTGTGTAACATGAAGTCCTAATGGGAGTGTCATCTGATCTATATTTCAGCTTTTTGTGAATCCTCTCTTTGGCTGGAAAAATTGATGTGTTATTCTGTGAATAGGCACTCACCTAACATAATCTTTTGGTTTGCTTTCGTCGTAAAGCTTTTTTGAAATCGGACACTGTGGCTGGATTTACAACAAGTGTATCTTTAAAATGGTGTAAAATACATGTATGTTTGAGGAATTTTAATTATGGGATTTCTGTTGTTTTGAATTTGGCGCCCTGCACTTTCACTGGCTGTTGAAGAGGTGGGACGCTAACGTCTCACGTACCCTAGAGAGGTTAACCGTCTCAGGTCAACACCTTCCCTCAGCTGGTCTTTGTTCTTCTTGGGTACCAGGACCATAAGAGCACACCACTCGGTGGGCTCCCTGATCACACCACTCACCAGACGTGTTTCAGTGCCCATGCTGGGGAGCCCACAGAGTGGTGTGCTCTTATGGTCCTCGTACCCAAGAAGAACAAAGACCAGCTGAGGGTATGTGCTGACCTGAGCCCCTTTACTTGCTCTGACTATCTCACAAGCTCTACCACTTTGTCGAGTGTCAAGTCAGGTGTTAGATAAGGAGTTGTCAGAGAAGCTTCAACTAATATCCCTACGACCAACCTGTCACAGCTATATTCTTGATGCTTGGCATTGTCGAAAGCACGACTGGGTCGTGTCCATAGATACAGAACAAAAAGACCTAACCACTGGGTCGCTTCTCTGGCAAACAAACTGATAGAACGAACGACCAGCCGTCTTGGGTATCAACCCTAAATTTGGGTTAGGACTGTATCTTGTGGAAGGCTGAAATTAATAAATTCATCAAAATAAAATGTTTAATGAAAACATGTAAATCATTATTTGAATATGTTGATAACCCATTGTATAAAAGTGATCGAAGCCAGTGTTTGGAGGATATATTGGCGCGGTCAATATATCCGCCAAACACCGGCTTCTCGGGCATTAGACATGAAATGAGTCTAAGCTATAAGAAGTTTGTTAATGGATATTTATATTTTGTGTTTTAAGTTATCATTTCAGTTTTACTTGGTGTTACCACTGTTACACACAGTATTGAGGATAAAAACCTGGACTATCACCTTTTGACATCATGTGCGCCCATGTTGAAAAATGAAAGAGCAAATAAATAAGTCTCGGAGCAATGAAAAATATTCAAGGTATATATGATAAGAATCGCTAGCAATGACAAAATACTTTCTTTTTTTCTTCCTAGGGGCACAGGTGCTCCCAAATTAAAATTCCAGATAGCGCACTAAAATATTTAGGAGCTTGTGCGGCCAAAGTGGTAGCACGGTAAAGCCCTGTGAGTGTATTTTTACGAAAAGTCTCGTAAGTAGACTGCTCAAGGTAAAAATCATGTCAGCCATACACAGGTCACAAAAATGCAGCTTATTCAAAGCTGAGAAGACAGTGCAGTGCCTTTGTTCTTATGGGCAAGACAACAGTAGTGGTCTAGCCTATATCAGCATAAATATAACAATGACATACAAAGGGATATAATGTATGAATGCGTCTGGGAAAATCCCTCCCTCCCCGTCTGATCAGACACAGTGCCTCTCTGGGCTCTTCATGCAACTCTCCCTATCACTGACTGATTGACAGCACATCAGAGGCAGGGAATACAAATTAGACTACTCTCTCCATTGACCTGCAACACATTTCTGTTTTAACTGAAAGACATTCATTTTTAATAGGGTTCTGCCGCAGGCAAGGCAACCCTTCTCCACTATGACCAAACAGCCGGTGACTTCTTTTTCAGCCACTGATATTGGAATTGAGTTTAATGGGCAATCTGAAATTGGTACATCAATTTGTTGACTTAAATGATATGTACCCATTGATTCTTGAAGAATATAACGTATAAATGCTTAATGAGCTTAGTTCAACTATCTTACTTACTCCATCAAAACACAAAATATAAGCTTATTTTACTCCATTGTTTGTAAACTATATAATTGTAAACAAACACTGTGTAGCTTCAAAACATGGTTACCTATAATATTGATGTCATGGATGGATATTCTTTGTATCCATAGCTCGGTCTCTGTGGACCTTGACGTTATTGATGGCATTAGACACTGGAGCCAGTTCAAGGACAGAGCCCCGTATTTACTCAAAAATGTTCCCACTCTTGACTCTGCAGTTACCGTCGGGTCTCATGGAGCTAAGAATTTCCTCATGAGAGAAGGGAGAGAGGTGGTGCAGTGTGTCTATGAAAGCTCGGTCTATGAGTTTGAAAGTGGTTCCATTTCTCAAGCCCCATCACTCAGTTCTTTACCAAAACAGTGGTGGGGTGCCCACTTAGAGGCAGTCAGCAGTTCAGACAACAACTAAGGTATTTCCTTGATTTCCTACTAGAGGTCGACCGATTAATCGGAATTGCCGATTAATTAGGGCCGATTTCAAGTTTTCATAACAATCGGGAAATCGGTTGGACTAGTAACCGAAAGGTTGCAAGTTCGAATCCCCGAGCTGACAAGGTACAATTCTGTTGTTCTGCCCCTGAACAAGGCAGTTAACCCACTGTTCCAAGGCAGTCATTGAAAATAAGAATTTGTTCTTAAAACCTTTTCTCAATAGGGGGGCGCCATTTCGACTTTGTAAAAAAACGTTCCCAAATTAAACTGCCTCGTACCCAATTCTTGCTCGTACAATATGCATATTATTATTACTATTGGATAGAAAACACTCTCTAGTTTCTAAAACCGTTTGAATTATATCTGTGAGTAAAACAGAACTCATTTTGCAGCAAACTTCCTGTCAGGAAGTGAGAAATCTGAAATCGGGCACTCTGTTCCAGGGTCAGTTTATTAATTTGCATGTAATCTATGGGTCGACATGCACTGCATACGCCTTCCCCTAGATGTCAYTAAYCAGTGAGAATTGGAATGGGGTGTCTYGGTAGATCTGAGGCCGTACAAAAGCTCTTGGAACCGGGTGTGCAGTCTTTTCAACGTTCGTCATGACGCAAGCCAGACCTCAGGATTGCATTCTGAAAAGCMCTCGTTATAGGCGTTAGATATATCCGGCTCTGATTTTATTCGATATAGGTGTTAAAAACATCATAATGTAGTTATTTTAAACCGAGTTATATCAGTTTATATCAGTATATTGCGATTTTCTGTATTTTATTTGTGCTGCGTTATGGTGAGTTGGACACGTCTTCGCCACATGGCTAATGTTTGCTGCTAATTCCAAAGTTGAAGACGACAATCTACAACCGAGCAACGGTTATTCTGGACAAAGGACAACTTGCACAAGATTCTGATGGAAGCTCATCAAATAGTAAGAACTATTTATGATATTAATTCGTTGTTCTGTTGAAAAATGTTAAACTATTATTCCGCCATTAATTTCGGTGCGGTCTCGCTTTAACGCACGCTGTATGTCGTAATAACGTTAATTTAAAAAATCTAACAGCGGTTGCATTAAGAACTAATGTATCTTTCATTTGCTGTCCAACCTGTATTTTTTAGTCAAGTTTATGATTAGTTATTGATTAGATTAGGTGCCTCTCCCAAGATTTCTCCCGACATTTTGTTTGCATTTTGGCTACTATTCACATTGTATAACCACGATTTGTGCCGCTAAATATGCGTTGAAACACATAACATAGAATGCCCACCCAGCTCACGTCCTGACCAACTAAACAAGACTGAACAAAGGAAATAAGGTCAGGAACGTGACACTCAGCGACTGTGAGACAGTATTGGGTAGGAAATAGAGGTCGACCGATTATGATTTTTCATCACCATACCGATTATTGGAGGACCAAAAAAGCCGATTCCGGGGCCTCCCGGGTGGCGCAGTGGTCTACGTTTCAAACGTTGAAAATAATAAATGTTTTGTTTTCGAAATTATAGTTTCTGGATTCGACCATATTAATGACCAAAGGCTCGTATTTCTGTGTGTTATTATGTTATAATTAAGTCTGATTTGATAGAGCAGTCTGACTGAGCGGTGGTAGGCAGCAGCAGGCTCGTAAGCATTCATTCAAACAGCACTTTCTAGCGTTTTTCCAGCAGCTCTTGACAATGCTTCAAGCATTGAGCTGTTTATGACTTCAAGCCTATCAACTCCCGAGATTAGGCTGCTGTAACTGATGTGAAATGGCTAGCTAGTTAGCGGGGTGTGCACTAATAGCATTTTCAATCGGTGACGTCACTCGCTCTGAGACTTGGAGTGGTTGTTCCCCTTGCTCTGCAAGGGCCGCGGCTTTTGTGGAGCGATGGGCAACGATGCTTCGAGGGTGGTTGTTGTCGATGTGTTCCTGGTTCGAGCCCAGGTAGGGGCGAGGAGAGGGACAGAAGCTGTACTGTTACACTGGCAATACTAAAGTGCCTATAAGAACATCCAATAGTCAAAGGTATATGAAATACAAATGGTATAGAGAGAAATAGTCCTATAATAACTACAACCTAAAACTTCTTACCTGGGAATATTGAAGACTCATGTTAAAAGGAACCACCAGCTTTCATATGTTCGCATGTTCTGAGCAAGGAACTTAAACGTTAGCTTTTTTTACATGGCACATATTGGAATTTTACTTTCTTCTCCAACACTTTGTTTTTGCATTATTTAAACCAAATTGAACATGTTTCATTATTTGAGGCTAAATTGATTTTATTGATGTATTATATTAAGTTAAAATAAGTGTTCATTCAGTATTGTTGTAATTGTCATTATTACAAATACCAATTATTATTATTTATTTTTTAAATCGGCCGATTAATCGGAATCGGCTTTTTTAAAAACATTTCTTATCACATTTTCTCCCCAATTTTTCATGGTATCCAATCGCTAGTAATTACTATCTTGTCTCATCGCTACAACTCCCGTACGGGCTCGGGAGAGACGAAAGTCGAAAGCCATGCGTCCTCCGAAGCACAACCCAACCAAGCCGCACTGCTTCTTAACACAGCGCGCCTCCAACCCGGAAGCCAGCCGCACCAATGTGTCGGAGGAAACACCATGTACCTGGCCCCCTTGGTTAGCGCGCACTGCGCCCGGCCCGCCACAGGAGTCGCTGGAGCGCGATGAGACAAGGATATCCCTACCGGCCAAACCCTCCCTAACCCGGACGACGCTATGACAATTGTGCGTCGCCCCACGGACATTCCGGTCGCGACAGAGCCTGGGCGCGAACCCAGAGACTCTGGTGGCGCAGCTAGCACTGCGATGCAGTGCCCTAGACCACTGCGCCACCCGGGAGGCCCCGGAATCGGCTTTTTTGGTCCTCCAATAATCGGTATCGGTGATGAAAAATCATAATCGGTCGACCTCTATTTCCTACCCAATACTGTCTCACAGTCGCTGAGTGTCACGTTCCTGACCTTATTTCCTTTGTTCAGTCTTGTTTAGTTGGTCAGGACGTGAGCTGGGTGGGCATTCTATGTTATGTGTTTCTATGTTGGGTTTATTGTTTGGCCTAATATGGTTCTCAATCAGGGGCAGGTGTTTGTCATTGTCTCTGATTGGGAACCATATTAAGGTTGACTGTTTTCACTGTTTGTTTGTGGGTGATTGTTCCTGTTCGTTGCGTTCATTGTCTCTATGTTCAGGTCTGTAGCGTCGTTAGTTTCATTTTCTGTTTATTGTTTTGTTCGTGTTGTTAAGTATTCCAATAAATATGGAAACGTACCACGCTGCAATTTGGTCCTCCTCTCTTCCACCTAACGACGAGCGTTACACTGAGGTCCCGTTGTGGTCAAGACTGGCAGGCAAGCAAGCATGCGGATGTGATACAGCTATTTATAAACCACTGTTCAAAGTAATTGCAATAATACACAGCTCTCCCGCTCCCTCTAACACCCAGCTCCCTCTCCACATAGGTTCTACAGCTGCACCATCGAGAGCATCCTGACCAGTTGAGTCACTGCCTGGTATGGCAACTGCTCGGCATCTGACCGTAAGGCGCTAGAGGGTAATGCGAACGGCCCAGTTTCCTGCCATCCAAGACCTATATAATAGGCAGTGTCAGAGGAAAGCCAATAAAATTGTCAGAGACTCCAGTCACCCAAGTTATAGACTTTTCTCTACTACCGCACAGCAAGCGGTACCGGAGTGCCAAGTCTAGGACCAAAAGGCTCCTCAACAGCTTCTACCCCCAAGCCATAAGACCGCTGAACAATTCATAAAATCATCACCGGACATTTTATGTTGACCCCCCTCCCTTTTGTACACTGCTGCTACTCGCTGTTTGTTTGTTACCTACGCATAGTCACTTCACCCCCACCTACATGTACAGATTACCTCAACTAGCCTGTACACCAACCAACTCGATATTGTTATTCTTATTGTGTTACTTTTTATTTTAGTCTACTTGGTAAATATTCTCTTCTTCTTGAACTGCACTGTCGGTTAAGGGTAAGTAAGCATTTCACGGTAAAGTCCACACTTCTTGTATTCGACGCATGTGACAAATAAAGATTGATTTGATTTGACATAACAACCACAGGTCTCTGCTGAGCCATGCATTGGATCCTTCTACAGTGGATGGCTCACTCTCATTAGCTGCAAAGTGCACAGGTGAGGGGGGACACTGCAGAAATAGTCTCCCTTTCCTGCAGAGCAGCCTACCTCATAAATGAACACTGAGCTTGAGCACAGGCTGGGCACAGGGAGAGAGAGTGAGAAAGACAGAGAAAGATGTCAATCTTCTGATGCTACCTGGCCAAAAGCAGTTAGACAGAATGTGCTATTAATATGACTACAGAATGACAGAAAGAACCACAAGTTTTCCATGTGTTTGTGGAGAATAGTTTGTTTTTGTACAGAGCCCAACCATATAGCCTACAATACCACTAAGAGCCTATGTTCGTCTTCATGTCATGTTTCCATACCTTATTGAGGAAAGCGGCTGCTGTCTCTTTCTTGGTGGCGGGGATCTTCTTCATCCCGTTCGGGGACTGAACCCGGATGATCTGTAAATTAGGAAAAATATTACATTTCTGCACATCATAATCTATCATTTCCATTATCTCCTAAATGTAGATTGCTTAACCAAACACATTGGAAAACCATATTGATCATGACTCATCACCAATGAAAAGATAACGCAAATTCTCAAAAAGTTCTACAGCTGCACCATTGAGAGCATCTTGACTGGCTGCATCCCCGCTAGGTACAGCAACTGCAAGGCACCCGACTGCAAGGCACTACAGAGGGTGGTGAGTACGGACCTCTATACCAGGCTGTCAGTGGAAGGGGGAAAGCAATTGTCAAAAACTCCAGCCACCCATGGCATAAACTGTTCATTCTCTCTGCTACCGCAATGCAAGCGGTACCAGCGCACCAAGTCTGGAACCAACAGGACCCTGAACAGCTGCTACCCACAAGCCATAAGACTGCTAAACAGCTCATCAAATGGCTACCCGGACTACCTGCATTGACCCTTTTTTGCACTAACTATGCACACACACTGGACTCTATCCACACATACTTATTACACTGACACCCCAACACACACTACATATGCCCACACACACACACGCTTACTCACGCCACAAGCACACTTTCACATACGCTGCTGTTGCTACTGTCTATCTATCCTGTCACCTAGTCACTTTACCCCTACGTTTATGTACACATAGCTACATTACCATGTACCCCTGCACATCGACTCAGTACTGGTACTCCTTGTATTCAGCCATGTTATTTTTAACTCATTATTGTCATTCACTTTGTATTTGTGTCACTATTTCTATGTTGTTGTTTTTACCTTTAACTCTATTGTTGGCAAACAACCTGTAAGTGAGCATTTCACTGGCAGTCTACACTTGTTTACAAAGCACGTGACAAATAAAATGTGATTTGACTCATCAGCTAATATTTTTAACACCCCAAACTGTCTCGCTGACATTTGTTGCAACCCACTGAAAACAGGACACTGCTGTAACTATTTAGCTAGATTTTTCTGCTAGAGCTGTCAGTGCCAGGGTCATGACAGTGCAGAAATGTGGGTGAGGGTGGAGGGTCGTTGGCACCCGTCGTTCATTGATGTAGTGACACAGTGGTTATAATTAACAAGCAATAATTTGGTTGTGATGGTGAATTACCTCGTTTAGTTAGCTAAGAATTGTAAAGGACATGATATGAGCAGCTTCTGTCATGGGCTGACTGGTTTTTAAATAATTACTGTAGGTACGTTAGCTCGCTGGATTGTTTAATCTCGAATGAACAGGGAAAACAACCCTAAACAGTATAACTTAGCAAGCTAACTAACGTTAATTATGTAGCTAGCAAGCCAGCCAACTCGTGACTAAGTAATTAGCTATCTAAAACTATTTTTAGGCACAAGTTGAAGACAAGGTCGCTATGAACACTGACTAGATAATGTCACTTTTAACAAAGTTAGCTAGCTACAGAAGCTATCACTTCTTTCTTGCAAAAAAACAATGGGGGCCAGGGAATGTTGATAAAACTTGTTAGCTGCTTAGGTAGGTAACGTTAGCTAACAACGTCAACAGCAATGTGCCTTTGTCAAAGTGAACGTCCACGCATTTTTCAAAACCAATAGTTACAAAGATAGTTAGCTCCCTAGCTAACACACGATTTAACAATTTTTCTAATAAATAGCTATGACAGGTTAACGTAAACTGAGCCACCGTAATGTAACATGTTGGCAAATTTGAAATAAAAGATGTCTGACTAACTAGCTAGGTAAGCTTGATAACAGAGGGAGTTAGCGGTTATCTAGGCCCTGTCAGTCTAGTGAGATGCTAACTATGTTAGCTAGCAAATGGCTAATTCTGCTGCCTCATCACTCCGCTGGTCAGACTTTGGTAACGTTAGCTAGCTGGCAATCAATCCTAAATATTTTAGCTTTAACTATAATGCGCTGTCATACTTACAATATTTTCTGCCATGATGTTCGGGTTTGTGGTCCCGATTTATTTCACTGTGTAGCAAAAGAGAACGATACCAACGATAAAATATTTACTGACTGGACAGAATCAACGGAACTCCATTCCACGACTCAAACACCGGGTGTTACACGCTAACAAGTCCGTGCCATAGTGCCCCTCCGCAACTGCCCGAGTGAAAGAGGCATCGATATAAAATCCTTCCGAGACTTTTGTTCTGCAGCATTTCCACAGGTTTTTGCTCCCTCGCAAAGAATTCTCAACTCCACGATACTCAAAGGAGTTGAGTTGCAAGGCGATGAATTTTGGCAGAGTGTAACGTTACCCTACCTCCGACTATAACGGGTCGGTATCAGTCGATACTTGTAAAAATGTCCATTCTTTCATACATTGTAGGGTGAATTCATATCAGAGTGGACATCTTATAAACTAAGACAGTTTAATCCTGAGGCGTTTATTTATTGGTCTGACAAGAGAAAATCTAAACTATTGTTACGACATTTTTTCTTCAGTTTTGATGTTAAGGTTATAAAACTCATACATAATGCACAGTGCCAAATTGTAAATGTGCCTACTATGTACTGGTGCATGAAAATACATTTTAAAAAGTTGCCAATATTATGTTTACATTTTGTAATTTAGTAATTTTTTTACTAAATAGGACAGCGTGGGTTAGCTAAAGTGGGGCAGTTTTATAGGCTTTTCCAATGGAGGAAAGATATCCAGTTTACAATAGGGACCACCCTGTACTTAGGTTAGGCAGGGCTCTGGTTCTTGTAGTGCTACAGTATATCCTGCAAAAAAAAATATGTAGTCCTGTTATTAGTCCTGTTATTTAATTAAGTGAATTCAGAAAAAGTGGGACACTTTTTGCATTTCCTTTTCTGTAACCTCTTTCCAACATATTAGCCTGACATGATACATTCCTGAAATTATCAGATGTTTCACAAATCACAAAATTGAATAGATTTGTAATTGTAATTGACTATAATAATGGTGCCCCAGTTTGTCTAACTTGCAGTCCCAGTCTACCAAATAACAACTGAAAATATTTTACTCAATGTACACAAATGGTTGTGTCATGCCTCCTGTGAATATGATATCAACATTTGTTTTTTGTGTGTGATTAGGAAACATCTTGAGGATTCCCGAAATGTATCATGTGTTGGTTGGGCTAATATGTTGGATAGATGTCGAAAGAGGTTACAGAAGACAGAAATGGGAAATGTGTCCCACTTATTCCAAATTCTCCCTACTGTGTAAATGTTATTTTCTTGGGGTGCTGCAATCCATAGTTTGTGATAAACACGTAAATCGATGTGACTTCAGTCAAATTGCACAATTTTATTTTTAACGACCGATTGCAGCTCCCAAAGAAAAGAACGGTGTTACACAGAACACTGCCTGGACACATTACAAGGTACTGTATATTCATGAAAAAATGGACATCGACTGATACCGACTCAATATAGTCAGAGGTACTGTAAATTAGCCCTCCAACTGCTTTTAAATGCTAGTAAAAAATGCATGCTCTTCAACTGATTGTTTCCTGCACCCGCCCGCCTCCTTCACTCATGCTGCCAAACATACCTTCGTAAAACTGACTATCCTACCGATCCTTGACTTTGGCGATGTAATTTACAAAATAGCCTCCAACACTACTCAGCAAACTGGATGTAGTCTATCACAGTGCCATCAGTTTTGTTACCAAAGCCCCATATACTACCCACCACTGAGACCTGTATGCTCTCGTTGGCTGGCCCTCACTACATATTCGTCGCCAAACCCACTGGCTCCAGGTCATCTATAAGTCTTTGCTCTGTAAAGCCCCGCCTTATCTCGGCTCACTGGTCACCCTAGCAACACCCAACCGTAGCAAGCGCTCCAGCAGGTATATTTCACATGACAAACCACAAATCTTAGGAACTCTTCACAAAGGGCCTTTTACTTAAGAAAGGAGTATCCCTTAGCCAGATTGCATTCGCTATAAATTATCGCTCAGTCTCGTTCCTGGTACTTCATAGTACCAAAACATTACCTCATCCAAGGCATAACTCAATTGTCAAATCTATATTCTCCCATCTCAAGTAAACCCCCTCTTCTCCCCACTCCTGGACAAGCTCACTGAGGGGAGTGACTTGCGCACAGACATTGTGGAGCCAAGAGATAATTGGTTCCCCCTTAATCACGCCATCCCTTCACATGGTTTAACAGATACATTTACATATGATGACAATGTTCCATTCTGACCTCTCCCCTCTCTGGGCCCCAAGTGACTGAGCCCTAGCTGAGAAGGGAAAAGTGCAACTGCCAACAGTATATCCAAAGGGATACATTCTAATGACAAGTATCTCACATAAGCATATGATGTAAATAAAACATCTTATTTATCTATGTTACCCAACTAATTCTGATTCATCCTCCACATTGGTACATCCATTTTTGGACTTATAAATTATATATATACAGTACAGTACCAGTCAACAGTTTGGACACACCTACTCATTCCAGGGGTTTTCTTTATTTTGACTATTTTCCACATTGTAGAATAATAGTGAAGACATCAAAACTATGAAATAACACATATGGAATCCTGTAGTAACCAAAAAAGTGTTAAACAAATTAAAATATATTTTATATTTAAGATTCTTCAAAGTAGCCACCCTTTTCTTGAAGTGCAGTCGCAAAAACCATCAAGCGCTATGATGAAACTGGCACTCATGAGGACCGCCACAGGACAGGAAGACCCAGAGTTACCTCTGCTGCAGAGGATAAGTTCATTAGAGTTAACTGCACCTCATATTGCGGCCCAAATAAATGCTTCACAGAATTCAAGTAACAGACACATCTCAACATCAACTGTTCAGAGGAGACTGCGTGAATCAGGCCTTCATGTTCGAATTGCTGCAAAGAAACCACTACTAAAGGACACCAATAATAAGAAGAGACTTGCTTGGGCCAATAAACATGAGCAATGGACATTAGACCAGATGAAATCTATCCTTTGGTCTGATGAGTCCAAATTTGATATGTTTGGTTGCAACAGCCGTGTCTTTGAGAGGCGCAGAGTAGGTAAACGGATGATCTCTGCATGTGTGGTTCCCAATGTGAAGCATGGAGGAGGATGTGTGATAGCGTGGGGGTGCTTTGCTGGTGACACTGTCTGTGATTTATTTAGAATTCAAGGCACACTTAACCAGCATGGAGACCACAGCATTCTGCATCGATATACCATCCCATCTGGTTTGCTACCATCCCATCTGGTTTGCGCTTAGTGGGACTATCATTTGTTTTTCAACAGGACAATGACCCAAAACACACCTGAGGCTGTGTAAGGGCTATTTGACCAAGAAGGAGAGTGATGGAGTGCTTCATCAATTGACCTGGCCTCCACAATCACTCGACCTCAATCCAACTGAGATGGTTTGGGATGAGTTGGACCGCAGAGTGAAGGAAAAGCAGCCAACAAGTACTCAGCATATGTGGGAACTCATTCAAGACTGTTGGAAAAGCATTCCTCATGAAGCTGGTTGAGAGAATGCCAAGATTGTGCAAAGCTGTCATAAAGGCAAAGGGTGGCTACTTTAAAAAATCTAAAATCTAAAATATATTTCTTCAATACTTTTTTGGTTACTACATGATTCCATATATGATATTTCATAGTTTTGATGTCTTCACTATTATACTACAATGTAGGAAAAATTATAATAATAAAAACCCTTGAATGAGTAGGTGTGTCCAAACTTTTGACTGGTACTGTGTATATATATAAGTTATATTCTTCAAGAATCAATGTGTATATATATATATATATACACATTGATTCTTGAAGAAAGTGTTGGTGACACTTTGATATGCAGCTGTTTAAAGGGCAAATCCACAGATGAAACAATAACAAAACAGTCGCCCCGCCTCTGTTTTGGTAAAAAGCTGAGGGATGAGCCTGGAGAAATGTAACCACTCTCAGATTAATAGACAGAGCTATGGATGCTAAGGACTGACCATCCATGATATTTAAATTATTGTTTTAACCATGTTATGAGGCTATACATTTACACTGTTTACAAACATTGTAGAAAAAACAAGCTTATATTTTGGGTTCTCATGGAGTGTGAGAGTTGAACTAAGCTCGAAGAATATATCTTATAAATGCCTCATGAGCTTAGTTGAACTGTATATACTGTATATATATACCCAAAATATAAGCTTGTTTTTCTACAATGTTTGTAAACAGTGTAAATGTAGCATTAGTACTGGAGTGATATATGTGCAGATGATGATGTGCAAGTAGAGATACTGGGGTGCAAAAGAGCAAGAGGGTAAGTAATAATATGGGGATGAGGTAGTCAGGTGTGCTATTAACATCACTTTGTCGGGCAAAGACTCAACATCAAAACTATATGTATATATATATATATATATATATATATATATATATATATATATATATATATATATATATATACACATTGATTATTGAAGAATATAACTTATAAATGCCTCATGAGCTTTGTTCAACTGTCACACTCCATGAGAACCCAAAATATAAGCTTGTTTTTCTACAATGTTTGTAAACAGTGTAAATGATGATGATGTGCAAGTAGAGATACTGGGGTGCAAAAGAGCAAGAGGGTAAGTAATAATTTTGGGATGAGGTGGTCAGGTGTGCTATTAACATCACTTTGTCGGGCAGACTCAACATCAAAACTCAAAAGAACAGACAACAACTCTTCTGTTTTACCACTTACGCCACCCTGTCTGCGTCGCACCAAACGACGAACATCACAAACACCGGAAATCTTCCCCTTCAGTTGATCAACTTTCATATTTACCGCTACCATCATAATCACTCCTTTCAATGGCACCCTCTTCTTGAGAGCAAACGATTCACATCTCTTGTCCCCATTTGTTTGACTCGGATCGCCTGTTCCCTCTGACCAGCAGAAACACAAACATTTATCACAAGACCACTTCTGGTTACCTTCACCGATTCCACAGCACTCAGCTCTGTTTTCACCCACCCTGAAACCACAAATGGATCAGCCAAAGGGCAAAGATTCCACTTTTCCCCAAAATGTCAATCCTACCGTCACAGAATAATCTATATTCTGACCCTCGGTGCAAGCCTCGTGCTCTGAGAACTTCACCACACCTACCACCTCTGATAATTCGCCCTCACTCACTTCTATATCTCTTCCTGTCTTCAATCTGGCATACAGCTCACTAAGCTTACACTTTCTACCATTTTAATTTAACAAACTATCTCCCTTTTTCCCGCCATTCTTAACCGATTCAAGCTCATTCACTTCCTCCCTCTCTCTCTCTCTTAGACCTCCTCTGCATCTCTTTTTCCCTCCATTCCTCCTCTGTATTACAAGTATACGTCTCCTTATGATAATCTTGTACTTCCCCTAACATATATCTTGTTCTTGCCCTCTCAATGGATTGCATTCCCCTCAGCTCCTGGGGAACCCCCGATAGCAAAGTTCAATTGTCTCCTGGTTGAATATTTGTTGTCAAACTTTGGAGCCCTTTCAAAAGAACCGCTCGTCCACCTTTCTCCTGCATCTGATCCACACCGACCTTGGCAAAACTCGTCTCCTCGCCACTAACTCCATTGAGTACAGAGTACCACAGTATGAGTCATAATACCTATAAAACCTAGCGGTCAAACAAGGAAATGGTTCCAATCGTTTTTCCGCCATTCATTTTTCCCATAGGGTATTTTAGAAACACTTGAAATAAGGGCTGTGTTTCATGCAGGCTTTCCCTGGCAGGATGTTTTGATAACCGTGTAATTCTCTCTCAGACAATGTGACTTTTAGCAATATATTCACCATTATTTGCCCTCCAAAAATGAAATGCTAATTAGCTGTTAATGTAGCTATGTGTCTTGTGCAAGTTTTAAATTGACACAATACCTGTTAGGAAAGGTGTCAGCTAGAACGAAAGTGGAGGAGCTTGCAGGGATTTGTAGTTTTGCATGATGTCTACTTTGATGCTAATTAGCATTTTTTTATGTGAGAATAAATAGAGCCGAATATATTGATAAAAGTCACTTTGTCCGAGAGAGATTTACATGGTTATCAAAAGGTTGGAGTCCACCTGTGGTAAAGTCAATTGATTGGACATTATTTGGAAAGGCACACACCTGTCTACATAAGGTCCCACATTTGACAGTGCATGTCAGAGCAAAATCCAAGCCATGAGGTGAAAGGAATTGTCCATAGAGCTCCGAGACAGGATTGTGTTGAGGCACAGATCTGGGGAAGGGTACCAAAAATATTCTGCAGCATTGAAGGTCCCCAAGAACACTGTGGCCTCCATCATTCTTTTTTCTTTTTTTACCCCCAATTTTGTGATACCCTATTGGTAGTTACAGTCTTGTCCCATCTCTGCAACTCCCATACGGACTTGGGAAAGGCGAAGGTAAGGGGACCTGCGTCCTCCGGAAAACAACCCGCCAATCTGCACTGCTTCTTGACACAGTGCTCACTTAACCTGGAAGCCATCCGCACCAATGTGTCGGATGGGAAACACCGTACACCCGGCGACTGTGTCAGTGTGCATGCGCCCGGCCCGCCACAGGAGTCGCTAGAGCGCATTGGGACAAGGACTTCCTGGCCGGCCAAACCCTCCCCTAACCCAGACGACGCTGGGCCCATTGACATGGGAGAACCTTCTAGAAGTACAACCATCTCTACAGCATTCAACTAATCAGGCCTTTATGGTAGAGTGGCCAGACGGAAGCCACTCCTCTGTAAAATGCACATGACAGCCTGAAACATGATTCTCTGGTCTGATGAAACCAATATTGAACTCTTTGGCCTGAATGCCAAGCGTCACATCTGGAGGATACCTGGCACCATCCCAACAGTGTAACATAGTGGTGGCAGCATCATACTGTGGGGATGTTTTTCAGTGGCAGGGACTGGGAGACTAGTCAGGATCGAGGCAAAGATTAACTGAGCAAAGTAATCCTTGATGAAAACCTGCTCCAGAGCGCTTAGGACCTCAGACTGCCACAAAGGTTCACCTTCCAACAGGACAACGACCCTAAGCACACAGCCAAGGAATGGCTTCGGGACCAGTCTCTGAATGTCCTTGAGTGGCCCAGCCAGAGCCCAGACTTGAACCCAATCTAACATCTCTGGAGAGACCTGAAAATAGCTGTGCGGAGACACTCCCCATCCAACCTGACAGAGCTTGAGAGGATCTGCAGAGAAGAATGGGAGAAACTCCCCAAATACAGATGAGCCAAGCTTGTAGCGTCATACCCAAGAAGAATTTATGCTGTAATCGCTCCCGAAGGTGCTTCAACAAAGTACTGAATAAAGGGTCTAAATACTTATGTAAATGTGATATTTCCATTTTTGCTTTGTCATTTTGGGGTATTGTGTGTAGGAAAAAACAATTGAAAACATTTTCAAATAAGGCTGTAATATAACAAAATGTGGAAAAAGTTGAGGGGTCTGAATACTTTCTGAAGACACTGTATTTTCTGGAACAGTAGTCTGGAAAACCAATTCTATGTGGACGTGTGTCATGAACTGCTCTAAACCTGTGCCAGTGGCGGGAAATGCCAATACACTTAAAAAAATAAAAAATAAAAATTGATACTGCTATGCCAGCTAGGAATGTATCCTCTTTATTGGAGATATTGTAATATCATATATATGCTATATTTTTATAGACCTTAAAAAATAAACCAGGCTAAATATTTATTTTCCTTTTGTTTTTAGCTTTATTTTGATTTGATCCTGTACAAAGGACAGAGCTCTGATGACATGAGTAGCCTATGTTGGCAGCTGAAGCATCCATCTTCCTCATCCCTTATTTCTTACCATTCATTCACTGCTACTAATTTTACATTCACAAGAAACTGAGACAACATGGACATCCATCCTGCAAGACTACAAACCCCTCAAGTAACTTTTCACTGTCAGGGTTAGGATTCCAACACAAACTAGCTGTTGTAGGCTATCCATGGCCTTCAACTCATTTACCAGAAAAGGAGAAGAATGAAAAATGGTAAGATAAAATAAGTTAAGGGCATTTTAAAAGGTTATTCTTCAGCCGGTACAACATATTGCAAATCAGTGACAAAATTTAGCATAGAACTAAGAATGTACACTCTGTAGGCCAGTATCAGTGCAGACTGGTCCAAGGAATGTGGAGGTCAATGTTCTATCTAGAGATTAAGTGAAATGATCAACTACAATGATGATGAAACACTAGGCTGTATGGTGAGAACACTACGATGATGGATGAGATGATAGAGAGATAATGATGAGGAAAGATGGTCTTTACATGATTACACAACACAAACTACAAATGGACAAGTGCAAAATAAAACAGACATAATGAAAAGATGACATAATGATAAAATAAGTGTGCAACACCCACAATATACACAAGACACAATGCCAACATGCGATGGACAAAGTAAAAGACAGAGAACATGCAAAAATTAAATAAATACATCTATACATTATATAGGCTATTAAAATGACTGGCCACAATGTATACATAAGTGTACATTGATCTCAAGAAATACGATACAAATATGAGACTACAGTGAAACACAAGCAAACAAAATGATGGTAAGCATGACAATTGTGGAATGAGATGAAATTATGGATGGAATGAATGAATTATAGAGAAAATTCATGAAATAGAGATGACATGCCCAAATAAATAAAGTGACAAAGAGACGTCAACATGAGCATTGGGGAAGGTAACCTAAACAAGATTACACAAGACATCACTACTACTGCCCAATCACAGTGACCTAGTATGGTAGATTATCAGGTGAGAATCACATCTGAAATCAAGTTTGACATCTGAGGTTTATGGGGGAATCTGCATCTGTTGTAGTAATGTTGCACACTCATTAATCTCCATTCAATGTCTATCATGCTGCTTGTGGTAAAAGTGAAGGCAGCAAGAGCTAAAACTGCCAATGACAAGGTGTTTTTCATCCCAAGCCATAAAACAAGTTTATATCCCTGAGAATACTTAGTTAAAATATACGTTACATAATAAAGATAGTCTCAAATTCTTCTTTGTTATACAAAATGTGGAAAATAAGGATGCCAGAGTTAAACGGGACGATAGAATGATAGAATCCTTGTTCTGTTAAAAGGTGTGTGTACCAGTGAAGGATTGGTGATCCTGAGGGAGAGGAAAGGGGGAGGAGGATGATGTTGTTTCATCCACATTGTACCAGTGACAGACTACAGTTTATGCTCAGCCATGACAAGCAACCGTCTCATCTCTACAGGACATGTGATATTCGGCATCGATGACAGATTTCATCTATAATGATAAAAGAAGTGCCGAGGCACGTGAAATGAGAACCCACCCATTTCACGGGTATGTCACTTGTTTGTTTACTCAACTTTTGAGGCTGCATTGCTTTTCGTAAATTGTTTGTTGTGTTCCATGAAGAAGAGGAGCAAAAAAGAGGATAGCAGAAGAGAAGCGCTTGGAGATAGGGGAGGAGAGAAAAGGAAAATGGCTGCTGGTTAATGCTAGATAGAATATCGCTGCAAACCTGATAAAGATAGACAGAGGTACCAGAACAGAGTCCTAATCATGAGCAGACATGTTGTATGTGAACTTTGGCAGCTGCAGAAACAAAAGAAGAAACCAGTTAAAGATGGAGACGGTTATTTTCTGTACCGCTTTCCTTTTTTTTGGGGGGGGGGGGGGTTCTTCACTTTGGTATATGTTTTGATAGTTCCAGTCAAACACAGTGAGAGGGCTGGGGGCAGATGGATAGTTTGAACAGAGACGGTAGAGAAAGCAACACATCCCACCTTCATTTTTTGCTGATTGGGGGTGGGGACACTCTGGTCTAGTTATTGCCCCCACCCTGGAGGTGGTGCCCCAGAGTGAGACATCTCTCTAGCTCAGGGACAATAACTAGACCAGAGCCAGCTGTTTCCTTTCTTGTGTGTGCATTCCAGTTATTATGGAGGAACTGTGAGCTCACGCGGGAAAGCACGCTCACGAAAGAGAGGGAACACCCACTTCCACAGACGGGAACATTGAATATTTTTTACAATAGTAAACTGCTTGAGTGAACTATCTTCATGTATCCACAATCTCTGGTTGTAAGTAGATGGATGTGGAAGTAGAGGATTGTGGGATGGATGGTGGAGGTCTGAAAGATTTAGATGATACCATACTTGGCCAGCTCGCTAAGCTCCAGGTGGTTGAAGGCCTCCCAGGGGCAGATGACTGTGATGTCTGCAGAGGAAACATATTATGTTTAGTAACAGTCAGTAGACCAAGCAAACCCAGTATGGTTTTCTACAGTTTTTAGGGAAGGCACAGATAGAGTAGACGAACAGTTGTAATGAACTTACCAGTGCCTAAACCCTCCATTCCAGGGATATCATCACCAAAGCTGTAAAGGAGACAGAGTTAATTTATTTATAATCAGAGCTCATGAAAATGTTATTGTGCACTTGTCGAATGCCTGTTTGAAACTAAGAAAACCCAATGAATGTGGCCTCACCCCTGGATTCCCTTCTTGGGGGGCTTGCTCTTGAACTGGCGAGTCTGTCTCTGCTTGAATTTAGGGGGTCCCTTGCGTGGTGTGGCAGGGCCCCCGGTGACACGGGTGGCAGACTTGATCTCCAACTTGGGGACCTCGAGATTCATGGTTAGTAGTTAGCTGTTTTTTTTGTGCAGGTGGTTATGTGTTCAATCCCTCTCTGAAGTGTTGTCGTCTTGATGAAATCTCCTCAACTGGGGAAATGAGGGAAACAGATTTCATCCAATTTTGATCCTCCCATCAAAACTACAGTACATGATCTAGTGCTCACATTTTCATGACAATACAGGCTTGTTCTTCAGTAATGAACATTTGGAGCTTAGAATGGAAGAAATTAGAAGAAAGAAAAGAAGAAAGGAGATAGCTACTGGCAAGACGATCCTCAACAACATAGAGCATATTGAACACCAACGCTATCTGCTTTGATACCTACATTATTACACGTTTTATAAGGAACTTAATTCACTGAACAGCCCCTCACAACCTTGTCTGAGGGCTCAACCTAATGCCTAATCCCCTTACTGATCTGATATTAGTGGGATTACGTTTTAAATGCATATTGCCCTTGTAATTGAATGTCTATCTCGGATAGGCTACCTTGTTGAGTGACGCAAAATGATGACCCAATTTCATCATGTAATCCCCAGCTCAAATTAATAAGCACCCCCCTCCCCACCATCTCCACCCTCCTCGTTTCAAGCCAGCGGCCAGCCATCCACACTTGGGCTAATCTCTTTAGTACAAGGACAACATAAAGAATATGCTGAGCAGGCAGACTGTCTAAAGTGTTGCTCAATCTTATCCTCTCTTACAATGACATTCCAAAAACTGACAACATGGCTCATGACCTACAATGTTTCATATTGGAACCAATTTAACTATGTTGAAGCAATATCAAAATGAATGTCCAATGGCTCCTTGATAATTGAAATCTAAAACAATGAAATAAAACATCAGCCTAATTTGCTTTCCACAATTGGGTAACTAGCATTATACAGACCTCTCTGAAAATGAATACACAAAAGAATGTCATATTGTTGTTCTGTCTAAAACACATTTCCAACATCAAGAACTTTCTGTCTAATTGTAAAATACATCCTTGAACCAGATGAGCACCAATTATCCGGAAAACACATTGGGCCATATTCATAGCTTACAAACTACAGATATACTGTAGGATCTTAATTTAACCAGTTTCTCACAGCAGGAAAATAATAATTATTGTGTGGATTATAATTAATGGAACATTTTGTAGGGGTTACCTTTTTAGTTAGCGCAAATCAAGTCTGAAATGTTAAAGTGGAAATTACAAATATAAGAAGTAGAATTAGCTGCTGAGCAGGAACTGCAACAACAGGGTGTTCATATTAAGACCCTACATCTAGTGTCAGTACTTAACGCAAATCGGTTTGTTTCTCCGACCCACCACTCAAAACAGTCTCAGCACAGGACAAGGTCTTCAATAATTCAAATAGAATATTCTGCAATTTTTTTACTCTTTCCCACTTCTCTTTTCTACAAAAAAATGTCGAACAGTACAGTAACAAAATCCATCAAATGTCTATCATCATGGAGTAGGTTTCTGAATGGATGGGTGTACTCAGCGGCTACCCTTGCAAGTTAGACAATTGATTCTGAAATATTATTTAACCTTTATTTAACTAGGCAAGTCAGTTAAGTCAGTTATTTACAATGATGGCCTACCAGGAGGCAAAAGGCCTCCTGCAGGGATGGGGGCTGGGATTAAAAATAAAAATATAGGACAAAACACACATCACGACAAGAGAGACACCACAACACGACATAAAGCGAGACCTAAGACAACAAAGTGTGAATAATAATAATAATAATGTGAATAACTGGAAATTATTGCTACTCACCGGGTTCTTGGGTGAAGGCTAGCCAGGCGAGTGGACGTGAGCTCTGAGCACAGCTCTCTCTAGTAGATGTGTGTGTGGGTCTATGCTAGGTTTGCTATGAAGGCCAGGTGGGGCTGACGGGACCTCTTATATTCACCTCTGCAGATTAGGACTGTCCCGCCTCCCATCCCTGACCTGCTGTCATCGCTGCTGTGGCCTGAGGTGGGGGTCAGGGGGTAGGGGACACTCGTGAAGGATTGGGGAGCAGAAGAGAGGGGGTGAGGGAAGATGGATGGAGGGAGTTGGAGCACAAAGACAGCAATAACTTGAATGCATTTAGTATTGATTGTATTCTAGCATGTTTTCTAGCAATTGTTGTTTGTCCACAGCCTTCCAAATCATTAAAACTAAATGCAGAGACATAATAAGGGATACCACATTGCACAGAGATGTGAATGAATCAATTGGATGAATGGTGTAATCGTAGCACCCAAAACCAAATCAGTTACTCGGTTTTAATGATAAGACTGCCACGAAAGATGATGAACTATGTCGCTAATACAATATTGACTTGGATGGTAATGAAGATTCTCCATATACTGGGAACCTTCCAGTCCTAGCCCTACTGAGCAGCCCTCCCACCAGTTATGCAACATTCTCTCCATCCATCTGCCGGGCCTGGTTCTCTGGGATGCCCTGGCCCAGGGTGTCAACAAACCCCCAATCCCTTAACAGTATCTCAGATTGACCTATCTATTACTCGATGCACAAAATAGGCTAATCCTTTACGGCGAGTGTCTTCATGGTGCACTACTCACCATTGCGTTCAGAGCTGAAATGACTCACTAGTACCTCACTCCAGACACCCCATCTGCTCTCGGATGTAGCCCCCCCCCCCCCACCCCACTCAGAAAAACAATTACTCTGACCGTAGTTGTGGATTATAGTGTCTGGATTCTGTTTTTCTGGTTAGTTAATTACATTGGGTAAACCCACCCGTGCGGCAGGGATTATTTCGCCTCAGTAGTTATTGACCAATCTGTGATCAATCTTGCTCATTATCTACAAGCATTACATTTTAAATTAGACAGATTGCATGTAGCACTCTGCATCCATACCATCTACTTGCATCAACACTGTAGCCTACATAGTGTATATTTACCTATGTTTGATGGTCATTTGACCAGACAACTACTGCAGCATATTATCACTTTAATAGGATATAGTTTAGTTTATTAGGATCCCCATTAGCTATTGCACATGCAGCAGCTACTCTTCCTGGGGTCCACATGAAACGTACAAATACATGACAAAGTACAGAACAGTAATAGACTAGAACAGTAGAAGATATGACATTAAATAAAAAATCAATAAAAAACAATAATATCAATATAGTGACATTGACAATGTCCCCAACGTTAGTTTTGGGTCTGTGGCAGGTAGGGGGCATGGGGCTGAAGGGACGAGGGCTTGTTTCGTGTGGTTTAGTCGGGATGAAGGGTGTGTGTGTGTGTGTGTGGAGGGTGGGGTAGACTGTGGTGGGGGTCATTGCTGCCCTGAGGGTGTGTCTGTCTGGTCTGGCTGTGCCTGATCACCTCTAAGGTCAACTCATAAGGACACACAAGGTGCTTCAGTATCTTTCTGTATGGAGTTAATGAAGGGCGAAGGATCACTCAGGACGGGAGAGACAGCAGAGGCCATGATCATTGTAAAAAAGACTATTGTCAGGGATCAGTCCATATACTACAGTCTGATCAGTAGCCTATGATATTAATTCTGGGACAATAATTATTCCTCCAGACCAGACACGAGGCATATTAACAGTTCTTCCCCTCAGATCGCTTCATATTGTCCAGAGCCCTTCTAATTCTGCTACATTCACTGTTAGAACACCTTCTATGCTCCTCTATTAATATGGAGCACATGTCAGTGTGTGATATTCGTAAGAGGCAAAAATGTGTAGGCCTATTGTTCAGAACTGCGATGTTGTTTCATGTCGCCCATAGAGCATTCCATGCATGGTACTACATTCCTATTTTGAAGTGAATACCACTATTGGAAAATAGATACAATAGACTAGATTAATTTTACATCAGGTGGCTAACCATTATGTTACCTATACAAGGCATAGGCTAAGTCAGTGGTTCCCAACCAGGTGTACTAGGACCCCTGGGGGTTCTTGGCCAATCCACAGGGGGCACTTGAGAAGACTCATGGGACCATTGGCTTACTGGTAAAATGCATGAGGGGGTACTTCAGGGGTACTCCAAGCAGAGCGAAATTCAGTTGGGGGTACAGTAAGCAAAAAGGTTGGGAACCACTGCGCTAAGTGACATGGAAAAAGAGTACACATCATGACTTGAGTGTAAATGCATTGTAAACTCCCAGGCATCTCCTAAAACACTGCACGTTACTAGAATCCTGTGTTGATGTCATTCATTGGAGCTGTAGTCAGTCAATCACTAGTTGCCAAGCAGTGTGGAGTGCCCCTGGTTTCCTAGGTGACAATGAACCTGATGTTACCAGCTATGTCCTACTAGGAATGCAGACAGCGCTAGCCTGGCAGCGAGGGTGCAGAGAGGGGACATGCTTTTGTTTGACCTGGGTTACTCTGGGGGGATTAAAAAAGAGCTAGGTGCTTTAGGGTGATCGTGACTGGTTCTGACTTAATGGAAAAATGTAAGTTACTGGCTGCACTGTAGCTTAATGCCCAAGTGCCTATTTCACCAATGCTACATGTCACAATGCCCTTTTCCTGTGCATTCGTTCTCACATGGAAACAAAACTTGTAGTGACACTACAGATAGTTCCTAGTGTGAGGTAAGGTTTCACCCATTGCAGTTGAAAACATTGAGGGAACCTCTGTCCCAGGTGTAGCAGGTATAGGATATAGAGGTGGCAAATGTGCTATTCAACAGATTAACCGAGTATTATTGAAAAAGGGCAACCTCCAGTGGGCAATAGAGTTAAAATGGTCAAAGAAAATGACAAAGGCTTCATTCATTCACACATATGTACAATACAATATTTATTTCACACATGTTGTCCATCATCAACATACTTATAATTTAGATAATACAATAACACATCAACCAATATAAAAATGTATTCAGTCCATATACCTCAAACATGTCAAAATGCTAATTCATCAAATATAATTGTGCGTATTGAATTAGATTTTTTTTTTTTTTTTATCAAATCAAAGTTTGTCACGTGCACCGACTACAACAGGTGTAGTTACAAGCCCTAACCAACAGTGCACTTTTTAAGTATAAAATAGGTATTAGGTAAACAATAGATAAGTAAATAAAAATAATAATTAACAGTAAAATGACAGTAGCGAGGCTACCGTTGAAGTCGGAAGTTACATTTTTCAACCACTCCACAAATTTCTTGTTAACAAACTATAGTTTTGGTAAGTCGGTTAGGACATCTATTTTGTGCATGACACAAGTCATTTTTACAACAATTGTTTACAGACGGATTATTTCACTTATAATTCACTGTATCACAATTCCAGTGGGTCAGAAGTTTACTGTGCCTTTAAACAGCTTGGAGAATTTCAGAAAATTATGTCATGGCTTTAGCAGCTTCTGATATGCTAATTGACATCATTTGAGTCAATTGGAGGTGTACCTGTGGATGTATTTCAAGGCCTACCTTCAAACTCAGTGCCTCTTTGCTTGACATCATGGGAAAATCCAAAGAAATCAGCCAAGAACTCAGAAAAATAATTGTAAACCTCCACAAGTTTGTTTCATCCTTGGGTGCAATTTCCAAACGCCTGAAGGTACCACGTTCATCTGTACAAACAATAGTATGCAAGTATAAACACCATGGGACCACGCAGCCGCCATACCGCTTAGGAAGGAAACACGTTGTCTCATAGAGATGAACGTACTTTGGTGCGAAAAGTGTAAATCAATCCCAGAACAACAGCAAAGGACCTTGAGAAGAAGCTGGAGGAAACAGGTACAAAGGTATCTATATCCACAGTAAAACGAGTCCCATATCGACATAACCTGAAAGGCCGCTCAACAAGGAAGAAGCCACTGCTCTAAAACCGCCATAAAAAAGCCAGACTACGGTTTGCAACTGCACATGGGGACAAAGATCGTACTTTTTGGAGAAATTTCCTCTGGTCTGATGAAACAAAAATAGAACTGTTTGGCCATAATGACCATTGTTATGTTTGGAGGAAAAGGGGGGAGGCTTGCAAGCCAAAGAACACCATCCCAACAGTGAAGCACGGGGGTGGAAGCATCATGTTGGGGGGGTGCTTTGCTGCAGGAGGGACTGGTGCACTTCACAAAATAGATGGCATCATGAGGAAGCTAAATTATGTGGATATATTGAAGCAACATCAAGACATCAGTCAGGAAGTTAAATCTTGGTCGCAAATGGGTCTTCTAAATGTACAATGACCCCAAGCATACTTCCAAAGTTGTGGCAAAACGGCTTAAAGGACAACAAAGTCAAGGTATTGGAGTGGRCATCACAAAGCCCTGACCTCAATCCCATAGAACATTTGTGGGCAGAACTGAAAAAGCATGTGCGAGCAAGGAGGCCTACAAACCTGACTCAGTTACACCAGCTCTATCAGGAGGAATGGGCCAAAATTCACCCAACTTATTGTGTCAGGCTTGTGGAAGGCTACCCGAATCATTTGTCCCAAGTTAAACAATTTAAAGGCAATGCTACCAAATACAAATTGAGTGTATGTAAAATTTTCACCCACTGGTAATGTGATGAAAGAAATAAAACATTATCTCTACTAGAGGTCGACCGATTAATCGGAATGGCCGATTAATTAGGGCCGATTTCAAGTTTTCATAACAATCGGAATTATTTTTTATAATTTTTTATACCTTAATTTATCCTTTATTTAACTAGGCAAGTCAGTTAAGAACACATTCTTATTTTCAATGACGGCCTAGGAACGGTGGGTTAACTGCCTTGTTCAGGGGCAGAATGACAGATTTTTACCTTGTCAACTCGGGGATTTAATCTTGCAACCTTACAGTTAACTAGTCCAACGCTCTAACCACCTGATTACATTGCACTCCACGAGGAGACTGCCTGTTACGCGAATGCAGTAAGAAGCCAAGGTAAGTTGCTAGCTAGCATTAAACTTATCTTATAAAAAACAGTCAATCAATCATAATCACTAGTTAACTACACATGGTTGATGATATTACTAGTTTATCTAGCGTGTCCTGCGTTGCATATAATCGATGCGGTGCGTATTCGTGAAAAAGGACTGTCTTGCTCCAATGTGTACCTAACCATAAACATCAATGCCTTTCTTAAAATCAATACACAAGTATATATTTTTAAACCTGCATATTTAGTTAATATTGCCTGTTAACCTGGTTTGTTGCGAACTCTGTGAAGACTATTTCTTCCTAACAAAGACAGCCAACTTCGCCAAACGGGGGATGATTTAACAAAAGCGCATTTGCGAAAAAAGCACAATCGTTGCACGACTGTACCTAACCATAAACATCAACGCCTTTCTTAAAACCAATACACAGAAGTATATATTTCTAAACCTGCATATTTTGCTAAAAGAAATCCAGGTTAGCAGGCAATGTTAACCAGGTGAAATTGTCTCACTTCTCTTGCGTTCATTGCACACAGAGTCAGGGTATATGCAACAGTTTGGGCCGCCTAATTTGCCCGAATTTTACATATCGATGACATAACATTGAAGGTTGTGCAATGTAACAATAATATTTAGACTTATGGATGCCACCCGTTAGATAAAATACAGAACGCTTCCGTATTTCACTGAAAGAATAAACAACTTGTTTTCGAGATAATAGTTTCCGGATTTGACTATATTAATGACCTAAGGCTCGTATTTCTGTGTATTATTATGTTATAACTAAGTCTATGATTTGATAGAGCAGTCTGACTGAGCGATGGTAGGCACCAGCAGGCTCGTAAGCATTCATTCAAACAGCACTTTCGTGCGTTTTGCCAGCAGCTCGTCGCTGTGCTTCAAGCATTGAGCTGTTTATGACTTCAAGCCTATCAACTCCCGAGATTAGGCTGGTGTAACCGATGTGAAACGGCTAGCTAGTTAATAGCGTTTCAAACGTCACTCGCTCTGAGACTTGGAGTGGTTGTTCCCCTTGCTCTGCAAGGGCCGCGGCTTTTGTGGAGCGATGTGTAACGCTGCTTCGAGGGTGGATGTTGTCGATGTATTCCTGGTTCGAGCCCAGGTAGGGGCGAGGAGAGGGACGGAATCTATACTGTTACACTGGCAATACTAAAGTGCCTATAAGAACATCCAATAGTCAAAGGTATATGAAATACAAATCGTATAGAGAAATTGTCCTATAATTCCTATAATAACTACAACCTAAAACTTCTTACCTGGGAATATTGAAGACTCCTGTTAAAAGGAACCACCAGCTTTCATATGTTCTCATGTTCTGAGCAAGGAACTTAAACGTTAGCTTTTTTACATGGCACATATTGCACTTTTACTTTCTTCTCCAACACTTTGTTTTTGCATTATTTAAACCAAATTGAACATGTTTCATTTTATTTGAGGCTAAATTGATTTTATTGATGTATTATATTAAGTTAAAATAAGTGTTCATTCAGTATTGTTGTAATTGTCATTATTACAAATATATTTAAAAAAAATAATCGTCCGATTAATCGGTATCGGATTTTTTTGATCCTCCAATAATCGGCATCGGCGTTGAAAAATCATTATCGGTCGACCTCTAATCTCTACTATTATTCTGACATTTCACATTCTTAAAATAAAGTGGTCGTCCTGACGGACCTAAGACAGGGAATTTTTACTAGGATTAAAATGTCAGAAATTGTGAAAAACTGAGTTTAAATGTATTTGGCTAAGGTGTATGTAAACTTCCGACTTCAACTGTACATAAAACGATAATACATGATTTATGCTACTCATGTAAAATACCTAATCTATAGTAAGTAAGAAGATTTTATAATGACAAAAGCTAGTTAAAATGTACTTGAACAAGTAAAATGACAGTTTGACAAACTCATACGATAAAATGCACACCAGTATTCAAATCTGAGTGAGTGATTTTAAAGTGCATACAGTATAAAAATGCCCTCAATGTCCCCATTCCCTCTCACTCACTGCCGCACAAAGCCATACTTAAAAACTCGACTTCTTCATCATCCTGATCTCCATCTTTAGGAAGGCTTTTAGGTTCTCATCCGGGACGTTCTCCTCAATAGCAGCCAGGGCCTTTTCTATCCCCAACCCTCCATTATGGTAGTTTGCTAGGAGCTGTTCTGTGTGCTCGATCCATACACAGTTATGACAGCCGCTCATACAGCAGTGGGTGGGAGTGGGTGGAGGGCCATTGGCCTTGGCAGGAGGGGAGTCAGAGGTACTGGGGCCAGAGCCAGACTCAGGGCTACTGACTGTAGTTGCTGTCTGCTGGCTACTGTCTGTGGTTGATGTATTCAGAGTAGGAGGAGTGGCTGAATCAGGTCCAATACGGTCAATGGTAGAGATACTACAAGGAGTGGCTGAATCAGGTCCAGTGGTGACACTACAGATAGTTCCTAGTCTGAGGTAAGGTCTCACCCATGGCAGTTGAAAACATTGAGGGATTCTCTGTCCCAGGTGTAGCAGGTACAGGATACACAGCTGGTAGAAATATAAAGCATGTTAACTAATGTAATCGCCAGCAGATGACTCGCTTGCTTACACCTGCACTAGGGTTGGACAGACTTCCTGTGTAGATTAAGACACCATGGAGCCTGCGCAATATGTCTTGGAAAATGTACCTCAATCCATGGATGAGAACTGTGTTGTACTCCGAAATGCCCCATTATCCCAACTGTTACACCAAGAAGATTGAATGACTGCTAGTTTTTATTTTTTTAGTTACTTAATTTATACAGGAAGCCTATCCAACCCTAGTGCAGCTGTAAGCAA
>NC_036858.1:57934229-58122628 GCF_002910315.2 Salvelinus sp. IW2-2015
GAATGCATTATACATTGACATTGGGCTCTGGATAGGTAGGGGGCTAGGTGGTGGTCGCCCAACAGTCCCGGGCACGTCCTCTGGTGGGACTGTGAGTCAGGTTGGAACTCGCTGTGGAAGTCAAAAGGTCATCAGGTGCACGTGGAGACCTCCCCCAAGGCGGGGGTCATTCAGAGTCTGAGCAGGGGCGACCGGACTCAGGGGCAGCACTCAGGCTGTGGAGGTTGGGTTGGTGACTTAGTCTCTGAGCGGATAAAAGTGGAAGGGTCACCAGGTGCACAGAGCTTGTTTCAGGTGCACAAGGAGGCCTCCATCAAGGCGGGGGGCACTCCTAGTTTAAGCAGGAGCGGCCGGACTCAGGGGCTGGGGGCAGCACTCAGGCCATGGAGGTTGGAGTGGGAACTTAGTCTTTGAGCAGAAAAAAAGCTGGAGGTTCATCAGGAACACAGAGCCTGTTACAGGTTACCAGGTGCACATGGTTCCTGACAGTAGGACTATAGACGTCTTAGTAAATCCAGGGGGTAAGCTATACTCTAAGGCCAAGGGAGAGGGGTGTTGACCGGTAGGGAGAGTAGGTGTGGAGGCCTGGAGGTCTGTAGTTCCAGGGAGTAAGCTACACACTCTCAGGCCCAGGGAGAGGGCAGGCAGGCGGGCAGGGAGTGCAGGCCTAGAGGCCATGAGTCAGAGGTCACCAGGTCAATGGGAAGGCCCCAGGGAGAAGGCTGAAGTGAATAGGTGTGTGAGTGACACTGTCCTTTAGGGGGGCAGAGCAGGCAAATGAACAGAAAATCATGTGAGATGAGATGAAAAGGGACAAACTAAAGGGGGTGCAATGTGTAGGCCCACTGAGTATACATTCTGAACCTTGTTTGAGTCCAATAGGTCACATGACCAAGAAGCTATTGCAATTAGAAAGATTGAAAAATTCATGTCAAATTGTGTGAGATGAAAATGGACAAACCAAAGGGTGTGGAATATAGAAGGGTCGTCAGTGGACATTCTGAACCTTGTTTGAGTCCAGTAGGTCACATGACCAAGGAGCCATTGAAATTCGAACGTAAAAAAGTTTGTACTTAGTTTTCGCTCCCTAACTAATTAAACTGGGAATACAAAATGCTGCTCACATTTCCACGTTTATTAGCGTTGGAAAGTGAATTAATGTCCAAATAGTGGGCAGTGTTGTGCGCAATTTTTCCAACAACATGACACTTATTTGGAGTCTGTGGCTCAAGTGGTTTAAAAGCGCAAATATCCAACTTGAAACTGTCTTTACCTCGGTATTATGGAAGCTATTGTGAGAAAGAAACGGGATGGTGTGGTAAGTAAATAGCTAGTCCCGATGCTTTCCATTACATGTACAGCATAGCCACATACATTTAATAGAAAAAAAACTAAACACCCTTGTCTGTCACGAATGTTGAATAAAGTTATATTTGAACTGCCAGTTGTCTGTTGGGTTAGTCATTCAGCTGATAGAAATTTGATACAAAATATCCACAGGAAAGTATTATTAAACCGACTTAAAAATGATACGAATCGAAGTCTTGCCAGCATTTACATGGTTTTGCGCATGAGCCAAGTTTTACAAATTTCAACTGCAGTACTGGGTCTAAAAAGTCGGGTAAATAATACTTTCCTGTGGATATTTTGTCTCAAATTTCGAACAACTGAAGGACCAACCCCACAGAAAACCGGTAGAATAAGTTCAAAAGTCATTTTATTTAGCTTGTAAATAAACTTCAAGTTTTAGTCGTGCTTTGTTTCAGACTGTATAACGTTACCAATAATTGTTATCACTAACCAGGTTTCCATCCAACCTTTTTTATGCGAGTAAAGTAGCATATGTAACAGTATAACTTTAGACCGTCCCCTCGCCCCGACACGGGCYCGAACCAGGGACCCTCTGCACACATCAACAACTGACACCCACGAAGCGTCGTTACCCATCGCTCCACAAAAGCCGCGGCCCTTGCAGAGCAAGGGGKAACCCTACTTAAGTCTCAGAGCAAGTGACGTAACTGATTGAAATGCTAGTAGCGCGTACTCGCTAACTAGCTAGCCATTTCACATCCGTTACACATATATATATATAAAAACAATATGTAATCATGACAGGCCTGATGGATACAGCAAATGTGTTGGTAAACTTTCCAAATGTCAACGAAACAAAATACGCTAGACAAGGTGGGATCTTTTTGTGTCTGTAAAATGAATAATGCGAGAAATGGCGGTGGAAACGCCTTTATGTGCAAATATTCATATAATAAGTAAACGTGATATGGTGCGTGTTCCTCCCACTAATTTACAACGCCGGAGAGCATGAGGTTTGTTAGGCTACAGCTTAAAGTTATGAACTTCACAGGGTGGTGAAAGTGCATGGTGATGAGCTTGATGCTCCTTTCCAATAAATATCGAAAGTCTTATTCTGTTGACATTATGATCGATGCCTGGCTGCTGTTTGACAAATAAAAATTATCTCGCTCTTCTGTCCATAATAATCTCATCATGTAACGTTAGTAGGCTTCACCCGCACTCCTTTCTACTAGCTGCTGGCTAGAGCGCACCTGCCAAGACCAGAGTGGGCACATTAGCTATATAACGCAAAAAATGGTGTCAAAAACATCAGAGTTGAAAATGTGATGGAAACTCATTTAAATTATATTTTTTATTACGCACATGGGAATTTAACATCAAGTTATTTATGTGTACTACGTCAACACGCACAGCCGTTTATTGCAAAAAGTAATTTAATGGAAACATCTCTGGTAGGGGAAATGCGCTGATTCTAGAATATTCCAATGAAAATCTGTCGCCAATTGGATGAAAACCTAGCTGGTTTGATTTATTAGGCAAATATCTAGCTAGCTAGGTAACTAACTAGCCCAATGTACTGTACTGCATGTACTGTGTAAACTTTGGTGAACGAGAGCTAGTAGTTAGCTAGAGGAATCCCAATAGTTACGTATTGATTTACGACATACAGATAAACAATACTTTGAATACTAGCTAACTAGTTCTGAATAATCATGCTGGCGAACTAGTATTTGTTTTTATTTACAAATAGAAGGCTGTAGCTGGCTAGTGGCGTTTAACAGCTGAAATTAGCTACTACCAACCTTTTGTGAAGACGACGATCCCATAATATTTACTCTTAAACGAAACATATTTTTTCCGATATCTTATCTATATTACGGAACACTTCATTTCCTATGTAGAGTACAATCCACCAAGGTCTTTCTCAATGTTCATGTTCATCTACTTAGCTAGCTCGCAGGCTAGCCGTGAAATTTCTCCATGTTGGAACGAATTAACTATGATTCTGTCAGTGATTGTAAACAACGTTGCTGATTGGCTGAAAGAAACCATAGGGTGTTCATGACTGCATTGTCAGGTTATGTCCACAAGATGTCAGTGGATAATATCTATAGATTAGGCCTTCAGTTGAAACATGTCCCACCTTCCAACCTTTTTATGCAAGTGAAGTACATAACAAAATGTCATGACAGGCCTGATGGAAACAGCAAATTGTTTTGGTAAAATGTTAAAATGTCGTCGACAACAATTTAACTAACTCTTTAGCAGTCTTATAGCTTGGAGGTAGAAGCTGTTCAGGTTCCTATTGGTTCCAGACCTACAGTGTATGACTTGGGTGGCTGGAGTCTTTGTCAATTTTTAGGGCCTTCCTCTGACACCGCCTGGTATAGAGGTCCTGGGTGACATGGAGCTCGGCCCTGTACACACTACCCTCTGTAGCGCCTTGCTGTCGATCACCAAACAGTTGCCATACCAAGCGGTATTGAAGCCAGTCAAATGTAAGATGCTCTCAATGGTGCAGCTGTAGAACTTTTTGATGTGGATATCGGGCTTGCTCGGCTCTCCATTTCCTGTAGTCCACGATCAGCTACTTTGTCTTGCTAACATTGAGGGAGAGGTTGTCCTGGCACCACACTGCCAGGTCTCCGACGTCCTCCCTGTAGGCTGGCTCGTTGTCTGTAATCAGGCCTACCACCGTTGTGTCGTCTGCAAACTTAATGATAGTGTTAGAGTCGTGCGCGGTCACACAGTCGTGGGTGAACAGGGAGTACAGGAGGTGACTAAGCACGCACACCTGAGGGGCCCCGTGTTGAGGGTCAGCGTGGCAGATGTGTTGTTGCCTTCTTTCACCACCTGGGGGCAGACCGTAAAGAAGTCCAGGATCCAGTTGCAGAGGGAGGTGTTTAGTCCCATGGTCCTTAGCTTAGTGATGAGTTTGGAGGGCACAATGGTGTTTAACGCTGAGCTGTAGCCAATGAACAGCATTCTCACATAGGTGTTCCTTTTGTTCATTTGGGAAAGGGCAGTGTGGAGTGCAATAGATTGCATCATCTGTGGATCTCTTGGAGCGGTATGCAAATTTGTCCATAATAACTCATCATGTAGGCTAGACACGCACAATGCGAGCTGTTGGTTATAGCGCATATGCCAAGACCATAGTGAGTACATTCGCTATATAACGCAATTTTCTTTGTGACAAAACCATCAGTAGAGTTGAAAAAACATTGGAAACCCATTTTTTATTCGCTATATGGCAATGGTTATGTGCGCTTCGTCATCACGCACAGGCTTTTATCCACAACAAGTCAATTTGATGTCAACATATCTCTGCTGGGAAAATGTGCATATCGTTTTTATGCACATTTTTGAATATTGCATGAAAATCTGCCCAATTGGATGGAAACCTATGCAGCTAGCACATAACGTTCTGAGAACCACATGTTTCTTAGAGCTTAGTGAGAGTGTGTTTGTCCAATGGTTATTTTGGATACAACCTTCCCACAACTTTCTAGGAATGGTGCAGGATAATTGCTTGGCTTTGTGGTATTCTCAGTACATTTACATTTAAGGAACTTGACCCCAAAAAATGTAATGAAATACCAAGAAAATCATTAACAGTAGCAATGCACCGATATGACATTTTTGGCCGATACAGATATCTGATATTTTCCTTGCCCAAAAAAATGATATTTAAAATTTTTGCGGCCTTTTAAGCATTCTAGTACAGTTAAATAGTTAACACACACACTGTCACGACTTCCGCCGAAGTCAGTCCCTCTCCTTGTTCGGGCGGTGTTCGGCGGTCGACGTCACCGGTCTTCTAGCCATCGTCGCTCCACCTTTCATTTTCCATTTGTTTTGTCTTGTTTTCCTGCACACCTGGTTCACATTCCCTCATCAGACTAAATGTATATTTCCCTCTGTTTCCCCCATGTCTGTGTGTGGAATTGTTCTTTGTGTAGGGTGTTACGCTACAGGCTGGCTGCGCTAGGTTTGTTTCAAACCTAGGTTTGTTTGTTTTGTTTAATCCGGTTCATGTTACCGTGGTTGTGCTTTGTGCTGCCTCGCCTGTGCCTTTGGTCCAGGGTGTATATTAAAGTTCTCCTGTAATCACCCATCTCTACTCTCCTGCGCCTGACTTCCCGGCAACCAGTCACTCACCCCGTTACACACACACGCGCACACACACACACACACACACGGATGCAGCGGTCTAAGGCACTGTATCTCAGTGCAAGAGGCGTCACTACAGTCCCTGGTTCGAATCCAGGCTCTATCACATCCGGCCGTGATCGGGAGTCCCATAGGGCGGTGCACAGTTGGCCCAGCTTCCTCCGGGTTTGGCCGTCATTGTAAATAAGAATTTGTTCTTAGCTGACTTGCCTAGTTAAATAAAAGGTTACACACACACACACACACAGACCCAAAAAATGTTTTGTTGGCATTTACGTATGTCCCCATTACCAGTAAAACAAAAACAAAAACTATTTCACATACTTGCTGTGCTGTGTCCTTGTTCATTTCTTCAGTCGTTTCATTCTCAGCCAGGATTTCTATGGAACGCGTTTGGGTCTTTGCGTGTAAAAAAGATATGTGTCAAATAACACTATTTGACATGCCAAATAAGCTTGCTGACCAATCAGCGCCGACAGAGATGGCCGCCTCGTTTCGAGCTCCTAGGAAACTATGCAGTATTTAGTTTTTTTGTGTGTTATTTCTTACATTGTTACCCCAGGTAATCTTAGGTTTTATTACATACAGTTGGGAGGAACTATAGGATATAAGAGCAACGTCAACTCACCAACATCACGACCAGGAATACGACTTTCCCGAAGCGGATCCTCTGTTTTGCCCACCACCCAGGACAATGGATCGGATCCCAGCCGGCGACCCAAAACAACGA
The DNA here is from genome assembly GCF_002910315.2 of Salvelinus sp. IW2-2015. Lineage (NCBI taxonomy): Eukaryota > Metazoa > Chordata > Actinopteri > Salmoniformes > Salmonidae > Salvelinus > Salvelinus sp. IW2-2015. The sequence goes on from NC_036858.1 coordinate 57,940,447, forward strand.
CGCCGTAGAAGTGGCAGACGTAGCGGTCTTCTGGTCAGGCTCCGTATACGGGCATATCACGCACCGCTCCCAAGCATACTACTCGCCAATGTCCAGTCCCTTGACAACATGGTAGACGAAATCCGTGCAAGGGTAGCCTTCCAGAGAGACATCAGAGACTGTAACGTTCTTTGTTTCACGGAAACATGGCTCACTCGAGACACGTTATCTGAGTCGGTACAGCCAGCTGGTTCCTTCACGCATCGCGCAGACAGAAACAAGCATCTTTTTGGTAAGAAGAAGGGCGGGGGTGTATGCCTTATCATTGACGAGACGTGGTGTGATCATAACAACATACAGGAACTCAAGTCCTTCTGTTCACCTGATTTAGAATTCCTCACAATCAAATGCCGACCGCATTATCTACCTAGAGAATTCTCTTCGATTATAATCACAGCTGCCTATATTCCCCCCAAGCAGACATATCAATGGCCCTGAACGAACTTCATTTGACTCTATGTAAACTGGAAACCACATATCCTGAGGGTGCATTTATTGTAGCTGGGGATTTTAACAAGGCTAATCTGAAAACAAGGCTCCCTAAATTCTATCAGCATATCGATTGCGCAACCAGGGCTGGCAAAACCCTAGACCGTTGTTATTCTAACTTCAGCGACGCAACCCCCCCGCCCTCCTTTCGGAAAAGCTGACCACGACTCCATTTTGTTGCTTCCAGCCTATAGACAGAAACTAAAACAGAAAACTCCCACGCTCAGGTCTGTTCAACGCTGGTCCGACCAATCGGATTCCACGCTTCTAGATTGCTTCGATCACGTGGACTGGGATATGTTCCGCATTGCGGCGAACAACATTGATGAATACACTGATTCGGTGAGCGGGTTTATTAGCAAGTGCATCGGCGATGTCGTACCCACAGCGTCTATACGCGCAAAACTGAAAGCACGAACCACTGCTTTTAAATCAGGGCAAGGTGACCGGAAACATGACCGAATACAAACAGTGTAGCTATTCCCTCCGCAAGGCAATCAAACAAGCTGAGCGTCAGTATAGAGACAAAGTAGAGTCGCAATTCAAGGGCTCAGACACAAGAGGTATGTGGCAGGGTCTACAGTCAATCACGGAATATAAAAGGAAAACCAGCCCCGTCGCAGACCAGGATGTCTTGCTCCCAGACAGACTAAACAACTTCTTTGCTCGCTTTGAGGACAACACAGTGCCACTGACACGGCCCGCTACCAAAACCTGCGGGCTTTCCTTTACTGCAGCCGGCGTGAGTAAAACATTTAAACGTGTCAACTCTCGCAAGGCTGCAGGCCCAGACGGCATCCCCAGCCGCGTCCTCAGAGCATGCGCAGACCAGCTGGCTGGTGTGTTTACGGACATATTCAATCAATCCTTATCCCAGTCTGCTGTCCCCACATGCTTCAAGAGGGCCACCATTGTTCCTGTTCACAAGAAAGCTCAGGTAACTGAGCTAAACGACTACCGCCCTGTAGCACTCACTTCCGTCATCATGAAGTGCTTTGATAGACTAGTCAAGGACCATATCACCTCCACCCTACCTGACACCCTAGACCCACACCAATTTGCTTACCGCCCCAATAGGTCCACAGACGACGCAATCACACTGTACACTGCCCTAACCCATCTGGACAAGAGGAATACCTATATGAGAATGCTGTTCATCGACTACAGCTCAGCATTTAACACCATAGTACCCTCCAAACTCGTCATCAAGCTCGAGACCCTGGGTCTCGACCCCGCCCTGTGCAACTTGGTCCTGGACTTCCTGACGGGCCGCCCCCAGGTGGTGAGGGTAGGTAACAACATCTCCACCCCGCTGATCCTCAACACTGGGGCCACACAAGGGTGCGTTCTCAGCCCTCTCCTGTACTCCCTGTTCACCCACGACTGCGTGGCCATGCACGCCTCCAACTCAATCATCAAGTTTGCAGACGTCACTACAGTGGTGGGCTTGATTACCAACAACGACGAGACGGCCTACAGGGAGGAGGTGAGGGCCCTCGGAGTGTGGTGTCAGGAAAATAACCTCACACTCAATGTCAACAAAACAAAGGAGATGATCGTGGACTTCAGGAAACAGCAGAGGGAGCACCCCCTATCCACATCGACGGGGCCGCAGTGGAAAAGTTCCTCGGCGTACACATCACGGACAAACTGAAATGGTCCACCCACACAGACAGCGTGGTGAAGAAGGCGCAGCAGCGCCTCTTCAACCTCAGGAGGCTGAAGAAATTCGGCTTGTCACCAAAAACACTCACAAACTTTTACAGATGCACAATCGAGAGCATCCTGTCGGGCTGTATCACCGCCTGGTACGGCAACTGCTCCGCCCATAACCGTAAGGCTCTCCAGAGGGTAGTGAGGTCTGCACAATGCATCACCGGTGGCAAACTACCTGCCCTCCAGGCACACCTTACACCACCCGATGTCACAGGAAGGCCAAAAAGATCATCAAGGACAACAACCACCCGAGCCACTGCCTGTTCACACCGCTATCATCCAGAAGGCGAGGTCAGTACAGGTGCATCAAAGCGGGGACCGAGAGACTGAAAAACAGCTTCTATCTCAGGCCATTCAGACTGTTAAACAGCCATCACTAACATTGAGTGGCTGCTGCCAACATACTGACTCAACTCCAGCCACTGGAAAAATGTATGTAATAAATGTATCACTGGGCACTTTAAACAATACCACTTCATATAATGTTTACATACCCTACATTACTCATCTCATATGTATATACTGTACTCTATACCATCTACTGCATCTTGCCATCTTGATGTAATGTATCACTAGCCGCTTTAAACAATGCCACTTCATATAATGTTTACATACCCTACATTACTCATCTCATATGTATATACTGTACTTTATACCATCCACTGCATCTTGCCTATGCCGTTCTATACCATCACTCATTCATATATTTTTTTATGTACATATTCTTATTCATTCCTTTACACTTGTGTGTATAAGGTAATTGTTGTGAAATTGTTAGGTTAGATTACTCGTTGGATATTACTGCATTGTCGGAACTAGAAGCACAAGCATTTCGCTACACTCGCAGTAACATCTGCTAACCATGTGTATGTGACAAATAAAATTTGATTTGAATATGACTGCACGTCACATAATAATTTAACGCGTTCATACATTTTTTACGTAGTTATTACACATTGATTACACTATCACTCGTATTTCATGTCACAACAATTCATCAATATGTATGCTATGATGCTGGTAAAGTTGTCTCGCTCACCTACAGAGCTGGTCATAAAAAAAGCTAGCTAGCTCATGGATGCAAACAATGTTCTTCCCCAAAAACATATCAAAACTACATGATCTGTTTCAGTAGCTATAGTTAGCTAGCGAACTATATATATATCTATGTTTCATCATCTAAAATAACCCTAATTTATAAGACCGTTCTTATTTAATTAATTGTGGTCGGATCCATCTATGTGAAGCCAGCCACAATAAGGATTTGCCAAAATAGTGGACTTAGCGGTTAGCCTTCATAATAAAAGAATGGCATTCTTCTATTTGTATTCATTTGCATCACAGTCAATGACACTTTTATTTTGAAGGCAAACCGCAAATTCCACTATTGTGCCTAATCCTTATTGTGGCTAGCTTCAGAACACATAACCCGGTCCGGTTGAGCCTCACAAGCCAGTTAAAGCTAGCTGCTTATAACGTTAGCTTTGGGCAACAGGGTTAAGTAGCTGGCTAGCTATTTATTTTCATTAACTAAAGTTCAATTTCAATAGGCGAACAACAAGTGGCAACCTAGCTAATACTTACAAGGATTCCTAAATCATTGCTAAGAATAATGAAAATGACTGCAGTTTCTACTGGTCATTGTTTTCAGGCTGGTTGTATTGGTGCTAGCTAGGTACCAAGCTAAAGCTAGCTACCCCAGAAGTTGCGGTCAAACATTTTTAAAATTTATTTCACCAGGTAGGCCAGTTGAGAACAAGTTCTCATTAACAACTGCGACCTGGCCAAGATAAAGCAAAGCAGTGCGACAAAAACAACAGTTACACATGGGATAAACAAACATACAGACAATAACACAATAGAAAAATGTGTATACAGTGTGTGTCACGTAGAGTAGGCCAGAAGGCTAAACTGGAWAACCTAACCTCTATCAAAATAAAAAGATGGCGGAGCCGCAAAAGTTCTTCTGTGCAAAGGTGTTTATTTACAAGTGATTCCGGAACAAAAAACAACAGTACTGCCATCAACGTCTACCTTATGGGACAGCTTAAAAACAATGCTGCCCCATCCACAGCTCAATCCAAAATGCCTCCCCATGAACTGAAAGAGAGGCTCCTTTTGTAGGGCTAGCCCCTCCCCTCAGAACAATTAACCCTAATTAATTAAGCAATTAACAATACAAACCTACATTTTCCATTAACTAAACATACTAAAGGATATACATTGCAACACGGTTTTAAACAATATCACAACATAACATTTACAACATTACATCACTACTGACAATATCTTTCAATATGCCCATATGCATTAATGAGCCATTTGGGACAGGCACTATAAAGTCAGCCCAATCCCCTTAGCTCGGGTCCTTAGCTCGGGTCCTTTGCAAATGAAGTAAGGAAGTAAGGCCAATAGTGGCAAAGTAATTACAATTTAGCAATGATGCTTTATTACCAACGCGGTATTGTTAACACATCTTTCGTGGCCGGTGTTAGTTGTTTGCAGTCTTTTTTGTACAGCTTTGACAGTGCTACTGTATCTTTTTGGACACGCAAAGACCCAAACGTCATTCCATAGTATGTACAGTTGAAGTCAGAAGTTTACATACACCTTAGCCAAATATATTTAAACTCAGTTTTTCATAATTCCTGACATTTAATCCTAGTAAAAATTCCCTGTTTTAGGTCAGTTAGGATCACCACTTTATTTTAAGAATGTGAAATGGCAGAATAATAGTAGAGAGAATTATTTCAGCTTTTAATTCTTTCATCACATTCCCAGTGGGTCAGAAGTTTACATACACTCAATTAGTATTTGGTAACATTGCATTTAAATTGTTCAACTTGGGTCAAACGTTTAGGGTAGCCTTCCACAAGCTTCCCACAGTAAGTTGGGTGAATTTTGACCCATTCCTTCTGACAGAGCTGGTGTAACTGAGTCAGGTTTGAAGGCCTCCTTGCTCGCACATGCTTTTTCAGTTCTGCCCACAAATTTTCTATAGGATTGAGGTCAGGGTTTTGTGATGGCTGCTCCAATACCTTGACTTTGTTGTCCTTAAGCCATTTTGTCACAACTTTGGAAGTATGCTTAGGGTCATTGTCCATTTGGAAGACCCATTTGTGACCAAGATTTAACTTCCTGACTGATGTCTTGAGATGTTGCTTCAATATATCCGCATAATTCTCCTGCCTCATGAAGCCATCTATTTTGTGAAGTGCACCAGTCCCTCCTGCAGCAAAGCACCCCCACAACACGATGCTGCCACCCAAGTGCTTCACGATTGGGATGGTGTTCTTCAGCTTGCAAGCCTCCCCCTTTTCCCTTCAAACTTAACAATGGTCATTAGGGCCAAACAGTTCTATTTTTGTTTCATCAGACCAGAGGGCATTTCTCCAAAATGTACGATCTTTGTCCCCATGTGCAGTTGCAAACCGTAGTGTGGCTTTTTTATGGCTGTTTTGGAGCAGTGGCTTCTTCCTTGCGGAGTGGCCTTTCAGGTTATGTCGATATAGGACTCGTTTTACTGTGGATATAGATATTTTTGTACCTGTTTCCTCCTGCATCTTCACAAGGTCCTTTTGCTGTTGTTCTGGGATTGATTTGCACTTTTCGCACCAAAGTACATTCATCTCTAGGAGACAGACCGCGTCTCCTCTGCGTGGTCCCATGGTGTTTATACTTGCATACTATTGTTTGTGCAGATGAACGTGGTACCTTCAGGCATTTGGAAATTGCTCCCAAGGATGAACCAGACATGTGGAGGTCTACAATTTTTTTCTCAGGTCTTGGCTGATTTCTTTTGATTTTCCCATGATGTCAAGCAGAGGAACTGAGTTTGAAGTTAGGCCTTGAAATACATCCACAGGTACACCTTCAATTGACTCAAATTATGTCAATTAGCCTATCGGAAGCTTCTAAAGCCATGACATAATTTTCTGAAATTTTCCAAGCTGTTTAAAGGCACAGTCAACTTAGTGCATGTAAACTTCTGACCCACTGGAATTGTGATACAGTGAATTATAAGTAAAATAATCTGTCTGCAATTAATTGTTTGGAAAATGACTTGTGTCATGCACAAGGTAGATGTCCTAACTGACATGCCAAAACTATAGTTTGTTAACAATACATTTGTGGAGTGGTTGAAAACGAGTTCATGACTCCAACCTAAGTGTATGTAAACTTCCGACTTCAACTGTATGTCCTGAAGCTAATAGCAGTGATGCTATTAATGTGTAACTCCGGTCGTGCAACATGTTAAAAATAGCGCACTTGGTGGTGTGTACCAGTGCTCGACCAGTCAGCGAAAGCCAACATCACCCACGACAGAACGGTTGATTGTCTAGGGCAATGAATTCCATTATCTTGGCTTTAATGGATTTCGCCTTTGAGTTTTCTCGCAGAAATGTTCTTACTCTTTCAAATGACTGCTCGACTTGTTGACTGCTTGATCCACACAGGAGAGGTTAGAGATGCGGGCTAGGGCTAGGTTAGGGATGCTGTGTTGCACATGTTGCGCAAAATTTTACATGGCGTCATTAAATAGGTATGCACGGCAGCTTTGACATCGGTTTTTAACAGCGGCGTTAAACTAGACATTGGGCAGATACCGATGTTGGCATTTTTAGCTAATATCGGACGAATCCGATATGTTCACCGATAGTGCATCCCTAATTAACAGAATGTTTCCGAAAAGTTCGAACATGGTTACATGTTTTCAATTTTGGTAATGTTCTAGGAAACTTCTCCAACTGGTTTGACATTGGGAATGTTCTCATATACTTCAGAGAACTTTAAGAAAAAACGTTATTCTGTGGGAATTTCAGTACTTCAGCATAACGTTTTCTACATGTTTCTTCATGGGTCTATTTAAAGTCATGTTCTCATTGTTCTGAGAACTTTAAGAAAACTTAGCATAAAAAACACAAGAAAACTTATTTCCTTTTAAAATGGGGTCCGTTTGAATCAGCTTTGTATACATAAAAAAACATAGCATGGTAGCTCCATCCCGGGGTGCAGTGGATTAATTCCATGGATAGAGAACAGAAGATAAAAAAATCCAAATACCTTCACAGATCTTCATTGTAAAGGGTTTAAACAGTGTTTTCCATGCTTGTTCAATGAACCATAAACAATTAATGAACATGCACCTGTGGAACGGTTGTTAAGACACTAATAGCTTACAGACAGTAGGCAATTAAGGTTACAGTTATGAAAACCTAGGACACTAAAGAGGACTTTCTACTGACTCACCAAAAGAAAGATGACCAGGGTCCCTGCTCATCTGCATGAACGTGCCTTATGCAAGGAGGCTTGAGGACTGCAGATGTGTCCAGGGCAATAAATTGCAATGTCCGTACTGTGAGACACCTAAGACAGCGCTACAGGGAGACAGGACGGACAGCTGATCGTCCTCGCAGTGGCAGAGCACGTGTCACAACACCTGCACAGGATCGGTACATCCAAACATCACACCTGCAGGACAGGTACAGGATGGCAACAACAACTGCCCGAGTTACACCAGGAATGCACAATCCCTCCATCAGTGCTCAAACTGTCTGCAATAGGCTGAGAGAGGCTGGACTGAGGGCTTGTAGGTCTGTTGTAAGGCAGGTCCTCACCAGACATCACTGGCAACAACATCGCCTATGGGCACAAACCCACCGTCGCTGGACCAGACAGGACTGGCAAAAGTGCTCTTCACTGACGAGTCGTGGTTTTATCTCACCAGGGGTGATGGTCGGATTCGCGTTTATCGCCAAAGGAATGAGCGTTACACCGAGGCCTGTACTCTGGAGCGGGATCGATTTGGAGGTGGAGGGTCTGTCATGGTCTGGGGCAGTGTGTCACTGAGGTTTTGTCATTGCAGGCAATCTCAACGTTGTGTGTTACAGGGAAGACATCCTCCCTCATGTGGTACCCTTCCTGCAGTCTTATCCTAACATGACAATGCCACCAGCCATACTGCTCGTTCTGTGCATGATTTCCTGCAACACAGGAATGTCAGTGTTCTGCCATGGTCAGCGAAGATCCCGGATCTCAATCCCATTGAGCACATCTGGGACCTGTTGGATCAGACGGTGAGGGCTAGGGCCATTCCCCCCAGAAATGTCTGGGAACTTGCAGGTGCCTTGGTGGAAGAGTGAGGTAACATCTCACAGCAAGAACTGGCAAATCTGGTGCAGTCCGTGAGGAGGAGATGCACTGCAGTACTTAATGCAGCTGTGGCCACACCAGATACTGACTGTTACTTTTGATTTTGTTCTGGGACACATTATTTAATTTCTGTTAGTCACATGTCTGTGGAACTTGTTCAGTTTATGTCTCAGTTGTTGAATCTTGTTATGTTCATACAAATATTTACACATGTTAAGTTTTCTGAAAACAAATGCAGTTGACAGTGAAAGGACTTTTCTTTTTTTGCTGAGTTTAGGTTCGAATCTCACTGTTGTGTCACAATAAAAATAAATAGTTTGCATGATTAATGCATAAGAAAATTAATTTCCATGTGTCTTATCTGTGCATGGAGTAAAACAAATGTTAACCCCAAATAAGCTACCAGTGTTTTTGAAACATTTAAACATGAACGTTTTAAGGAAGTTTAAAAAAATCTCCAACCTCCATCATTTCCACTCTCAGAATGTTAAGAAAATCTCCCTGGAAAACTTGAAAAGAACCAGAATAAAAAGTTCTCAAAACCTCCCTGCCACCTAAAAGTAAACGTTCCCAGATCAGGCTAAATGTTCACTTCCGTTATCAGAATGTTTGAAAAACATTCCGTTTTACAGGTCAGGAAACGTATGGCTTTGTTCCCAGAACCAATGTGAAACCAAAACCTTCCGTTTCCACAACTTCCAAGGAGCCAAATGTCCTAGCTGGGTAGCTACTGTCTCAATGATTTTGCCAAGAATTACTGAGCAAATGAATGTACAGCATGGAGGTACATTTATAAAACAATGTATATTTCAACTGATATTTTCCTGGGGAGATTTGGAATACAGATGGTAGATTAATTTTGTGTCCTGCTGGCTGTACATCAATACATGTCTACTTTCAACAAAGAGAGACCCCTGCTTCATCACTACTATATCAAGCTAAGGTTGGATGTAGCGTGTGAATATATCCCAATGGACTGTCTTGTTGCCAAGCACTACCTGCTTAGAGAGTTGTAGAGCCATGCATCTGCCCTGTCAGATTCTCTCAATAGTGCATGAGGAAGAGTCTACCATACTATACTGGAGCTCTATGGTTCAGCTTTGTAAAAATACTTTTCGTTTTAGTTATATATAATGCTCTTTGTTTTTTAGCAGCACACCAACTAGTCTCCTCTGTTCTACAGTATGCCAACAACAATTTTAACATATTGATGCTGGTCCTTTCCATGATTCAGTTCCTAGCAACTCACACCTTGAAAAAACTATTTTTCCTTTGACTGTATTACAATGGTTGGCAAACATACACAGCACAATTGTACCTTTCGTCCAGTGGTTTTTAGTATTTTATTTGGATCCCCTTTAGCTGCTGCTGAAGCAGCAGCGACTCTTCCTAGGGTCCACAAGGTCTATTGACATTAGGTTACTAGCCTACCTCTGTGTGTGACTGTGAATCATGGAAGTCAATATTTACACTAACAGGAATCTCTGTCACTGTATAGCCAGTCTAAAGACATGTGATAAGTTATGTTATTTCTCTACACAGGCTAATCTACTAAAGCGGAAGGGAGAGGTAGAGAGGTAAATGGGGACAGAGAGAGAAATAACGAGAAACAGAGAGGAACAGAGAGAGAGATAAACTCTGAGTGTAATGTTTACTGTACATTTTCTGTTTATTATCTATTTAACTTGCTTTGGCAATGTTAACATGTGTTTCCCATGCCAATAAAGCCCCTGAAATTGAATTGAGAGAAAGAGAGATTGACACACAGAGAGAAATAAGGAGAAACATAGAGAGAGAGAAACACAGAGAGAGAGAGAGAGAGAGAACACCATTTTAAATACAACCCATATTTATGTTTATTTATTTTCCTTTTTGTACTTTAACTATTTGCACATCGCTACAACACTGTATATAGACATAATGACATTTGAAATGTCTTTTAGAACTTCTGTGAGTGTAATGTTTACTGTACATTTTTGTTTATTTCACTTTTGTTTATTATCTATTTCACTTGCTTTGGCAATGCAAACATATGTTTATTATGCCAATAAAGCCCTTGAATTGAGAGAGAGACAGAGAGAGCAGGACAAACCAACCTAACACACCCCACCCCTACCTTACAGCCCCCCTGTCAGCTCCCCCGACAACCCTGCACACATCCACTGAGGACACACAAAAGCCAGAGATTGTGCTCCTCATTGACTCAATTGGCAAATACATTCAAGATGATAAACCTTTCCCCAAACACAAAGTGGCTAAACTCTGGTGCCCAAACTCTAGGCATGCCCAAACTCATCCTGGAATATACATTGAAAAAGCATCTTCCACTTTCCCCAACAATTGGTTATCTCCATCCTGCTACCACGAAAATACTTTCACCCTGCCACCATACAGTGGGTGAATGCAAGCATTTTGCGAGACTGTGCCTCAAAACCTAATGTCTACCTGGCCCACCACTCCACCCTGGACTTGAACAGCCTTTATGACCAGGTCCACCTCTACAAGGCACTAATCCCAACTTTTGCCAGGACGCTGAAGGACGTCACTCTCAAGCATAGCCCCAGCACCTCACACAGGGGCAACAGAGCAACGGACACCCCGCCCAGACCAGCAAGACACCATCCCAGACCTGCAAGACCCCCTCCCAAAGGACCTGCACCGAGAGAACCCATGCCAAGAGGACCAACACCCAGACCACAGCATCACCAGCTAAGACCACCCCAAGTAAACCCTGGTCACACCCTATATAGCCTCCCCATATCAGACCTATGCCCCTTCTGCCCACCCCATGCCCCCCGCCCCTGCGACAAGGACCTCAACATGACAGCAGGACATATGCCCAGGCCGTGAGCAGAGCAACAGGCCCAACCCCCCACTATTACACCTGCCCAAGCCCCATCCTGTGATCTAAGAGGTATGTATCAGATGCTCAATATGCTCTGCTCACACCTACTGTGATGGTCTGGGCATAAACCACACACACAAAAAACACTAGACACTATAGAACACAAAGCTTTTACTATCTTATCCTGGAATAAACAAGGTCTGAGGTCATCTGCCTTTGGCCTAAAGAGCAGGATACCAGATTTCATTAAAGAAATTGGAAATATAGACATTGTCATCCTACAAGAAACATGGTATAAAGGAGACGGACCCACTGGTTGCCCTCTAAGTTACAAAGAGCTGGTAGGCCCATCCACCAAACTACCAGTTGTGAAATGTATGCTAATTTGGTATAAAGCAGACCTAACCCGCTCTATTAAATTAGTCGAAACAGAAATGAATGAAGAAATTATCTCAGCAGAGAAAATGTCCTCATGTGTGCTACCTACAGTTGAAGTCGGAAGTTTACATACACTTATGTTGGAGTCATTAAAATTTGTTTTTCAACAACTCCACAAATGTCTTGTTAAACTATAGTCTAAGTCGGTTAGGACATCTACATTGTGCATGACACAAGTCATTTTTCCAAAATTGTTTATAGGCAGATTATTTCACTTATAATTCACTGTATCACAATTCCAGTGGGTCAGAAGTTTACATACACTAAGTTGACTGTGCCTTTAAACAGCTTGGAAATTCAGAAAATTATGTCATGGCTTTAGAAGCTTCTGATAGGCTAATTGACATAATTTGAGTCAATTGGAGGTGTACCTGTGGATGTATTTCAAGGCCTACCTTCAAACTCAGTGCCTCTTTGCTTGACAAAAATGGGAAATCAAAAGAAATCAGCCAAGACCTGAGAAAAAAATAGTAGACCTCCACAAGTCTGGTTCATCCTTGGGAGCAATTTCCAAATGCCTGAAGGTACCACGTTCATCTGCACAAACAATAGTACGCAAGTATAAACCCCATGGGACCACGCAACCGTCATACCGCTCAGGAAGGAGACGCATACTGTCTCCTGGAGATGAACGTACTTTGGTGCGAAAAGTGCAAATCAATCCCAGAACAACAGCAAAGGACTTTGTGAAGATGCTGGAGGAAACAGGTACAAAAGTATATCCACAGTAAAACGAGTCCTATATCGACATAACCTGAAAGGCCGCTCAGCAAGGAAGAAGCCACTGCTCTAAAACCGCCATAAAAAAGCCAGACTACGGTTTGCAACTGCACATGGGGACAAAGGTCGTATTTTTTGGAGAAATGTCCTCTGGTCCGATGAAACAAAAATAGAACTGTTTGGCCATAATGACCATCGATATGTTTGGAGGAAAAAGGGGGATGCTTGCAAGCTGAAGAACACCATCCCAACCGTGAAGCACTTGGGTGGCAGAATCATGTTGTGGGGGTGCTTTGCTGCAGGAGGGACTGGTGCACTTCACAAAATAGATGGCATCATGAGGAAGCWAAATTATGTGGATATATTGAAGCAGCATCTCAAGACATTCAGGAAGTTAAAGCTTGGTCGCAAATGGGTCTTCCAAATGGACAATGACCCCAAGCCTCCTTCCAAAGTTGTGACAAAATGGCTTAAGGACAACAAAGTCAAGGTATTGGAGTGGCCATCACAAAGCCCTGACCTCAATCCTATAGAACATTTGGGGCAGAACTGAAAAAGCGTGTGTGAGCAAGGAGGCCTACAAATCTGACTCTGTTCACCCAACTTATTTTGGGAAGCTTGTGGAAGGCTACACGATTTGTTTGACGTAAGTTAACCTTTTCTCAATAGGGGGGCGCCATTTCGACTTTGTAAAAATTTGTTCCCAAATTAAACTGCCTCGTACTCAATTCTTGCTCGTACAATATGCATATTATTATTACTATTGGATAGAAAACACTCTCTAGTTTCTAAAACCGTTTGAATTATATCTGTGAGTAAAACAGAACTCATTTTGCAGCAAACTTCCTGTCAGGAACTGAAAAATCTCAAATCGGGGGCTCTGTTCCAGGGTCAGTTTATAAATTTGCATGTAATCTATGGGTCTACATGCACTGCATACGCCTTCCCCTAGATGTCAGTAAGCAGTGAGAATTGGAATGGGGTGTCTGGGTAGTTCTGAGGCCGTATAAAAGCTCTTGGAACCGGGTGTGCAGTCTTTTCAACGTTCGTCATGACGCAAGACAGACTTCAGGATTGCATTCTGAAAAGCTCTCGTTATAGGCTTTAGATATATCCGGCTCTGATTTTATTCGATATAGGTGTTAAAAACATCATAATGTAGTTATTTTAAACCGAGTTATATCAGTATATTGCGATTTTCGGTATTTCATTTGTGCTGCGTTATAGTGAGTTGGACACGTCTTTGCCACATGGCTAATGTTTACTGCTAATTCCAAAGTTGAAGAAGACAATCTACAACCGAGCAACGATTCTTCTGGACAAAGGACAACTTGCACAAGATTCTGATGGAAGCTCATCAAATAGTAAGAACTATTTATGATGTTAATTCGTTGTTCTGTTGAAAAATGTTAAACTACTATTCCGCCATTAATTTCGGTGCGGTCTCGCTTTAACGCACGCTGTATGTCGTAGTAACGTTCATTTTAAAAATCTAACACAGCGGTTGCATTAAGAACTAATGTATCTTTCATTTGCTGTCCAACCTGTATTTTTTTGTCAAGTTTATGATTAGTTATTGATTAGATTAGGTGCCTCTCCCAAGATTTCTCCCGACATTTTGTTTGCAGCTTGGCTACTATTCTCATTGTATAACCACGATTTGTGCCGCTAAATATGCACATTTTCGAACAAACAATATATGTATTGTGTTATATGATGTTATAGGACTGTCATCTGATGAAGTTTTGAGAAGGTTAGTGAAAAATGTTATATATTTTGCTGGTTTATTCGCTATCGCTAACGTGCATGAATCAATGCTGCTGTGTGGTTGGCTATTGTAGTAAGCTAATATAATGCTAAATTGTGTTTTCGCTGTAAAACACTTAAAAAATCTGAAATATTGGCTGGATTCACAAGATCTTTGTCTTTCATTTGCTGTACGCTGTGTATTTTTCATAAATGTTTTATGATGAGTATTTAGGTAATTCACGTTGCTCTCTGTAGTTATTCTAGTTGCTTTGGTGAGAGTTGTGATGGTGGCTGCAATGTAAAACTATGATTTATACCTGAAATATGCACATTTTTCGAACAAAACATATGCTATACAATAAATATGTTATCAAACTGTCATCTGATGAAGTTGTTTCTTGGTTAGTGACTATTTATATCTTTATTTGGTCGAATTTGTGATAGCTACCTATGCAGTAAAAAAAATGGTGGGGAAAAAAAGTTGTGTCTTTTGCTATCGTGGTTAGCTAATAGAAATACATATTGTGTCTTCCCTGTAAAACATTTAAAAAATCAGAAATGATGGCTGGATTCACAAGATGTGTATCTTTCATCTGGTGTCTTGGACTTGTGATTTCATGATATTTAGATGCTAGTATTTACTTGTGGCGCTATGCTAGTCAGCTTTTTTACTGATGAGGGTGCTCCCGGATCCGGGATGAGTACCAAGTAAAAGTTAAACAGTTTAAAGGCAATGCTACCAAATACTAATTGAGTGGAGGTAAACTTCTGACCCACTGGGAATGTGATGAAAGAAATAAAAACTGAAATAAATAATTATCTCTACTATTATTCTGACATTTCACATTCTTAAAATAAAGTGGTGATCCTAACTAACCTAAGACAGGGATTGTAAAAAACAACAACTATAGAATCCCCATACATTAAAGATGATGATCTCCCCCTCTAAGATGGAGAAGCTAATTCCCAGGCCCAGGGACAATTACTAGTCTGTGGCGATCTAAATGCCAGAACTGGACAAGAACCTGACACCCTCAGCACACAGGGAGACAAACACCTACCTGGAGGTGACAGCATTCCCTCTCCCATATGCCCTCCCAGACACAACTACGACAACATAACCAACACAAACGGGTCACTACTCCTGCAGCTCTGTCAGACGCTGGGTATGTACATAGTCAATGGTAGGCTTCGAGGGGACTCCTACGGTAGGTACACCTATAGCTAATCTCTTGGCAGTAGTACTGTAGACTACTTTATCACTAACCTCAACCCAGAGTCTCTCAGGGGTGTCAGTGGACTGACTGAATGCTCTATCAGGTCACAGCAAAATCACATTCTACTTGAACAGAGCTATGCTCAACCATGAGGGATCAAAGCCAAACAAACTGAATAATATTATGAAATGCTATAGATGGAAGGAAAGTATTGTTGAAATCTACCAAAAAAACTATTAGGCAACAAAAAATGCAATCCCATCTAGACAATTTCCTGGACAAAATGTAAACTTGGCAACAGAAAACCTAAACAGTATATTTGAACTCTCAGCTTCCCCATCAAATCTAAACATTTCAAGCAGACCACCTAAGAAAATTAACAACAATGACAAAGTGTTTGATGAAGAATGCAAAAACCTAAGAAAGAAATTGAGAAACCTATCCAACCAAAAATATAGAAACCCTTCAAACCTGAGCCTACCACTTCATTATGGTGAATCACTAAAACAATACAGAAATACACTACGTAAAAAGAAGGAACAGCACGTCCGAAACCAGCTCAATGTAATTGAAGAATCCAAAGAATCTAACCACTTCTGGGAAAATTGAAAAACTAAAAAAAAAAAAAACATAAACACGAAGAGTTATTTATCCAAAACGGAGATGTATGGATAAACCACTTCACCAATCATTTTGGCTCTATAACAAAATAACAAACAGCAAAAACATATACATGATCAAATACAAATCGTAGAATCAACTATTAAAGACTACCAGAATGCACTGGATTCTCCAATTACAATCACCCCAATCCACAAAAGTGGAGACAAATATGACCCCAATATTTACTGTGGGAAATGCATCAACAGCAACCTTGAGAAAATCCTCTGCTTTATCATTAACAGCAGACTCGTACATTTCCTCAGTGAAAACAATGTACTGAGCAAATGTCAAATTGGATTTTTACCAAATTACCATACAACAGATCACGTATTTACCCTACACACCCTAATTGACAAACAAACAAATCAAAACAAAGGCAATGTCACCCCCTGATCTGTTTCACCTGTCCCTGTGATTGTCTCCACCCCCTCCAGGTGTCGTTTATTTTCCCCAGTGTATTTATTCCTGTGTTGCCTGTCTCTCTGTGCCAGTTCATCTCTATGTTTTCCAAGTCAACCAGTGGTTTTCCCCATTCTCCTGCTTTTTGCTACTCTCCTTTTTCTAGTCCTCCCGGTTTTGACCCTTGCCTGTTCTGGACTCTGTACCCGCCTGCCTGACCATTCTGCCAGCCTTGACCACGAGCCTGTCTGCCATTCTGTACCTCCTGGACTCTGATCTGCTTTTGACCTTTTGCCTGTCCACAACAATTCTCTTGCCTACTCCTTTTGGATGAATTAACATTGTAAGACTCCAACCATCTGCCTCCTGTGTCTGCATCTGGATCTCGCCTTGTGTCATTATAGGCAAAGACTTCTCATGCTTTGTTGATTTCAAAAAAGCCTTTGACTCAATTTGGCATGAGGGTCTGCTATACAAATTGATAGAAAATGGTGTTGGGGTAAAAACATATGACGTTATAAAATCCATGTACACAAACAACAGGTGTGCAGTTAAAATTAGCAAAAAACACACATTTCTTTCCACAGGGCTGTGGGGTGAGACAGGGATGCAGCTTAAGCCCCACCCTCTTCAACATATATATCAACAAATTGGCAAGGGCACAAGAACAGTCTGCAGCACCTGGCCTCACCCTACTATTGAAGTCAAATGTTTGCTGATCTGGTGCTTCTGTCCCCAACCACTGAGGGCATACAGCAGCACCTAGATCTTCTGCACAGATTCTGTCAGACCTGGGCCCTGACAGTAAATCTCAGTAAGACAAAAATAATGGTGTTCCAAATTAGGATCAGGCTACAAATACTTGAATCGGTTATATAACCCATTGCCCTTTATGGTTGTGAGGTCTGGGGTCCGCTCACCAACCAAGAATTCACAAAATGGGACAAGTATCAAATTAAGATTCTGCAGGCAGAATTCTGCTAAAATATCCTCTGTGTACAATGTAAAACACCAAATAATGCATGCAGAGCAGAATTAGGCCGATACCCGCTAATGATCAGAATCCAGAAAAGAGACGTTAAATTCTACAACCACTTAAAAGGAAGTGATTCCCAAACCTTCCATAACAAAGCCATCACCTACAGAGAGATGAACCTGGAGAAGAGTCCCTAAGCAAACTGGTCCTGAGGCTCGGTTCACAAACACAAACAGACCCCACAGAGCCCCAGGACAGCAACACAATTAGACCCAACTAAATCATGAGAAAACAAAAAGACAATTACTTGACACATTGGAAAGAATTTACAAAAAACAGATCAAGC
This sequence comes from Salvelinus sp. IW2-2015, assembly GCF_002910315.2. NCBI lineage: Eukaryota > Metazoa > Chordata > Actinopteri > Salmoniformes > Salmonidae > Salvelinus > Salvelinus sp. IW2-2015. Next base: position 57,958,197 of record NC_036858.1, read on the forward strand.
TAGAATGCTATTTGGTGGCAGAATACCTGATCACTGTGACTGACCCAACATTAAGGAAATCTTTGACTATGTACAGAGAAAGGCAGCCAAAGGCAGACCTGGCTCTCAAGAGAAGACAGACTGTGTGCACACTGCCCACAAAATGAGGTGGAAACTGAGCTGCACTTCCTAACCTCCTGCCAAATGTAGGACCATATTAGAGACACATATTTCCCTGGGATTACACACATCCACAAAGAATTTGAAAACATATCCAATTTTGATAAACTCCAATATCAATTGGGTGAAATACAAATAAACATAGTAAATTGTAAATGCATATTTATGTTTATTTATTTTCTCTTTTGTACTTGAACTATTTGCACATCATTACAACACTATATAGACATAATATGACATTTGAAATGTCTTTATTATTTTGGAACTTTTGTGAGTGTAATGTTTACTGTTAATTGTTTATTGTTTATTTCACTTTTGTTTATTATCTATTTCACTTGCTTTGGCAATGTAAACATATGTTTCCCATGCCAGTAAAGCCCCTTAAATTGAAATTGAATTGAGAGAGAGAGAGAAAGAGCCGTAAAGAAAATGAGGAACAGAGAGAAGAGAAGAAGCAGAAGATAAAAAGAGAGAGTGGTAGAAATATTCTAAAGAGTGAAATGAGAAAGCGATTCAAAGAAAATCAGTAGCTATATATACTGAACAAAACTATGAACGCAACATGTAAAGTGTAGGACCCATGTTTCATGAGCTGAAATTGTCACACCCTGATCTGTTTCACCTTTCTTGTGCTTGTTTCCACCCCCCACCAGGTGTCTCCTATTTTTTACCCATTATCCCCTGTGTTTGTCTGTTGATGGTTCGTCTTGTTTTGTCAGGTCTTACTAGCATGTTTCCTGTTTCTCCAGTTCTCTAATTCTTGTTTTCTAGTCTTCCCGGTTCCGACCTTTCTGCCTGCCCTGACCCTGAGCCTGCCCGCTGTTCTGTCCCTGATTGACTGTCTCCCTCCAAGGAGCCACCATTGGAAGACACGAGGAGTTACTTCATAACCTTGGGGAGGGACTCCATAATTGGCGAAAAGCCATGACCATGTCTTCCATACATTGTTGGAACAATTCCACTGGCTATATACTAGGCAGCAAGCCACAACGGTAACCTTCCAGACTCCCTGTAACCCCGCTACCAGCGGTGCTTCTCCCCACCCTACTCCGGCTTCCCGAGAACCCGCTCACCTCCTCTGGAGCGCTATGCTGGGGATCCTTCGAACCTGCCGGGCGTTTCTCTCCCAGTGCTCTCTCATCTTCGAGCTACAGCCCTCTTCATTTCCTTCGGATCGTTCGACGATAGCATATCTTATAATGCTGATGTCCGGGAAGGAGGGAGACTGGGCTACGGCCGTGTGGGAGCAACAATCCACCATTTGCCTTAGTCTGGAGGATATCATGGCGGAGGTAAGGAAGGTGTTCGATTTTCCGGTGTCTGGGAGAGAGGCGGCTTGGAAGCTACTTCGACTGCGTCAAGGCTCCCGTAGTGTGGTAGATGACACAGTAGATTTTCGCACGTTGACCTCCGAGAGTGTCTGGAACCCGGAGTCCCTGTTTTACACCTTCCTTCATGGATTATCATAGGGAATTAAAGATAAGTTCGCAGCTCGGGAGCTGCCCATGGACCTCGACTCCCTCATAACCCTGACCATCAGGATCGATGGGTGGTTACGGGAATGAGGCAGGGAGAGGTCTGTTCCCGGCCACACGTGCTCGTCCACAGGTTCCCCCTTGCCTCCGAAGAATCCCGCAAGTCCCTGACGCCTGCATTCCCGAGAGAATCCAATGTCACCCAAGTTCCCCCGGGAATCATCGAGGACTGTCGACTCGCCTCCTCTGGAGCCCATGCAACTGGGCAGGGCTAGATTGTCTCCTGAGGAATGTTTAAGCAGACTGAGCTCCGAAAGTTGTCTGTATTGTGGTACTTCAGGACATTACATATCCACCTGTCTAGTAAAAGACCAGGCTCATCATTAGGTACGAGTACGCTGGTGGGCCATACAGGGAGACTCCCATCTCTCATTACTCACACTCCTCTCCATGCTATCCTGCTGTGGGGTGACTGGTCTAAATCTCTCCGGGTGCTCATGGACTCTGGGGCCAACGGGAGCTTTATGGACACTACCCTGGTGTCAGAGCTGGGCATCTCCACACAACCCCTCTCCATTCCCATGGATGCCAGAGCATTGGATGGACGCTCTATTGGCAGGGTCACTTACAGGTATGGTTCCCATCAACCTGCGAGTGTCAGGTAACCACAGTGAGTCCATGCAGTTTCTGCTCATTGAGTCTCCTCATGTACCTGTGGTTTTGGGATTGTCATGGCTCCAGAGGCACAACCCCCGGATCGACTGGGCTACAGCTCTATCCTGGGTTGCAGCCCATTCTGTCACGTACACTGCTTCAAGGCAGCGCAGCCGGCCCCTGGGCATCCTACTGTTGGCTTGGGAAAAGACTCCTGCAGAGTACCAGGAACTCCGGGAGGTTTTCAACAAGGACCGTGCCACATATCTTCCTCCGCATCGACCCTATGACTGTGCCATTGACCTCCTCCCGGGCACTACACCGCCTCGGGGGCTGCTTTATTCCCCGTCTGTTCCTGAGACCAAGACGATGGAAGTGTACATTGAGGACTCTCTAGCTTCAGTGTTCATTTGTCCTTCCGCCTCCCCAGCCGGAGCAGGGTTCTTCTTTGTGGAGAAGAAGGACAAAACCTTGCGCCCGTGTAATGACTACCGGGCCCTTAATGACCTCACGGTAAAAAAAGTGATCCTCTACCACTCCTCGCCTCGGCTTTCAAGCCTCTCCAGGGGGCAACCATTTTCTCAAAGTTAGACTTTCGGGAACGCCTACCATCTAGTTCGGATACGGGAAGGACACGTTCTGTCCCTGATTGACTCTGCCTTGGATTACAAACCTCTGCCCTCGACCTGCCCTTTGCCTACTCCTTTGTTATAATAAATAGTCTGAGAACGGAACTATCCACCTCCTGTGTCTGCATCTGGGTCATATCCTGAGTCGTAATAGAAATAAAAGATCCCAGAAATGTTCCATATGCACAAAAAGCTTATTTCTCTAAAATGTTGTACACGTATTTTAAACACCCCTGTTTAGTGAGCATTTCTCCTTTGCCAAGATAATCCATCCACCTGACAGGTGTGGCATATCAAGAAGCTAATTAAACAGCCTGATCATTACACAGGTGCATCTTGTCCTGGGGACAATAAAAGGCCACTCTAAAATGTGTAGTTTTGTTACACAACACAATGCCACAGATGTCTCAAGTTTTACGGGAGAGTCCAATTGGGAAGGAATGTGCACCAGATCTGTTGCCATGGAATTTAACATTAATTTCACTACCATAAGCCACATGTCGTTTTAGATCATTTGGCTGCACGTCCAACCGGCTTCACAAGCGCAGACCACATGTGACCACGCCAGCCCAGGACCTCCACATTCAGCTTCTTCACTTGCAGGATCATGAGACCAGCCACCTGGACATCTGATGAAACTGTGGGTTTGCACAACTGAAGAATTTCTGTCTCAGGGAAGCTCATCTGCGTGCTCTTCATCCTCACCAGGGTCTTGACCTGCCTGCAGTTTGGCGTCGTAACCGACTTCAGTGGGCAAAAGCTCACCTTTGATGGCCACCAGCACACTGGAGAAGTGTGCTCTTCATGGATGAATCCGGGTTTCAACTGTACCGGGCAGATGGCAGACATATAAACACATTTGTGCCTCTGTGTGTGATGTGAATGAAGTCAATATTTACAGGATCTCTACATACAGCCTATAGCCTTCTAGGCCTACCGGAATAATCTCAGGCCTCTATGTTACACATAGTTTTTTTTCCCCAAATGGCAAATTGGGTGTCATTTGGGATGCAGACCTTGAGAGGGTTTCACTGTTCGCTGACCAAGGTTATGTATGAGCTAATCATTAGAGCATTACGGGTCCAGATTTGGTCACTAATAAATGACTTAATTATGTTCATGTGTGATAATAGGTTTATTTGATGTATTTATTCTCTGTGAGTGTGAGACTATGCAGGCCTGTGTCCCAGCCACATGCTTTGTTACTCTGTTTAACTTAATCATTTGACACCTTCTGCGAAGCATGATCAGGTATGTTAGTAGTGTGTATGGGGGGTGGGGTGGGGGGGGGTTGTGTGTGCTCATATTGCTTGTGGGAAAGAAGCCATATGTTTCCTGACCCATAAAACATAATACAATTCATAGAAAGTTTAAAGTTTTCTTGTGGCTTTTATGAAAAGTTTTCTTAAAGTTCTCTAAACAATTTTTGAACATGACTTTAAAGAGAACCATGAGGAAACCTGTAGGAAATGTTATATTCCCACAGAAGAACGTTGTTTCTTAACGTTTCTTGAACTAGTTGAGAAAATTCCCAATTCAACCCAGTTGGAGAACGTTCTAGAACATTACCAAAATTGAAATTAAATGTAACCATGTTTGAACTTTTAGGAAACGCTACGTTAAAGTAATGAAATACCAAGATGTATTTATTTTTTGTCAAGCTTCTTACATGAGCTGAGAATGTTGCAAAGCCAAGCAACTATCCTGCACTGTTCCAAGAAAGTTTTTTAAAATCCAAATCAAATCAAATTTTATTGGTCACATACATATATTCATCAGATGTTATTGCGGGTGTAGCGAAATGCTTGTGTTCCTAGCTCCAACAGTGCAGTAATATCTAACAATTCACAACAATACACACAAAATTCCAAAATAATGGAATTAAGAAATATATACTAAATATTAGGACGAGCAATGTCAGAGTACCATTGACTAACATACAGTAGAATAGAATACAGTATATACATATGAAATGAGTAAATCAGTATGTAAGTAAACATGATTAAAGTGACTAGTGTTCCATGTCTATGTATATAGGGCAGCAGCCTCTAAGGTGCAGGGTTGAGTAACCGGGTGGTAGGCGGCTAGTGATGGCTATTGAACAGTCTGATGGCCTTAAGATAGAAGCTTGTGGGAAGTTTATGCAAAATAACCATAGAACAATCACGCTCTCACCAAGTAAGAAACGAGAGAGAGAGAATAGTCCTCTTTCTCACCTCTTTTCTCTACTGTTCCCGTGGTGCATCTGGAAGCAGCTGTCTGCCCCCCCCCCCCCCCACCTGGATAGGGTTTCACCCCACACCTGTGCCCTTGGAAACCATGGGACCTCAGTTTACCTCATGCAGGTATTTTCTTAGGGCCCTCAGCTGAAATTAAAGGGATATTTAGAGATTGTAAGCCCTTTATCTACTTCCCCAGAGTCCGATGAACTGGTATTTGCGCTACAGCTACTGTTGTTAGCATTGGCTTGCAAAACTACCTCAATCTTTCTTCATACTGGATGCAGAGATAAAAAATTGTATCTATGAGTTCATCTGAGTTCATCCGTTGAAGGGTCAGACACACAAAAGTTAGACTAGGACTTAAAAAAAAGAAAAAGATATGCATGTTACGCATATTACATTTCTCATGAACGGCGTTGGCATAGATTGCCTAAAAGCTACAGGGGATAAAGAGCTTTAGCTGTGCTTATCCCTTTGTTTGCATCCCTGTGACTGTGGGCCACACAATGGGCCTGTCTGGCAGCCGCTGGAAAACTGTTTCACATTCCTCAACCTGGTGGCTGCTCTGCAATGTCCCTGTCCCACTTTTAAACTGAAGCGGGGAAAATCTGTTTCTCTGATCTCAGTTTCTCTTCTGTTTAACTCTTGGCGAAGCCACTGTTTTCCTCCATGAGTGACAGAAGAAGTTCAAGGGGTTCATTTATGCGATTGTGGGCCATGCATTAGTTCTATTTCTAGCTACTTGCGTGTAGCCTTCCCATGGCAGTCTGACTGTGCAGTACTTGACAGAAGAAGCAGCTGTGTCAACAGGCTGGGCAAACACCTGCAGACCTCCTCCCCTGATCGCTCAAACAGGGGATAGTCAGAGTAACTCAGTATTAGCACAGTATTACCACATTAGTAGATAACACAGGAATACTGACACATCAAGCTCTTACTCTTAACCACCCTCTACTAACCACTCATTTACAAAACATTTTTGGGGGGGTTGCCTGTTTTGCATGTTATTTTGGCATTAATACGTGTCACATATCAGCTTGCAAAGAATTTAAAACAAAATATTTGTAATAATTGAGTTAATAAAGCCAAATAAAAACATGGTCTCTTTTTTTCTTTCTTGAGTAAGGCCTCTCAAAAATGCAGGTGTTTCAGCCTAGCTCTGTCACGTTGTGTAATGATAGGAGACAGGAATACGTAACAGGGTTTTTTATTTCGCCACCCAAAATAAAGTATGTCATGAAAATGACGGGGACGAAGCCCAAAACAATACAACAGAGCACAGGTAGTCACAAGATCAATGGACATTAGGACAATAATCGACAAGGACAATGGGGAACAGAGAGCACATACACTTACTAATCAGGGGGAATGGGAACCAAATCAAAGTTTATTTGTCACGTGCACCGAATACAACAGGTGTACAGTGAAATGCTTACTTACAGGCTCTAACCAATAGTGCAAAAAAGGTATTAGGTGAACAATACGTAGGTAAAGAAATAAAACAACAGTAAAAAGACAGGCTATATACAGTAGCGAGGCTATAAAAGTAGCGAGGCTACATACAGACACCGGTTAGTCAGGCTGATTGAGGTAGTATGTACAGTACATGTAGATATGGTTAAAGTGACTATGCATATATGATTAACAGAGAGTAGCAGTAGCGTAAAAGAGGGGTTGGCGGGTGGTGGGTGGTGGTAATCAGACAAAACAGTCCAGGGTTGATGGTAATGAATCCAATTCAGTGACACCTAGAAGGCCGGTGACGTAGACCTCCGGAGCTGGTGAATGGAATGAGTGGGGCAGCCAGTGAAAAATATGGAGCGTAGGTGTTGGTAATGTTCTCTAGTTGCGCCGTGATTGGGTAATGTTCTCTAGTTGCGCCGTGATTGGCTCATTGTTCTGTCACTCATGGGGACACTACGTTACTACCAAATCTAAGGGTAGACCTCGAAAATTCAAGCCCGTAGGTGCTGCCATAGAGTTACATTAGAAGTGCCCTTCTAAGAAGGCTCAAGGTCATTGGCCACAGATAAAATGACATAAAATCACGTTATATCTATAGTACCTTTGATTGGACTGATCATGTCAACAAAATACTTTAACTTTAATACTTTATAATACTTTAAACTACTTAAGTAGTTTTTTGGGGTATCTGTACTTTACTTTACTATTTATATTTTTGGCAACTTTTACATTTACTTCACTACATTCCTAAAGAAAATAATGTACTTTTTACTCCATACATTTTTCCTGACACCCAAAAGTACTAGTTTTTAACAGGAAAATGGTCAAATTCACACATTTATGAAGAGAAAATCCCTGGTCATAACTACTGCCTCTGATCTGGTGGACTCACTAAATACAAATGCTTTGTTTGTAAATTGTCTGAGTGTTGGAGTGTGCCCCTGGCTATCTGTAAATACAAATAAAAAATGTAATTGTGCCATCTGGTTTGTTTAATATAAGGAATTTGAAATTATTTATACTTTTATTTGAGCAATTCCATTTACTTTGGAATTTAAGTATATTTAAAACCAAATACTTTTAGACATTTACTCAAGTACAATTTCACTGGGTGACTTTCACTTTTACTTGAGTCATTTTCTATTAAGGATGTCTTTACTTTTACTCAAGTATGACAATTGAGTACTTTTCCCACCACTGCTGTGTGGTCCCAAGTATGGCTTAAAGGGTCTATTTTCCAAGCTTAAAATGATAAACATTCAACATTGGCCTTGCTGTCAATCCAGCATGAATTCTGCCTCGCTCAAAATAACTGTTAACTCTGATGGGAAAGTTCAAGACAACTGGGAACTCGGGGGAAAAAACGAGCTCTGACTGGGAAAAAACGTTTTGAACGGTCATCCAACTCGGAATTGTAGATCGGGAACTGGGGCCTCTTTCTAGAGCTACGACCTCATCATGATTTGACCTTTTTCTGAATTCCCAGGTGTCTTAAAAGCACCATAAATCCAGAGAATAACAGACTTTGATGACAAAGTTTGATGACAAAATTTGCCCATGAAGGACTGCCGCATTGTTCAAGTGTGCACAGCACAACAAGGCGAGTCCAAAACTGTCTTGTATGCTGCAGCATAAATTATGTAATATGCCAGGTGAGATTTGTATACTTTAGCTAAGAAAGTAATACTAAGTGTATGTTGTGTTAGTAGCCCATGTACCTCACCTTAATATTTTGGTCAATTTCCCCCTCTTAATTTCACCTTATGTTCTGACTTGGTGGTACACATGTAGCCTATAACCTGTTTTAGAGAAATGTAATAATTGAATATTGTAAGAGCTTTCATTGTCTGCTTATATGCCCCCTTTATTTATCCTAGGGTTCTGACTTGGTGTACATGGAGAACACTATAAAAACGGCCCATGTTCTGAATTCTGTCGCTGTACATTTCAAAAGTGCTGAACAAATAGTTATATTGACTACGTAAGTCGCTAGCTTGCTCATTAATGTCTTAATCGAAATTATGGATTGCCTCTTATCCACTTGTCATCCCATTATGCAATAGTTTGTACATCTCAATTGTCAGTAGAAACAACATTTGTTTAAAAAGGCAGTAAATGAGGCTGAATGAGCTGTTTCGCTGCCAGACAAGGCTCCGCTAATAGCCAGTTGTAGCAGTGGTAAGGTGTTGCGACTCTGCTGTTGGCACAGCTTTATGTAGGCCCTAACAGTTTGTGGGACTGTTTGTCACCGTATAGTGCAATTAATGTATTGTTTAGTGTTGTGTAGTGGCTTTGCTGGCATGCATCCCCAACCAATAATTGTTTTTGCCCCACCAAGATTTACATGCTAAAATTGCCACTGAGTGCACGTGAGATTTGGTTCTGGGTTGTGAGATGAGCTGTTCAGGGGATGACACTGTGGTTGTCCGTAGTAGCAGGACAGGGGGCTGTTGTGGTGTTCAGATGATGCCCTTCCTCAAAGTCCTGCCGTCAGTGGAATATCTCCCGTGGCCCTGCCTTCCCCTGGCTCTCTTCTCTCACAGGACCAGCTTTGTCCCAGACACACAAAGACCACACTGTTCATCTCATCTCCTCTGGCAGTGGAGTAGCCACAGATCCAAAATGACATCTTAGTGACACCCCAAACTCCTCACCTGTCAGGATGGCCACAGGCCACAGTGTTTAAAGCATGAGGGAGGGTAGACAGGATTAGGGGAAGAGGAGGACACAGAGACCTGTCCTGAGGGGATATTTTTGAGCATGTCTGTTCCTACAGTAGTTGGCAGTATTTTATATTTTTTTGCATCTAGAGCATCCGTTTGGATTTTTATACAATGTGTGGGTATCTATTTTTCTCATGCATCAAGACCCTGACATAGATATGTTGATATGGTATAATTCTGTGGTTATCACCCCACAGTTATGGGCTCCCGAGTGGCACAGCAGTCTAAGTAGTGACGCTGCATCTCAGTGCTTGAGGCGTCACTACACTACGTATCCAGGCTGTATTGGGAGTCCCATAGGGATTGGGAGTCCCATAGGGCGGCGCACAATTGGCACAATTGGCCCAGTGTCATCCGGTTTTGGCCGGTGTAGGCCGTCACTGTAAATAAGAATTTGTTCTTAACTGACTTGCCTCGTTAAATAAAGGTAAAATTTTTACATTAAAAAAATCCATCAATAGTGTGAAACAGTTAACGGTAATGACTGTAGTGGTGATGATCTGGTACAACAAAGCCCTTCTCCACAGAGAGGTAGAGCCCAGAGCAGATAATGAGGTAAACAAGGGAGGGAGACATCAGAACACTCCAATTAAGCACATGAATAGAGAGACAATCACATGGACAGTTAGTAGTGACTAGAGCTAACCCCCGAAGGGATAGAGAGCAGAATGAAAATCCTCACAGGGATAGGTGTTATATTCCCCCGAACATCTTTCTCCAAAAGGATCTGGTTGATTACCAAGAGTTTGCTTACAATAAAGTAGTCTCGCACTTGGTTCTGGGTTCAGAGATGAATTCAAAATAGACTCGTTTTTATTGCTCTCTTTAAAATGAAAAAGCAGTTCAAGCATTTCAGTGTCAGCTATACTGTATGACTCACTCACTCCATATCACAGGTTCTAGTGTTGCTATGGTTTCCTCTGTGAATTGACTGTTCATCTCACTGGTGCTTATGTTTGCTGATGCAGTGAGTAGAGTGCCCTTGGCCTTGACATAACCCTACCATACTATCAACACAATAAGTCAAGTTACACACAGTTGATGTACCCAGTAACAGCTTTAATGGACCATAGCATATACACGGAGTGTACAAAACATTAGGAACACCTTTCCATGACAGACTATCCAGGTGAAAGCTATGATCTTTTATTGGTGTCACATATTAAATCCACTTCAATCACTGTATATGAAGGGGAGGAGACAGGTTAAATAAGGTTTTTTAAGCCTTATGACAATTGAGACATGGGTTGTGTATGTGTTCCATTCAGTGGGAGAATGGGCAAGACAAAATATTTAAGGAAACTTTGAACAGGGTATGGTACTGTACTAGGCCAGGCGCACCGCTTTGAGTGTGTCAAGAACTGCAATACTGCTGTGTTTTTCACGCTCAACAGTTTCCCGTGTGTTTCAAGAATGGTCCACCACCCAAAGGACATCCAGCCAACTTGACAAAACAGTTAACATGGGCCAGCATCCCCGTGGAACGCTTTCGACACCTTGTAGAGTCCATTCCCCAATGAGTTGAGGCTGTTCTGAGGGCAAAAGGGGGTGCAACTCAATATTAAGAAAGTGTTCCTAATATTTTGTACACTCAGTGTAGATTTGCACTGTATAGGTAACATTTGGCTCTGATATGGACAATTAATTACTGTAGTTGTGAGACAAATGTGTACTCCTATATCACATGCTTCAACAGGTCTCTCTCTGTTTGCCTTGACCACAGGGCTGTTGTAAATGTCACCAGCTTTATGCAAACTGCTGGTAAATCATTCCTGAGGGAGAGAGAGTTACCTTCACTCTAGTTCGTCAATGTCTTTTATTTTTTATTTCACCTTTATTTAACCAGGTAGGCCAGTTGAAAACAAGTTCTCATTTACAACTGCGACCTGGCCAAGATAAAGCAAAGCAGTGTGACACAAACAACAACACAGAGTTACACATGGAATAAACAAACGTACAGTCAATAACACAATAGAAAACATCTACAGTTGAAGTCGGAAGTTTACATACACCTTAGCTAAATTAATTTAAACTCAGTTTTTCACAATTCCTGACATTTAATCCAAGTATCAGTAGTCAGTTTTACAAGGGTATGTTTGGCATTGATGTATACAGAGAAGAGAGTCGGTCCAAGAATTGAACCCTGTGGCACTGCCAGAGACTGCCAGAGGTCCGGACAACAGGCCCTCCGATTTGACACACTGAACTCTGTCTGAGAAGTAGTTGGTGAACCAGGCGAGGCAGTCATTTGAGAAACCAAGGCTGTTGAGTCTGCCAATAAGAATGTGGTGATTGACAGAGACGAAAAGCCTTGGCAAGGTCGATGAATACGGCTGCAGAGTATTGTCTTTTATCGATGGCGGTTAGGATATCGTTTAGGACCTTGAGCGTGGCTGAGGTACACCCATGACCAGCTCGGAAACCAGATTGCATAACGGAGAATGTACGGTGGGATTCAACATGGTCGGTGATCTGTTTGTTATCTTGGCTTTCGAAGACCTTAGATAGGCAGGGCAGGATGGATATAGGTCTGTAACAGTTTGGGTCCAGGGTGTCTCCCCCTTTGAAGAGGGGGATGACCGCGGAAGCTTTCCAATCCTCGGGGATCTCAGATGATACGATAGAGAGTTTGAACAGGCTAGTAATAGGGGTTGCAACATTTGCGGCAGATAATTTTAGAAAGAGAGGGTCCAGATTGTCTAGCCCAGCTGATTTGTAGGGGTCCAGATTTTGCAACTCTTTCAGAACATCAGCTATCTGGATTTGATTGAAGGAGAATGGGGGAGTTTGGGCAAGTTTCTGTGGGGGGTGCAGGGCTGTTGACCGGGGTTGGGGTAGCCAGGTGGAAAGCATGGCCAGCCGTAGAAAAATGCTTATTGAAGTTTTCAATTATTGTGGATTTATTGGTGGTGACAGTGTTTCCTAGCCTCAGTGCATTCGGCAACTGGGAGGAGGTGCTCTTATGGACTTTACAGTGTCCCAGAACTTTTTGGAGTTTGTGCTACAGGATGCACATTTCTGTTTTAAACTTTCTCGCCCCGGGGTTCCGCTAGCGGAACACCCACAACATTCCGCTGCCTTCGCAGCGCGTGAAATTCAAAAATATTTTTTTGAAATATTTAACTTCCACACATTAACAAGTCCAATACAGCAAATGAAAGATAAACATCTTGTGAATCCAGCCAATATGTCAGATTTTTAAAATGTTTTACAGCGAAAACACAATATATATTTATGTTAGCTCACCACAATAGCCAAACACACAATGCCATTTATTCACCTCTAACATAGCTTTCACAAAACCCACAAATAGAGATAAAATGAATCACTAACCTTTGAACAACTTCATCAGATGACAGTCTTATAACATCATGTTAAACAAAACATTTATATTTTGTCCGAAAATGTGCATATTTATAGGTATAAATCGTAGTTTTACATTGCAGCCACCGTCACAAATAGCACCAAAACAGCCAGAATAATTACAGAGAGCAACGTGAAATACATAAATACTCATCATAAAACATTTATGAAAAATACATGTTGTACAGCAAATGAAAGATAAACATCTTGTGAATCCAGCCAACATGTCCGATTTTTAAAATGTTTTACAGCGAAAACACAATATATATTTATGTTAGCTCACCACAATAGCCAAACACACAACGCCATTTATTCACTGCTAACATAGCTTTCACAAAACCCACAAATAGAGATAAAATGAATCACTAACCTTTGAACAACTTCATCAGATGACAGTCTTATAACATCATGTTATACAATACATTTATGTTTTGTTCGAAAATGTGCATATTTATAGCTACAAATCCTGGTTTTACATTGTGAATACGGCGCCATAATGCACCAAATTGTCCGGAGATATTTTGTCACGTAATCTAACCAAAAAAAATCATCATAAACTTTGCTAAAAAATACATGTTGTACAGCAAATGAAAGATACACTGGTTCTTAATGCAACCGCTGTGTTAGATTTTTAAAAATAACTTTAGTACAAAGTACAGCATGCAATATTCTGAGACAGCGCCCAGCCATTCTCCGCCATGTTGGAGCCAACATATTCCACAAAAATARGAAATAACATCATAAATATTCTCTTACCTTTGATGATCTTCCATCAGAATGTAGTGCAAGGAGTCCTAGTTCCACAATAAATCGTTGTTTTGTTTTAGAATGTCCATTTCTTCTGTCGAATTAGCAACTTTGGCTAGCATTGTGGKGSYCACYTGTCCATCAWCTCTTGGCGCATGGAACAAAAAATTCCAAAAGTCACAATAAACGTCGAATAAACTGGTCAAACTCGGTTGAAAATCCATCTTTATGATGTTTTTCTCATATGRATRCAATAAAGTCKGAGACGGAGCATTTCGTCGTGTATACCTAACGCATTTCAGAAGACAATGTSGMGTTCCCTGGTGCGCAGRTGAATACTGCCAATAGGGCGGACCTGTCACTCCAAAAGCTCTCATTCGGTCTCACATCAAGCTAGACACCCCATTCAACATTCTACTGCCTGTTGACATCTAGTGGAAGGTGTATGAAGTGCATACAGATCCATAAATAAAAGGCAATTGAATAGGCAAGGCCTTACACAGAGCCCCATTTTCAGAATTTTCACTTCCTGTTTGGAAGTTTGCTGCCAAATGAGTTCTGTTTTACTCACAGATATAATTCAAACAGATTTAGAAACTTCAGAGTGTTTTCTATCCAATAGTAATAATAATATGCATATCGTATGATCTAGAACAGAGTACGAGGCCGTTTAATTTGGGCACAATCTTTTTCCCAAAGTGAAAACAGCGCCCCCTATTCACTAAGAGGTTAAGAAGTTAGCCTTTGCTTTTCTAACTGCCTGTGTATATTGGTTCCTAACTTCCCTGAAAAGTTGCATATCGCGGGGGCTATTCGATGCTAATGCAGTACGCCACAGGATGATTTTGTGCTGGTCAAGGGCAGTCAGGTCTGGAGTGAACCAAGGGCTATATCTGTTCCTGGTTAAAAAAAATTGAATGGGGCATGCTTATTTAAGATGGTGAGGAAAGCACTTTTAAAGAATAACCAGGCATCCTCTACTGACGGAATGTGGTCAATATCCTTCAGGATACACGGGCCAGGTCGATTAGAAAGACCTCTTCGCTGAAGTGTTTTAGAGAGCATTTGACAGTGATGAGTGCTGGTCGTTTGACCGCAGACCCATTACGGACGCAGGCAATGAGGCAGTGATCTCTGAGATCCTGGTTGAAGACAGCAGAGGTGTATTCAGAGAGAAGGTTGGTCAGGATGATATCTTTGAGGGTGCTCGTGTTTACGGATTTGTGGTTGTACCTGGTAGGTTCATTGATAATTTGTGTGAGATTGAGGGCATCTAGCTTAGATTGGACAACTACCCACCAAACCAACATGGAAAATGGCAACCTAAATAGGCTCCCCAATCAGAGACAACGATAAACAGCTGTCTCTGACTGGGAACACACTCAGGCCACCATAAACCTACAACCCCTAGACAATACAAAATCCCCATAGATAACAAAAACCCCTAGACAATACAAAACTAAACAAACCACCCCTTGTCACACCCTGACCTAGCCAAATAATAAATAAAGCAAATATAACTAAAGTCAGGGCGTGACAATCTGCTAAATTACTCAAATGTAAAATGTCGTTTATTTTTCGGCTTCAGACCAATGCCTACTTCTCACTTGAAACAAAAAAAGATATAACATTTGGCTCTGATATACACAATTAATGACTGTAGTTGTGAGGCAAATCTGTACTCCTATATCACATGCTTCAACAGGTCTCTCTCTGTTTGCCTTGACCACAGAGCTGTTTTAACTGTCACCAGCTATATGCAAACTTCTGGTAAAGCCTTCCTGAGGGAGAAAGAGTCGCCTTCGCTCTAGGTCGTAACTGAATTCCAAACCGATCCCCTTATTGATTCAGAAACTCGCACTGAGGGGGACTAAAACTCAGAGTGTTTTATTAATATTATTAATACGTTTTTTTTCTCATTCACATCTCTCTTTTTTACCTGTGCTGTTGAGTTTTGGAGAATAAGAATTTCACTGTACCCTGTGATTACATCTGCGACCCTGCGACCCAGTGCATGTGACTAATAAAATAAACGAATCTAATACAAAATGGCACCCTATTCCCCATGATGTGGCTCATGGACCAATAGCTCTGGTAAAACCCAGTGTACCATATAGGGAATAGGTTGCCATTTGGTAAACATCCTATGTTTTTCCAGTGATGTACATTCCAGTCAAGAGTTTGGACATACCTACTCATTCAAGGGTTGTTCTTTATTTTTACTATTTTCTACATTGTAGAATGATAGTGAAGACATCACAACTGTGAAATAACACATACGAACTCATGTAGTAACCAAAAAAGTGTTAGAAAAATCTAAATATATTTTATATTCTTCAAAGTAGCCACCCTTTGCCTTGATGACAGCTTTACACACCACACATTCACCCGACCTAAACCCAATTTATAATGGTTTGGGATGAGTTGGACCACAGAGTGAAAGAAAAGCAGCCAACAAGTGCTCAGCATATGTGGGGAACTCCTTCAAGACTGTTGGAAAAGCATGCCAATTGAAGCTGGTTCAGAGAATGCCAAGAGTGTCCAAAGCTGTCATCAAGGCAAAGGGTGGCTACTTTGAAGAATCTCAAATATAGAATATAAAGAAAAACCCTGGAATGAGTAGGTGTGACAAACTTTTGACTAGTATTGTATAACCTGATTGACCAGTGACTGCACAGCAGTCCTACGTAGCAATGCTGTCAGTCGTCACTTCTCACACCAACAGTTAGTTCACCCTCGGGGGCCTCTGGCAGGGCAAGGGCCGCGTGGAGCAGCTAGTGGTAGTGATGTAAGCCTGTTGGTAAACAGGACAGAGGTTCAGGCCAGGTTCATGAGTCCATAATGAGAGGCTTTTTGTTTACATAGAGGGGGAACAGGTAGCCTATATGTTCAGGAAGAGCATTTGTCAAACACCACTTTATCCCAACACCCTGCTTACACCCTGCTTACATCACCCTGCTAACCTTGAAATCCAAACCGAATGCAGTATGTTTCACTGACATTTCAGAACTGTTTCTGATAAATAATAGATAGGATTAGTGGAAAAGCCAATAACAAAAACGTTAATTAATGTCAAAGTAGTGGGAGGAAGAGATTAGTAAATGTAAACAATCCTACTAAGCTTCAATAAACAAAAACACTACAATCGATGTCTCACTATCACTGATTCATTAGTCCAGATTGTGCTATTTAGTTTATTGCCTGGCTTTATTTTATAGATCAGTTATGCCCAGGTCTGCAGTTGCAGAGGAGGACTGTTCATTCGTCCAGAATATTCCGGATATGTTTGCCTTGGATGTGTAGTGTATTAGCTAGTTCCTGATGTTACCACATTCATCAATGGCTGCTGGTGATTCTTAGTTTGTTTGCTGAGGGGCCCTCGGCCCTGGCCTTAGGCCTGGGGTAGTGGACAAGAGGTGGGCTGGAGGCTAGCTGAACGGGGGCTCGCCTGGACTGTTATTGCACTGGGACAGAGGGGCTTTGATGGGAAGCCTGGTCCTGCACTGCCATAGATTATGTGCGTGTGTGTGTGTATGTGCGTGTGTGCAGGTGCCTGTGTGTGTGTCTTACTCTCAGTCAGAGAGAGAACATGTTCCTGAACTAAGTTTATCAGGCAGAGCTCTACCTGGGTAAACATCAGACCACAGAGGCAAAGGTCCTCTCTCACGTAGGCCTACACTCTTAGAAATAAGGCTACGGTATTGTTCCCTGGGGTATAAAAAGTATCACAATACACATAATGTACCTTCAGAGGTACACATAATGATGTCACATGGTACTGTTCGGTACCTTTTAGGGTACATGTGTGGATAAAGAGTATAATTATCCATTTTTGTAACCCATATTTTGAATATAAATGCACAATCATCACACTCTCACAAGGTATAATGATACATTTTTGCTAACTTAAAGGAACTAACAGCTTTGTCACTGGGGTGGTACCCTAAAAAGGGAAATTTGTGCCATAATTATTATCCTCATCATATTACCCAGCATGCTCTACTGCAGGTATATTATTCTGAATTGGTTTTAACACCTGTGTTTTTCCATGTACATTGATTGATTGATTAATCTTATGCTACACAAAGATAAATAACAAACATTCTTCTAAACTAATCCAATCAGTGAAATGTTTTACACCTGTTATTGAAATGGTTGTTCCAGTTTAAATGGCTTAGTTGGTCTACTTACAATGTTTTCTAACCCTGACAGTCACTAGGGATGTGGGTGTGCACGCCCGCGCTTCAAAGTTAGGGAAGTTTTTCTTGAAAACAATCTCATGGAGAGGTTGGTGGTAAGATGGCGGACAGGAGGAAAGTGAAACATATGATGTGTAAATATGGAGTGGGGGACAAGGAGGGAAGTGGAATATGGTTTGAGTGAATATGGAATGGAGAGTAACACAGAACTTTTGGAAGAGCTACAGAAGGAAATTGAATGTGATGAGAGTGAGGTTGAATTAACTGCGGTGGTAGGTGCAGTGATGACCACAGAGAAGGAGCTGAGTGTAGTGGTGCGGTGAGGAAGTTTGGCATCAAGAGCAAAAAGAGGAATGAATACATGCTCCAGTAGCTTAGAGATGGAACCTGACAAGAGTGAGGATGAAATACCTGAGGACAGCCAAGTTTAACTGTAATGATAATATATGCCTAGGAACTCACTTGGTGAACACTACAGGGCTGTATATAAATTAATTCAACAACCATCTCTCTGTCACTAACAAATACAGTCATGGATGGTAACTCTACAATTATCTTAAAGGCAAGGCATACTGGGAAAATATATTGGAGGCGTGGCTTTCCGATAGTACTTTTTGGCCACCTCTGAGTGGAAGTCTTGTGCCACTTTAATTGTTCTATGGTAGAGGTGATATTTTTGTCACTATTTAGGAACAAATAGCTTCATCACTGTGGTGGTACTCTGTAAAGGCAAAAAGTGTGATTTAGTATTTGTGGAGAAAGTTACTATCTGAGAAACAAGCTTGGGTACAATTAGGTACCTAAAAGTACAAAGGAGGACCCTACACGATACCATCCCAGTGAGAAGCAGTTGTACCTCTTTAGGATAAATTCTATGGTTAAGATGGTGCTAACAGAGAGGGGCTCGTCTTGAGCTCCGATAAAACTTTTTTGTGTGTGTTTGCTGGTGTTTTTCTAAAATGTTCTTAATTAGTTTGTTTTTCGTGCATTACTATATACACTTGACTAGAACTATTCGAATATGAATCGCTGGGTACTCACCATCCACCTGCCTCCCCAAATGTGACTAACCACGTCACCCAGTTCTCTCACGTCACCCCGCTCGTCCGCTCTCTCCACTGGCTTCCAGTTGAAGCTCGCATCCGCTACAAGACCATGGTGCTTGCCTACGGAGCTGTGAGGGGAACGGCACCTCCGTACCTTCAGGCTCTGATCAGGCCCTACACCCAAACAAGGGCACTGCGTTCATCCACCTCTGGCCTGCTCGCCTCCCTACCTCTGAGGAAGTACAGTTCCCGCTCAGCCCAGTCAAAACTGTTCGCTGCTCTGGCACCCCAATGGTGGAACAAACTCCCTCACGACGCCAGGTCAGCGGAGTCAATCACCACCTTCCGGAGACACCTGAAACCCCACCTCTTTAAGGAATACCTAGGATAGGATAAAGTAATCCTTCTAACCCCCCCCCCCTTAAAAGAGTTAGATGCATTATTGTAAAGTGGTTGTTCCACTGGATATCATAAGGTGAATGCACCAATTTGTAAGTCGCTCTGGATAAGAGCGTCTGCTAAATGACTTAAATGTAAATGTAAATGTAACCACCTGGATTCGGTCTTATGTAGAAAAATTTGAACTTGGGTTTTTTACAATGGTAAAAAGTAGAGACTCAAAATGGTATATCATACACTGTATTTTTGAGGAACAATGAGAAAGTAATTCTGCTTTGAAAGTTGATACACTTGTAAACTCACTTTTTAGAAAAGGGCCTTTAAATGTTTTGGTACCTACTGGAGAACTCTCCTTTGTCTACACCCATTCAGCATTGTTCACACCCTCTTAAGCCAGCCCCACCCATCTCTTTAAGGATTCACATGTGAGGCCACGTGCTAACCAGTGAGTAGTGTAGTA
Source organism: Salvelinus sp. IW2-2015 (assembly GCF_002910315.2). NCBI lineage: Eukaryota > Metazoa > Chordata > Actinopteri > Salmoniformes > Salmonidae > Salvelinus > Salvelinus sp. IW2-2015. The sequence continues at coordinate 57,977,737 of NC_036858.1, forward strand.
AAGATGAAGACTAAAAGTGGTAGTAGCCTACAATAAGGAAACATTCCAGGTAAACAGAAAGTGTCTGGATGTAAAGATACCTTAATTAATAGAAAATGACTGAAGTAAAAGTAAAAGTCACCGAGTAAAATACTACTTGAGTAAAAGTCTAAAAGTATTTGGTTTAAAAAAATACTTAAGTATCAAAGAAAATGGAATTGCTAAAATGTACTTAAGTATCAAAAGTAAAAGTATATGGAATTGCTAAAATGTACTGAACTATCAAAAGTAAAAGTATAAATCATTTCTAATTTTTTAAACCGGATGGCCCAATTTTTTTTTATTGACAGATAGCCAGGGGCACGCTCCAACACTCAGACATAATTTACAAACGAAGCATTTGTGTTTAGTGAGTCTGTGTGCTATGTCCCAAACTATATTACGACCACACATATCAATATTAATTTTATATATCAATATTTTGCTAAGTGGATGGGTCTCTACAGAAGGTGTAACGGTACAGCCAAATGGTAACTTGCATAGTAGCAATATCAGAATAGAAAGTGTCAATATAAATAAAATAATATACAGTATGTACACGAACAATATCAATAACGATAGTGATAAACGAGGTAGTTGTATACATACAATCAGGGGTAAAGTGTCTGAGCAGCAGGATATTTCTTTTTTGTAGCAGCAACGTATGGCGTGTGTGTTAGGAGAGAGTAATTTGAATAGAGGCACTGCAGATAGTGCTGATGACTGGTCCGTCCGAACTACGCATGAAGAAGGGAATCTATATTTGGAAAGCCTGTTTCTGTCCTGCCCTTGACTTTGGTGCAGGGCATGTGATGTCCATAGCCTCTTTGTCGCAAAACTCCCTGACCCTCTCAAAAAGATAAGTTTGTCTAGCTGTGTCCAGGTGGTGCTTGTACAGGCAGACCATTTATGGGAGGAAGGATGTAAGCATTGCGCAGCAGCTGAAACCTGGTCCTGACTGATTCCGAACACTCCTTGGCAACAAAAACACCCTGCTCCAGTGCATCGAAGCTGTAAAACAGGAAATAACAAAGAAAAAAGGTTGAAGACATTACAACCTTGCACAACATCAATTCACCTCCCAAGTTTAGATAAGAAGAGTAACCCCATACAATGCAATGAAAATGATATTCACCTGAAGTGCTGGTACAGCTTGATCTGTGGCAGCGGCCTGAAGTACGGAGTCAGGTGTTGTTGCCAGCCATAGCGTTCCATCAGCACCGTTCCATCAGCACCGTTCCATCAGCACCGTTCCATCAGCACCGTTCCATCAGCACCGTTCCATCAGCACCGTACCATCCTCCAGTCCAACCAGCTGTGGGATGTTGACCCCTGTCACAGTGCTGTCCTTCAAAACACCAGCAATCTCAGACAAAGTGTTCACTCTGGTCTTTCTGAAGCGCTGCTTTATGAGGCCAAAGCACCAGTTGAGGGCAAATTTGGTGTGGCCTGTGATCAGGAAGTGAAGGTCCAGACTGTGGTGGAGCTTGTGCAGGGTCCGCCAGGCACAATAACAGAGCACAAACTTGTTATTGTTTTGGCCACTGCAGTTATCATAATTCAGATCCACACATGTTTCCCCAACTCCATAGTTGGTGAAGAAATGGTGCATGTAGTTGATGACTGCACTGCTGCCTTTGCTGGATGACATGCCTTCATCAATCAAGTAGTTGAATTGTTATGGTATTCTTTCACAGCAGAAACCAAACAAGCCACACTTGCGAGGAGTTAAAAAGTAGATGGGACCTGGCTGCATATGGTCAGAAGGATAGTGCACCTGCAAACGACAAAAGAACATTAAGATAAATTACAATTAATTATCTCACCCCTGTCAATCTGTCTTTACACCGCTCAGTTAAAGGTATGCCTCCCAAAAATATATATTTTTAATATATATATATTTTTTGGAGTGTATATCTATCTATCTATGGTCTGTTGTTTAGACATGTAATGTTAACGTTAGCTAGCTAGCTAAAAAATTTACTAAAATCCCAATCCATAGAGTAACGTTAGGAAGCCAGCCATCGAACTCCAGCTGACTAGCTAACAGCAAGCTTTAACTAGCAATGCAATCCGATTGTCATAGCTAGGTAAAGTTAACTAAACAGGTTCAATGTTAGCTAGCAAGCCAGCCATCTAATCTCCGCTAATGTTACCTAGCTAACAGAAAGCTTTAACTTGGTGTCTTTTGTTTAGACATGTAACATTAACGTTAGCTAGCTAGCTAAAAAATGAATTAAAATCCCAATCCATAGAGTAACGTTAGCAAGCCAGCCATCGAATTCCAGCTGGCTAGCTAACAGCAAGATTTAACTAGCAATACAAACGATTGTCATAGCTAGCTAAAGTTAACCAAACAGGTTCAATGTTAGCGAGCAAGCCAGCTATCTAATCTCCGCTAACGTTAGCTAGCTAACAGCAAGCTTTAACTTGGTCTTTTATTCAGACATGTAACATTAACGTTAGCTAGCTAGCTAAAAAATGAATTAAAATCCCAATCCACACAGTAACGTTAGCAAGCCAGCCATCTTACCTCCACTAACGTTAGCTCGCTAACAGCAAGCTTTAACTTGGTGTTTTTTGTTTAGACATGTAACATTAATGTTAGTTAGCTTGCTAGCAATTTTTTTTACTAAAATCCCAAACCATAGAGTAACGTTAGCAAGCCAGCCATCAAACTCCAGCTGGCTAGCTAACAGCAAGCTTTAGCTAGCAATACAAACTGATTGTCATAGCAAGCTAAAGTTAACTAAACAGGAACAATGTTAGCTAGCAAGCCAGCCATCTAACCTTCGCTAACGTTAGCTAGCTAACAGCAAGCTTTAACTTGGGGTCTTTTGTTTAGAAATGTAACGTTAACGTTAGCTAGCTAGCTAAAAAATGTACTATAATCCCAATCCATAGAGTAACGTTAGCAAGCCAGCCATCAAACTCCTGCTGGCTAGCTAACAGCAAGCTTTAACTAGCAATACAAACCGATTGTCATAGCTAGATAAAGTTAACCAAACAGGTTCAATGTTAGATTTTTACCCGTATACATGGATGAAAGCTTCACGGCAGACTGATTCATTTTCAGAGAGATTCAGCATGGCACGATCGTCCTCCAGAAAGTAGTCCATCACAACAAACTCATCTCTCCGCATGTCCAGCCCACTCATTATCTCAGCCATTCATGGCTAGCGGGAAGGTTGCTGACTTTTTCTGTGGCTAAACCAACTAGGCTCGTAATTTAACAATATTATTTGTATTTACAGATGGCATACAAGTTTGATATTAAGGCTCATGCAAGTTCACAAGTTCGAGAAGGCATTTCTGGCAAAAAAAAAAATCACATTTAAACGGCTATCCTGTGAAGTCGTGACTTGCGACATACGCCTAGTGTCCTGAATCGGTCACAAATTCCCTGAGACGACAAAACAATGGACTAGCTTCTTCGACGAGGTGCAGAACTGCTTGGGAGTCCTACCATAGAGTAGGAAGGAAAGACAATGACCGAGAGGCAGCTGTGGCGGGGGTCTTAGTGAGTTTAAGACTCCGGGCGACCCGTCTTCCATTATCGAGCATACTACTAACCAATGTTTAATCATTAATGAACAAACTTGACGAACTCAGAGCGAGGATCTACTTCCAAAGGGACATCAAATCCTGCAACATATTCTGTTTTTCTGAGACTTGGCTTTCCTCCAGGTTTTACATTTTTTGAAGTGGATATGAAGCGGGCTCTCCCTGGCAAGAGCAAAGGTGGTGGGCTATGCTTTATGACCAACAACACATAATCCGATGGAGGAAACGTACAGGAACTTACGAAAATGGCGCCGGAGGAGATGGTCACCGTTTTACGGTCTCCTAACCAATTGTGCTATTATGTGTTTTTTTTCGCGATATTTGTAAATTCTTTTGTACATAATGTTTCTGCAACCGTCTCTTACGGACGAAAAGAGCTTCTGGATATCAGGACAGCGATCATTCACCTCGGATTAGACAAAGATGTCTTCAACAACAACAACAACAACAAGCAGGACTCGATATTCTCGATACACGATATTCTCCAAACACCCCACAGGGCAGACGTCCCAATTATTCGCAAGAGGAAGAGACGCAGAGGACGAAGAGCCGGATGCCTCGTCCGGACCCGCAGAAGACAACTAGGAAACCTGCCGTTACCGTCAATATTACTCGCCAACGTGCAATCATTGGACAGTAAACTAGACGAGGTACGATCACGAATATCCTACCAACTGGACATCAAAAAATGTAATATCCTATGCTTCACGGAATCGTGGCTGAATGACGACATGGATATTCAGCTAGCGGGATACACGCTGCACCGGCAGGATAGAACAGCACACTCCGGTAAGACGAGGGGMGGCGGTCTGTGCATATTTGTAAACAACAGCTGGTGCACAAAATCTAAGGAAGTCTCTAGATTTTGCTCACCTGAAGTAGAGTATATTGTGATAAACTGCAGGCCACACTACTTGCCTAGAGAGTTCTCAGCTATAATTTTCGTGGCTGTTTATTTACCACCACAGACAGATGCTGGCACTAAGACCGCACTCATTCAGCTGTATAAGGAAATAAGCAAACAGGAAACCACTCACCCAGAGGCGGCGCTCCTAGTGGCCGGAGACTTTAATGCAGGGAAATTTAAATCAGTTCTCCCAAATCTCTATCAACTATCTCTATCAACTTTAAATGTGCAACCAGAGGAAAAAAAATTCTAGATCACCTGTACTCCACACACAGAGACGCGTACAAAGCTCTCCCTCGCCCTCCATTTGGTAAATCTGACCTCAACTCTATCCTCCTGATTCCTGCTTATAAGCAAAAATTAAAGCAGGAAGCACCAGTGACTCGGTCTATTAAAAAAATGGTCAGATGAAGCAGATGCTAAACTACAGGACTGCTTTGCTATCACAGACTGGAACATGTTCCGGGATTCTTCCGATGACATTGAGGAATACACCACATCAGTCACTGGCTTTATCAATAAGTGCATTGAGGACGTCGTCCCCACAGTGACTGTACGTACACACCCCAACCAGAAGCCATGGATTACAGGCAACATTCGCACTGAGCTAAAGGCTAGAGCTGCCGCTTTCAAGGTGCGGGTCTCTAACCCGGAAGCTTACAAGAAATCCCGCTATGCCCTGCGACGAACCATCAAACAGGCAAAGCGTCAATACAGGGCTAAGATTGAATCATACTACACCGGCTCCGACGCTCGTCGGATGTGGCAGGGCTTGCAAACAATTACAGACTACATAGGGAAGCACAGCCGCGAGCTGCCCAGTGACACGAGCCTACCAGACGAGCTAAATCACTTCTATGCTCGCTTCGAGGCAAGCAACACTGAGGCATGCATGAGAGCATCAGCTGTTCCGGACGACTGTGTGATCACGCTCTCCGTAGCCGACGTGAGTAAGACCTTTAAACAGGTCAACATACACAAGGCTGCGGGACCAGACAGATTAGCAGGACGTGTGCTCCGGGCATGTGCTGACCAACTGGCAGGTGTCTTCACTGACATTTTCAACATGTCCCTGATTGAGTCTGTAATACCAACATGCTTCAAGCAGACCACCATAGTCCCTGTGCCCAAGAACACAAAGGCAACCTGCCTAAATGACTACAGACCCGTAGCACTCACGTCCGTAGCCATGAAGTGCTTTGAAAGGCTGGTAATGGCTCACATCAACACCATTATCCCAGAAACCCTAGAACCATTCCAATTTGCATACCACCCAAAACAGATCCACAGATGATGCAATCTCTATTGCACTCCACACTGCCCTTTCCCACCTGGACAAAAGGAACACCTATGTGAGAATTCTGTTCAATGACTACAGCTCAGAGTTCAACACCATAGTACCCTCAAAGCTCATCACCAAGCTAAGGATCCTGGGACTAAACTCCTCCCTCTGCAACTGGATCCTGGACTTCCTGACAGGCCGCCCCCAGGTGGTTAGGGTAGGTAACAACACATTTGCCATGCTGATTCTCAACACTGGAGCTCCCTCAGGGGTGTGTGCTCAGTCCCCTCCTGTACTTCCTGTTCACCCACGACTGCATGGCCAGGCACGACTCCAACACCATTAAGTTTGCTGACGACACAACAGTGGTAGGCCTGATCACCGACAACGACGAGACAGCCTATAGGGAGGAGGTCAGTGTCACGTTTCTGACCTTATTTTCCATTGTTTAGTCTTTATTTAGTTGGTCAGGACGTGAGTTGGGTGGGTATGATCTATGTTGTCTGTTTCTATGTGGGGTTTCTTGTTTGGCCTGATATGGTTCTCAATCAGAGGTAGGTGTTAGTCATTGTCTCTGATTGGGAACCATATTTAGGTAGCCTGTTTTGTGGTGTGTTTTGTGGGTGATTGTTCCTGTTCATCTGTTCTGTGTTCACTAGTTCGGGACTGTAGCGTCTTCAGTTCTTTCTGTCAGTTTGTTGTTTTTGTTCGTTGTTTAAGTAGCCTATTAAAATATGGATTATCATCACGCTGCATTTTGGTCCTCCTCTCTTTCACCCGAAGACAGCCGTTACAGTCAGAGACCTGGCCGGGTAGTGCCAGAATAACAACCTATCCCTCAACGTAACCAAGACTAAGGAGATGATTGTGGACTACAGAAAAAGCAGCACCGAGCACGTCCCCATTCTCATCGACGGGGCTGTAGTGGAGCAGGTTGAGAGCTTCAAATTCCTTGGTGTCCACATCAACAACAAATTAGATTGGTCCAAACACACCAAGACAGTCGCGAAGAGTGCACGACAAAGCCTATTCCCCCTCAGGAAACCAAAAAGATTTGGCATGGGTCCTGAGATCCTCAAAAGGTTCTCCAGCCTCAACATCGAGAGTATCCTGACCGGTTGTATCACTGCCTGGTACGGCAATTGCTCGGCCTCCGACTGCAAGGAACTTCAGAGGGTAGTGCGTACGGCCCAGTACATCACTGGGGCAAAGCTGCCTGCCATCCAGGACCTCTACACCAGGCAGTGTCAGAGGAAGGCCCTAAAAATTGTCAAAGACCCCAGCCACCCCAGTCATAGACTGTTCTCTCTACTACCGCATGGCAAGCGGTACTGGAGTGCCAAGTCTAGGACAAAAAGGCTTCTCAACAGTTTTTACCCCCAAGCCATAAGACTCCTGAACAGGTAACCAAATGGTTACCCGGACTATTTGCATTGTGTGCCCCCCCCAACCCCTCTTTTACGCTGCTGCTACTCTCTGTTTATCTTATATGCATAGTCACTTTAACTATACATTCATGTACATACTACCTAAATGGCCTTACCAACCAGTGCTCCCGCACATTGGCTAACCGGGCTATCTGCATTGTGTCCCACCACCCGCCAACCCCTCTTTTTACGCTTCTGCCACTCTCTGTTCATCATATATGCATAGTCACTTTAACGATACCTACATGTATATACTACCTCAATAAGCCTGACTAACAGGTGTCTGTATATAGCTTTGCTACTCTTTTTTCAAATGTCGTTTTACTGTTGTTTTATTTCTTTACCTACCTACACACACACACACACACATACCTTTTTTTCCCGCACCATTGGTTAGAGCCTGTAAGTAAGCATTTCACTGTAAGGTCTACACCTGTTGTATTCGGCACACGTGACAAATAAACTTTGATTTGATTTGAGCAACCCCACAAGAGTGTGTCCTCAGTCCCCTCCTGTATTCCCTGTATACCCACGACTGCGTGACCTCACACAGTTCCAACTCCATCATAAAGTTTGCTGTCGGCACAACAGTGGTAGGCCTGTTTACCAACAGCAACGAGGCAGCCTACAGGGAAGGTAGGCACTCTGACGGCATGGTTCCAGGTAAACAACCTCTCCCTCAATGTTAGCAAAACAAATGAGCTGATTATGGACTTCAGGAGGAACCAGGCTGGACACGCCCCCATCCTCATCAACGTTGCCGCCATGGAGACGGTCAATAACTTGAAATTCCTTGGTGTACACAGCTCAGAGAAGCTGAAATTGTCTAACCACACATACAGCGTGGTGAAGAAGGCATGACAGCGACTTCAACCTCAGGATGCTGAAGAAAGTCGGCCTGTCCCCGAGGGCCCTCACAGTGTCCTGTAGGAGCACCATCGAGAGCATACTGTCGGGTTGCATCACAGCCTGGTACGGCAACGCCACCGCCGCATGGAGCTTCAGAGGGTGATATGTGCAGTCGAACGCACCATTGGTTGAAAACTCCCTGCTCTACCGGACACCTACTACACCAGGTGTCTCTGGAAACCCAAGAAGATCATCAGGGACTGTCACGCCCTGACCATAGAGAGCTGTTTATTCTCTATGTTGGTTAGGTCGGGGTGTGATTAAGGGTGCGTTATCTCGGGGAATTATATATCTATATTGGCCTGGTAAGGTTCCCAATCAGAGGCAGCTGTTTATCGTTGTCTCTGATTGGGGATCATATTTAGGTAGCCATTTCCCCATTGTGCTTTGTGGGATCTTGTCTAGGTATAGTTGGTCCACTCCTTATAACGATCGTGACAACACAGGCCAAACTCAGATGATCCTGGAACAATTGTGCGCCGTCCTTTGGGACTCCCAATCACAGCCAGTTGTGATACAGCCTGGAATCAAACCAGGGTGTCTGTAGTAATGCCTCCTGCACTGAGATGCAGTGCCTTAGACCGCTGCGCCACTCGGGAGCCCCCAAATGGCTGGCTATTAGGTGAAGAAATCAGAAATCACTAACCCTTTCTTTCCTTTACCTGTTACCTGTGTAATTGTTTTGTGGTCCACAGCACACTTAAAATAGTGTTGCTTCTTATGATATCAATTTACTACTTTGTATGTTTGGGGTTTCAGGTGATCAATCAATCAATCAATCAAATGTATTTATTAAGCCCCTCTTACATCAGCTGATGTCACAAAGTGCTGTACAGAAACCCAGCCTAAAATCCAAACAGCAAGCAATGCAGGTGTAGAAGTACAGTGGCTAGGAAAAACTTCCTAGGAAGAAACCTAGAGAGGAACCAGGCTATGGGGGTGGCCAGTCCTCTTCTGGTTGTGCCGGGTGGAGAATATAACAGAACATGGCCAAGATGTTAAAATGTTCATAGATGACCATCAGGGTCAAATAATAATAATCACAGTGGTTGTAGAGGGTGCAACAGGTCAGCACCTCAGGAGTAAATGTCAGTTGGCTTTTCATAGCCGATCATTCAGAGTATCTCTACCGCTCTTGCTGTCTCTAGAGAGTTGAAAACAGCAGGTCTGGGACAAGGTAGCACATCCGGTGAACAGATCAGGGTTCCATAGCCGCAGGCAGAACAGTTGAAACTGGAGCAGCAGCACGACCAGGTGGACTGGGGACAGCAAGGAGTCATCAGGCCAGGTAGTCCTGAGGCATGGTCCTAGGGCTCAGGACCTCAGAGAGAAAGAAAGAATGAAAGAAAGAGAGAGAGAGTTAAAGAGAGAAAGAGAATTAGAGAGAGCATACTTAAATTCACACAGGACACCGGATAAGACAAGAGAAATACTCCAGATATAACAGACTGACCCTAGCCCCCCGACACATAAACTATTGCAACATAAATACTGAAGGCTGAGACAGGAGGGGTCGGGAGACACTGTGGCCCCGTCCAACGATACCCCCGGATAGGGCCAAGCAGGCAGGATATAACCCCACCCACTTTGCCAAAGCACAGCCCCCACACCACTAGAGGGATATCTTCAACCACCAACTTACTATCCTGAGACAAGGCCGAGTATAGCCCACGAAGATCTCCCCCACGGCACGAACCCAAGGGGGGGCACCAACCTGGAAAGGAAGATAGTGGCTATGGACAAAAAACGTGGCTCAAGACACCAATCCTACACACTAACAACAATGCAGAAGATAACTACAACCATGCTCAGATGAAATTTAGGAGTTTAGTAGAGAGATCTATTGGATTCCTACAATCCAGATACAGATGCATTGACCGCTCTGGGGGCGTTATTTCATACAGACCAGAAAAAACATGCAAGATCATAACCTCAGCATGTATCTTGCACTACATCTGCATACAAAACAGGATGCCACATCCCAATACACCTGACATTCCACCAGCTGTACCTTATCAGGATGTTGCCGCTGACCACAATGCCACTGGTTGATGCAGTGATGGCCTACAAACAAGAAATGACCTCATAAGGAGTAGATTCACATGACAAAAAGGTTTGTATGATATCGAAACAGATTTATTTTAGGTAATTAATTAATCTTCAAGTCTTTTTCGCTTCTCCATGGCAAACTTCTTCTCCAGGGCTAGCTTCCTTTTCTCCAGGGCTAATCTCTCGCCTTTCACCTTTAGCAGCTCCTCCTGCACCCTGCGCAGGGCTGTGACCTCCCCCAGGAGCATCCTCTGGACAGCCACCATCTCCTCCACACCACCAAGCTTCCTTGTCCGGGGTGGCACTGGCTCGTACATTAGGGTATCATGATGGATAAGGATCCGAGACAGGAGCATCTCTTCTCTGTCTTCAGTGATATCTGTTGAGAAAATACAATGAATCTGTTATGGAAATTATGTGTTGTAGGCCTATTATAGAAGAATAATACACTTGTGAAATTAGAAATCAAACAAACAACTACCTCTGTCATCTGATCATGATGATCTATGTCTCCCACATCTGAGCACAGGGGCATATGGATGAGGTCTAGTGTTATTTCTGGAAGGTCAGGCACATCATGTCACCATGACAACAACGTTTCAAGAACTGTAGGCTTGATATGATGAGAGAAGTAACAAGTGTAACGTTAGCTGCACGACTGGATACTTTTGTAACCATTAATGTTTTCTTGCACCACAGACACAGTTGGCTACCGGACATTTAAATACAGCAAGAAAACAAATTAAACGTGCATTATCTAGCTAGCTAGTAATTGACAATATATTACAATATTCTAGAAGTGTTAAATAGCTAGAGTTAACTTGTCAATTTGCAAAGAAGAACTTGGCTAACTTAGCTAACGTTGACGCCGTTAGCTATGTTGGCTAATTAGCTAATGTTGTTACGCGCTAGCTAGCTAATTTACTGGTTGCGCAGTCCGAGTCCACAGTCCCTCTACCGCGTTCTCTCCTATCAAACCCTTCTCCTACAGCTGATCCACATGAATGGTCGATACCCCCCCCCAGTCTTATTCAATTCTTTGTTTCTCTCAGCTCCTTTCTTCTTAGCAGTTGACTTGATGTCGGAACACTTATTTTTTACTGTGTCACTGTCCCTTGCCAAACCCCCAATGGCAAAGACAGACTTGGCCATTCTCGCCCATCCTCCCCAATAGCAAACTTTTCCTGGCTGCTATTTCCTCCACCATTACCTCAAGCTCTTGTTTGCTGAAGTTTTTATTGCGCTTTACTTATTTATCCATTTTGTTTTTGATATAGCTAGTCTGATAGCTAAGATGTGTGAAAAAAACTTTTTTGTGTGTGTATAAAGGGTTCGCGAGCCAACAAAAAATGTTTATTCTCGAGACATAAAGCAGATAAATAAATGTAATGAAATGGAAATATCGACACTTTATTATAGTGGCCCAAATCCTATCATCCCTGTCACACAGGCTCATTTATTGATTTCAAGCACATCACTAATGTCAATGCCACATAAGAAGATATTTACGAAGTTCTTAAGATATTTACGAAGTTCCTAAGACAACTATGAATTCCTAAGAACATTTTGAGGAATTGCACTTAAGAACTATCTTATGAACTTCTTATTTTTTCCCTTAAGAAGCTTCTTACGTTTTTACGTAAGTGGTGTTTTGTGAATCCGGGCCCAGTTGATTAAAAGTTACAGTTGTTGGATATCCTCATTCTGGCTGGATTCCAATAGGAATTACACATCACTTTGATAATGTGGCTTGCTGTGGCCTCTAAACCAGGAGTTTCAGACCACTGTGTTAGGTGTAACTAGGACTTCAAATAAATGCCTTACAGCCTTCAAAAAGTATTCACACCCCTTGACTTTTTCCACATTTTGTTGTGTTACAGACAGAATTTAAAATAAATTACATTTAGATTTTGTTTGTCACTAGCCTACACACAATACCACATAATGTCAAATTGGAAATATGTTTTCTGAGTTTTTTACAAATTAAATAAAAATGAAAAGCTGAAATGTCTTGAGTCAATAAGTATTCAACCCTGTTGTTATGGAAAGCCTAAATAAGTTCAGGAGTAAATATTCGCTTAACAAGTCCCAAAATAAGTTGCATGTACTCTGTGTGCTATAATACTGTTTAACATTCGTTTTGAATGACTACATCATCTCTGTACCGAAAAAATATAATTAACTGTAAGGTCTCTCAGTCGAGCAGTGAATTTCAAACACAGATTTAACCACAAAGACGAGGGAGGATTTCCAATGCCTCGCAAAGAAGGGGACCTATTGGTAGATTGGTATAAAAAAACAAGCAGGCGTTGAATATCTCTTGGGGCATGGTGAAGTTATTACTTTGGATGATGTATCAATACACCCAGTTGCTACAAAGATACAGGCGACCTTCCTAACTCGGTTGCTGGACAGGAAGGAAACCACTCAGGGATTTTACCATGAGGCCAATGGTGACTTTGAAACACAGAGTTCGAAGGCTGCGAGAAGAAGAAAACTGAGGATCGATCAACAACGTTTTAGTTACTCCACAACACTAACCTATTTGACAGAGTGAAATGAAGGAAGCATGTACAGAATAAGAATATTCCAAAACATGCATCCTGTTTGCAAAAAGGCACTAAAGTAATACTGCAAAATATGTAGCAAAGCAACACACTTTTACAATGTGGCAAGTAAATGTGTTATGCTTGTGGCAATTCCAATACAACACATTACTGAGTACCACTCTCCATATTTTTTCAAGCATAGTGGTGGCTGTGTCATGTTATGGATATGCTTGTACTCGTTAAGGACTGCAAAGTTTTTCGGGATAAAAATGAAAGGAGCAAAGCACAGGCAAAATCCTAGAGGAAAACTTGGTTCAGTCTGATTTCCACCAGACACCGGAAGATGAATTCACCTTTCAGCAGGTCAATAACCTAAAAAAACAAGGCCAAATCTACACGAGTTGCTTACTAAGAAGACATTGAATGTTCCTAAGTGGCCGAGTTACAGTTTTTAATTAAATCTGCTTGAAAATCTATGGCAAGAACTGAAAATGGTTGTCTAGCAATGATCAACAACCAATTTGACAGAGATTGAAGAATTTTTCAAAGAATAATTGGCAAATGTTGCAAAATCCAGGTGTGGAAAGCTCTTAGAGACTCACCCAGAAAGACTCACAGCTGTAATCGCTGCCAAACGTGTATCTAAAATGTATTGACTCACGGGTTTGAATACTTATCTAATCAAGCGATATGTGTTTTTTCCATTTTTTTTTTTTTACAAAGATCTGAATTTTTCTTCCACATCACAGAATATTTTGTGTGGATTGTTGACAAGAAATGACAACTAAATCAATTAATCTGACTTTGTAACACAATAGATTTGGAAATAGTAATGGGGTGTGAATTGAATACTTTCTGAGGACACTGCATGTCTGGTCAGACAGAGTATAAATTGAATGATGCAACCTTCACTTTGGACACACTTGGTGAAGGCTACAGTACTGAAAGCCATTGAGTAGAACAACCATGTCTCCGTCGCTAACAAATACAGTCATGGGTGGTAACTCCTATTCACTTGAAAGGCACACTGGAAAATATGCAAATTGTTGTTGTGAGAGATACTAAGGCTTCAGTGACCAGAATACACACAGTCATTTCTGATTCCTAGTAATGTAAGCTTATCCAGGAATGGTGTTGATTTTCCCATTGACGTCATATTATTGCCTACAAGGGTTGAGGAGTAACTGATTTTATGTAATCAGTTACATGTAATCTGATTACAAAACAACTGTAACTGTAATCAGTTACGTTACCAGCAAACATATTGTAATCAGATTACAGATACTTTTGAAAAACTAGATCATTACTTCTTGGAATACATTTAAATTCAGAAAGGATGTTTGTGAAATACTACATTATGAAACTTTTATGTTTTCTCAAAGACATTTTATTCAGCATTGAAAATAGGCCCAAGTTTAAGTTTGTTCCAACTGAGTGAGTCTGACCACAAGTCAGAGACCGCTATTGCTTTGGCCCAGGCATGCCGAGATAAAATTATGATTAAAAGCATCACTTATCCCATTCTTCTCAGTTATGATGCCATATTTAAAAGGATCACCAGCAAAGTCCGAGATAGAGCTTAAAAAGTAGCTTGATTTAGCTTTCTTAATTGAGATAGCAAATCTGTTTCTCAATTGTCTGAAAGATTGCCAGTCCACTACAGAGTCAGTTTTCCTTGCTTTGGCCCAGGCCTGAGCAAGTAATGAGCTCAGATAGCTGAAGCTCAGATAGCTAATAGCCCCGAATAGCCTCTGAATTGTTTAAAAGTGTCTTGTTTATCTGCCAGAGGAATAAATAATGGAGAACACATTTTCTAGAGCCAAGTCAGAGTCAGGAATACAGGAGATGGTGGCTAAATCATAGTAGAACAATCCCTTGAGGAGAAAACATTTTAAAATGTATCTTCTTAATTAAACGAGGATTAGTATTTTGCTGTTTGGTATCTCTAATACATGCTATAGGACAATGATCACTGAGATAATTTGCAAATACTCCACTAGACAAATATTTTGGGGGATTCACTAGTAAGAATAAATTCAATCAACGAGCATTTCTACCCCAAAAAAAAAATTCTTCATATTTAGCCATATGGGTTTTGAGATCAACTGAGAGATTAAAATCAATGCACATAGTCTTAAATTGGCCGGGGATAGCCAATCCAGATTCAAATCGACCTAAAATGACAAATCCCGAGGACAGAAAAGCTGTTAAACACTCGGATATAGCACCAATAGCATCTGCCATGGCAGCAGGTGTGCAGTAAATCCCAGCAATGTGTATTCTGGTTTATGGACACATCTACAACCAGGAGCTCAGATTTCTTGGGAATAAAAGTATTTAAAGATTGGGATGCCATGACATTTGATTTTACATACAGGACCAGTCAAGGTTAATGGGTTTTTCTTTATTTTTACTATTTTCTACATTGTAGAATAATAGTGAAGACATCAAAACTATGAAATAACACATATGGAATCATGCAGTAACCAAATAAGTGTTAAACAAATCAAAATATATTTTATATTTGAGATTCTTCAAAGTAGCTACCATTTGCCTTTATTACAGCTTTGCACACTCTTGGCATTCTCTCAACCAGCTTCATGAGGTAGTCACCTTGAATGCATTTCAATTAACAGGTGTGCCTTGTTAAAAGGTAATTTGTGGAATTTATTTCCTTCTTAATGCGTTGGAGCGAATCAGTTGTGACAAGGTAGGGGTGGTATACAGAAGATAGCCCTATTTGGTAAAAGACCAAGTCCATATTTTGGCAAGAACAGCTCAAATAAGGAAAGAAAAATGACAGTCCATCATTACATTAAGACATGAAGATCAGTCAATCCGGAAAATTTCAAGAACTTTGAAAGTTTCTTCAAGTGCAGTCGCAAAAACCATCAAGCGCTGTGAAACTGGCTCTCATGAGGACCGCCACTGGAAAGGAAGACCCAGAGTCACCTCTGCTGCAGAGCATAAATTCATTAGAGTTGCCAGCCTTATAAATTGCACCCCAAAAAATGCTTTAAAGAGTTCATGTAACACACACATCTCAACATCAACTGTTCAGAGGAGACTGCGTGAATCAGACCTTCATGGTCGAATTGCTGCTTAGAAACCACTACTAAAGGACACCAATAATAATAAGAGACTTGTTGGGCGAAGAAACATGAGCAATGGACATTAGACCGGTGGAAATCTATCCTTTGGTCTGATGAGTCCAAATTTGAGATTTTTGGTTCCAACCGCTGTGTCTTTGTGAGACGCAGAGTAGGTGAACGGATGATCTCTGCATGTGTGGTTCCCACCAGGGAAGCATGGAGGAGGAGGTGTGATGGTGCTTTGTTGGTGACATTGTCAGTGATTTATTTAGAATTCAAGGCAGCATGGCTACCACAGCATTCTGCAGCAATACGCCATCCCATCTGGTTTGCGCTTAGTGGGAATATCATTTGTTTTTCAACAGGACAATGACGCAACACATCTCCAGGCTGTGTAAGGGATTTTTCACCGAGAAGGAGAGTGATAGAGTGCTGCATCAGATGACCTGGCCTCCACAATCACCCGACCTCAACCCAATTGAGATAGTTTGCGATGTGTTGGACCACAGAGTGAAGGAGAAGCAGCCAACAAGTGCTCAGTATATGTGGGATCTCCTTCAAGACTGTTGGAAAAACTGGTTGAGAGAATGCCAAGAGTGTGTAAAGCTGTCATCAAGGTAATGGGTGGCTACTTTGAAGAATCTCAAATATAAGATATATTTTGATTTGTTTAACACTTTTTTGGTTACTAAATGATTCCATATGTTATTTCATAGTTTTTTTCATAGTTTTTTACAATGTAGAAAATAGTAAAAATAAAGAAAAACTCTTTGAATGAGTAGGTGTGTCCAAACTTTTGACTGGTACTGTATATGGTCACTTCTCTACCTTTCTGTAATCCGTCACATCTAAATACATTATAATCATTCACTTCAATGTCTTTATCACCCTGCATACCAGCATACCACCCTGCATACCACTGCTGGCTTGCTTCTGAAGCTAAGCAGGGTTGGTCCTGGTCAGTCCCTGGATGGGAGACCAGGTGCTGCTGGAAGTGGTGTTGGAGGGCCAGTAGGAGGCACTCTTTCCTCTGGTCTAAACAAAGATCCCAATGCCCCAGGGCAGTGATTGGGGACACTGCTCTGTGTAGGGTGCCATCTTTCGGATGGGATGTTAAACGGGTGTCCTGACTCTCTGAGGTCATTAAAGATCCCATGGCACTTATCGTAAGAGTAGGGGTGTTAACCCCGGTGTCCTGGCTAAATTCCCAATCTGGCCCTCAACCATCACGGTCACCTAATAATCCCCAGTTTACAATTGGCTCATTCATCCCCCTCCTCTCCCCTGTAACTATTCCCCAGGTTGTTGCTGCAAATGAGAATGTGTTCTCAGTCAACTTACCTGGTTAAATAAATAAATAAATATCAGAGACAGAACCATTTAACCATGTTTCAGAGACCAGAATGTCAGGACAAGAGTCCTCTACCCAAATTACAGTTGTGTAAATGTTTTTTTTTTAATCATAGCCCAAGCCCCCTACGAGATTTAAAGTCAAATGGGGTATTTAGCTCATTCCTATAAGCGTTAACAGGCATGGGGTCATCTGCAGCTATTTGATGAGAAAGGTGTATGTAAACTTCTGACTTCAACTGTATAATTTCTTACCCTTTAGTGTGTGTACTTTACTGAATGTATACCCCAATGGACATAGAACACAGACTAGATGAGGCTAGCGATGCTTTTCTTAATGCGCTGACCACAGAATTAAAAGGAACTCTACTGCATCTCTATGGCTCCCCTGACCTTGTGTTCACAGACAGGGTTTGTTTTTCACATTGATCAGAATATTCCCTCTCACTTCCTCTGAGCCTATGGTCTGATCTCAAGTTTAGGTGTTTCCAATAAATCTATCCCTGCATCACACACTCCGCATCACACACACTCCTCTGGGCGTTAGAAAGAGAACGTAGTGCACAATATAGGGAATAGCGTGCCATTTGGAATGTGGACATTGTGTAACTGAGTCATTTGAACTTAACCTATGTGTGGGCGCTAACACAAAGAACCACATCTACCTATTTAATCTACCCACCCTTACATAATATATCAAGTCTTTGTTATAACCACATTTCTGTACATACATCACAGAATGGGTTTCATAACCCTACATTGTTTTCATCACAGAATGGGTTTTGTAAGCCTACAACCATTTCGTGACCCTACATTGTTGAGGTAGGATTGTCCTAGAAAATATCCGGTTCTCCTTCTTCTCTGCCCATCAAAGAAAATATAGCTTTTCCTCCTCCTGAGCCAGCTGCATTCAACAACACTTGATAGAGATAGTTTAGACTTGTGTGGGGGAGCCCTTCCCTAGCTATTTAGCGCTTGGAGGATATCAAGGTCAACCTTCTGTAGTTGGAATCAGACATAAATCACATTCAGCCACCCTGACGCCCACTTACAGGAGAGAGAGCAAGAGCGTGAGAGAGAGAATAGGTGCTATCACAATGGAAGGTTTGCGTTGATTAGCTTTAGTTTTCATGGTTGCAAGACTGAGGAGGCAGCAGTCAGTTTATGCCACGATGGCATGGGGCCTAGGCTTGAGGGTAGGAAGCTCATACACATGTGCTTACTGACAGACTTCAACAGATGCACAACACATTCAAAGCATACCCTCCTCTCAGTCTATCCCTATCCATTACAGCCCTAGGATTATAGCCCTGTGTAGGGTGTTGCCAGAACCAGCAGTTGTCATCATAACAAACCTGAATAACCCATCCCAGATATACAGACCTGAATAGCCCATCCCAGATATAGAGACCTGAGTAGCCCATCCCAGATATACAGACCTGAATAACCCATCCCAGATATACAGACCTGAATAGCCCATCCCAGATATACAGACCTGAATAGCCCATCCCAGATATACAGACCTGAATAGCCCATCCAAGATATAGAGACCTGAATAGCCCATCCCAGATATAGAGACCTGAATAGCCCATCCCAGAGAGTGGAATCGCTCCAACTAACACCGGCCAGGATAACAGATAAACAACAGGCAACTGCAATGGTAACTTGGGTGGTGATTCACTGGACCAGATAGTAAGATAGTATGATGTTTGATTTGTACAGTATTATGCAAGCTCTATAACCAGGGACGAGTGGATATTTTGGACCACTTTAGGGCTCTCTTACGTTGTCAAAATTCAACCAGGGAGAGAACTCTGGATAGATATACTGTCTTATTTTAGGCCTCTCTTATGTTGTCATAATACAACCAGGGAGAGAACTATGGATACATACTGTATACTGTATCTTTCATATCAAAAGCACAGAATAGATTATACAACAAACATAAATGAATTATTTCCATACCCTTTGATGACTGGTATCGTTCCATCGATCTAATATCAGTCAGTGTAACTGGATACAATACTACTATGACCACACACATGATCTAATGACATGCTATTATGAAAATAAGCAGAACTGTTTTTGGGTGTCTCCCAATTCTCTGTCCACTAGTGTATCATAATGTCTGAGTATTAGAAGTATATGTGTCATCAGACACCTATCAAATAATGGCATAGTAAACTATTTAACTATAATCATTTTTGATTATGTGAACAGTTTAATTTGTCCTTTTCCACAACAACCTAACTAAACCAAATTGCCCATGCAGTGGCCAGCTACTCTATAACACCTGATTTATCTTCTCTAACACACAACGGGCCTTTGTGGTTTAGTACACGCTCTTATCTAGAGTGACTTGCAGTTGTGAGTATATACATTTTTGTACTTTTTCCCGTACTGGTCCACCGTGGGAATGGAATCCACAACCCTTGCATTGCAACCACCATGCTCTACCAACTGAACCACACGGAACCCCGTGATTAGTAAAATGACAGGCAAAACAAATGAGGGGTGTGAAAGTCAACACACAAGTCTCACTCATGAAACAATAGCACATTCTTGGCTGTGAATGCAACACACCACTCTACATTCTTTTAGCTATCTCACTATACCACTCTAATAAAAATAGTACTTAAAAACTGTGTTGTTATCCAACTTGTAACCCTGGCCTTAACTAACCTGTTGTTGTACTCTTATATCACCCTTTGCGTCCCAAATGGCACCCTATTCCCTACAGGGTGAACTACTTTTGACCAGAACCCTATGGGCACTATAGGATAAAGGGTGCCATTTTGAATGAACACTAAGTGTGACACATAGAGACCCTGAGGGGAGTTCCACAGAGGCCCTTATCAAAGGTGGCTATGGAAATAACCCATGCAACAGGGAGCGAGAGAGCAGAGAATTAAGTACTTTTCCGCCACCAATCAACTGTGTCCTTTGAGATGGCATCTATCTAGTCTGGGAAATCCCATACCTAGGGCAACAATATGTTGGAACATTGTTAATGTGGGAGGCAACCCGTCTGCCGAGGGAAACTAGCATTTTTCCAGAGAGATCCTGTTAATTTACTAATTCCTTATTCTATTGATGTCTACAGTCTCTTCACACAGCGGCAACAGACCAGTGACCTGAACACACGGGGTTACAGCTTTGCTGTGCTATTTCCCCATCACATGAATTTGCATGCCACACATTGTAATAGCATTGTTGACAACTATAATATAACTATAATATAATATACACTGAGTGGCCAGTGTATTAGATACACTCATCTAGTACCAGGTCAGACCCCTCTTTGCCTCCAGAACAGCATGACTTATTCAGGGCGTGGAAACATTGCTCAATTTGTATCAAGGGACCTAATGTGTGCCAGGAAAAAATTCTCCACACTGTTAAACCACCGCCACCAGCCTGTACCGTTGACACCAGGCAGGATGGAGCCATGGACTCATGCTGCTTACACCAAATCCTACTCTGCCATCAGCGTGATGCAACAGGAACCAGGATTCGTTGGACCAGGCAATGTTTTTCCACTCCTCAATTGTCCAGTGTTTGTGATCAAATGCCCACTGGAGCTGCTTCTTCTTGTTTTTAGCTGATAGGAGTGGAACCCGGTGTGATCGTCTCCTGCAATAGCCCCTCTGTGACAAGGGAAAGGGGAAACCTAGTCAGTTGTACAACTGAATGCATTCAAATGAAATGTGTCTTCCGCATTTAACCCAAACCGTTGGACCAATGTTATTTGCCTGTTTGTGGCTAGCTGTTAGCTTGCATGATTTTTGCTTCGATCTCTCACCAACAAGCTGTTTTTATCCACAGGACTACCGTTGAGTGAATGTTTTTTGTTTGTCGCACCATTTTCGGTAAACCCTAGACACTGTCTTGCGTGAAAAGCCCAGGAGGACAGCCGATTCTGAGATACGGGAACTGGTGCGCCTGGCACCAACAATGATACTATGCTCAAACTCACTTAGGTCACTCATTTTGCCCATTCTAACGTTCAGTCGAACAGTAGCTGAATGCCTCAATGCCTGTCTGCCTGCTTTATATAGCAAGCCACAGCCACATGACTCACTGTCTGTTGGAGCGAACCGTTTTTGTGAACAGGGTGGTGTTCCTAATAAACTGGCCACTCAGTGTATAGTATATTATGTAGTCTCTGATATAGGCATTTATTATAGTATAAGGGTAATTAACAGTATAAGATATTACCGGAATTAGGGTTTTATTTATGACAGATTCTCTTCGTACTATATGTATTTCACCAGTGAATCTTTATTATTTGGGACATCAATGGCTGTTGATACAGAATGTGCAATCAATTAATTAATTGTGGTTTTTAAACTTCAAATTAGATTTACATTTCAGGATTGCAATTACAAGTGTAGGCTCAAATCTGATTTGATAAAAAAGTAAGTACTGTAAATAGCTATGTTAAAAATATATTTCAAATTCATACAACAGTTCATACAAGTGCTTCCATACATACACTATGTAGTGAGGAGACATTCATTGGCATGGTATTTACATGAACTCATTCAACACCCTTTAGCTACAACTGAAATAGCTATGTGAACTTTATGAAAGTGATATCCACAAGCTAAGCACTAAACATTGACATAGTTTTAAGGTATTTTCTTAAAACTGCACTGTTGGGAATGGGCTCGTAAGTAAGCATTTCACTGTACCTGTTGTATTCGGCGCATGTGACAAATAAAATTAGATTTGATTGGATTTTGATTTAATAATATCGGCCCTTACTTCATTTAAAGCATGAAAGTGCACACTATTTGAATGCTTAACCTATAACTAAGTGTTTTCATATTAGGTGGTATCCCAGTGACAGAAGAGTCCTTTCCCAAGATTCCATGGAACCATAGAGATGTTCCAGATATGGAATTTTCCACTCTTAATGAGTCCTCGTCTGGGAACCCTGGGATGGCAGGTAAATCCCATGACACCGTCACACCTGTTGGCCCCTCGCTTAACTGATCCTGTCGTTGGCTGCACTTCCATGTGACTATTGTGTGTGTGTGTGTGTGTGTGTGTGTGTGTGTGTGTGTGTGTGTGTGTGTGTGGTGTGTGTGTGTGTGTGTGTGTGTGTGTTTGTGTGGGGTGTGTGTGTGTGTGTGTGTGTGTGTGTGTGTGTGTGTGTGTGTGTGTGTGTGTGGTGGGTGTGTGTGTGTGTGTGTGTGTGTGTGTGTGTGAGAGAGAGTGTGCATGTTTACTATATAGCCACCTTTGTTGCCAAAATACCCTCCCCCCCATGCTAAGAGAAAGTCTGACTATTATTTTCCACCATTCCAGCATGCTCACAGTTCATCTGTCACAGTACGTCCAGTGGAGAACTTAGCTCAGCTCACAGTGAGCGGAATGGTAACCTTTGCAAAATATATTGTTTTCTCCCTAAGCCATGAAATACCGTCTGCTCTGTGGGTTGCTTTGACTGCAGGTTGCTTTGATCTGTAGAGGGTTATGTCAAACACACACAGCAAATTGGCCAGTGTTGATTTTTCAGTGTAACATTTCTTGTGTTTATTCAGGAGATGAATTCACTCTGTAAGAGTGAAAGTAACACTCAGTTGGGTAAAATATCCCCAAGTGTTAGTGTTAATAATCATAGTTATTGTTTTACACTGTGGAGATTAAAACAGTCCCATCAAAAGCACGCTAATCATTATCATATTTCCCTGCATGCTCTACTGCAGGTAGATTGTTTTAGGATTGCTTTTAATGTCTGTGTTTTTACATGTACATTGATTGATTCATCTTAAACTACACAAAGATAAATAACATACATTTTTCTAAACTAATCCAATCACTAAGTTAAATTTATTGCACCTGTTACTAAAATTGTTGTTTCAGTTTAAATGGTTTAGGTAGTCTTATCAATTTGCAAAAGACGAAGAACCCTGACAATCATTCTGAATGCAGGTTGCAAGTGAATAACAATTTTAACTGTAGGATATCCCAACTCTGGCTGGATTTCAATAAGAATTACACATCACTTCGAGAGCCAGCATAATGGAATTTGCAGGCCTGCTTTGGTGTGCAAACCATGACTTTCTTAACACCTCTGTGTTAGGATGAAACTAGGTCATGATACATGTACTATCATAGAGTCATAGTTTTAGATACTCAGTAGGTGAAAGTTACAGGCCTTTTAAATGAAAGAATTCAGTAAGGATGTCTCTATCGTTAACAAATACAGTCATGGGTGGTAACTCTACAATTCACTTGAAAAGATAAGGCACTCTGGGAAATAAGCAAATTAGTCAAGTGTTACGTTTTACTCTGTAGGTGTTGCGTATTACTCTACAGTAGAGCTATGCAAACACCACAATCAAGTTCCTATGAACAGTTTAAGAGTTGAATGGGGAACACTGCAACAGAGTTCAATCTTTAGCAGTTTCAAAAGTGTTATATTAACACCAGTTCAGTGGGACTCATATGTTCACTGAAAATAGTGTACATTTAACACTTTCAGAGTTAAATGTACACCATTGATTTTGCTGTACAGGACTGTCCATTTATAGATAGGCAAATTGTTTGTATCGATCACCCAAACGTCACCTCTGGAGTCTGATAGGCTGGTCGCTTTAGAGCCAGCTCATATTAAGAATCCAAAGTACAACAGCAAAATAGAGTCAACAGATTTGAATAAAATGGATGAACAAAAATGTCTCGAGGAGAGAGGTGTAACGTAAAGTCTGTGTTCACCACTGGGATTTCTTGTGCAGTCCATTACCCTGAAAAAAAGAGAGATGTTATTGTTAAAAACTGTTTAGGGGCAATTCCATGGTAACAGAATTACGCTGGGACTTAGATTTTTCACTTTAAAATGTATGCCAAACAAAAAACATTGATTTCAAAAGCTTAACAAACCACACAACTCCATGCAGAAGGTCTACCTTCAACAAGGAAGTTAAACATCTGAGTCTCACTGTAATTCTGTTATCGTGGAATTGCACATGAGGCTAATGTCATAAATATGCGTAGTGTAATGATAGTCCGAATGCAATGTGCATGTGAAAAAAGATTGAATTGATAAGAGGACTGTCCATAACACCAGAAGGAAGTAAGAACCCCACAGGACGAATGAAGTGAAAGATAAGAAAGGCCCAAAACAGGAACATCTCAATAAGAGAAAAAGATGGAAAGAAAGAAACAAAAACAATATATTCCCTGGGAATGTAGAACTAAAAACCATCCAATGGGAATGTAGAACTAAAAACCATCCGATAGGAATGTAGAACTAAAAACCATCCAATGGGAATGTAGAACTAAAAACCATCCAATGGGAATGTAGAACTAAAAACCATCCGATAGGAATGTAGAACTAAAAACCATCCGATAGGAATGTAGAACTAAACACCATCCAATAAGCGTGTACAAGAGCAGGAAGAGAATACACATGCTCGTCAAGGTGAAACACAGACAAAGAGAGAATTCATCAGGAGGAACCCGTAGGTAGAACAAGTTGCTATGGATACAGGTATACGGCAGAGTTGAGAGGATTGCCTGTGCTGTGTGCAGACAGAGGCTAGAGAAAGGTGAGGAGAATGTGTCCGAGTACAGCAGCTTTTCGTCCCAAATCGCACCCTATTCCCTATTTAGTGCACTACTTTTGACCGGGCTCTGGGCAAAAGTAGTGTAATATAAAATGAAGACTGTGCCATTTGGGACGCACTGCAGAGGACATGGGTTGTCTATCTCCACCTACACTGTGGCCCTGTTGTGTCTGTGTGTCTGAGGCCTCGTCGGTGCATACTGACAGGGTACTGCCCCCTCTGTGGGCCGGGGAGCTGTTGTTGATGGAGGCTCGGGGGATGCGAGACTCATAGGACATTTCCTGCTGCAGCCAGCGATACACATGGGCCACAACATGCAGATCAGCATCCAGACAAAAGAGAAGGGAAGAATATTTAAACGAATGGATATTAATAAGGGTCCTCCTTCTTTTTAAGAGATAATTGAAAAACAAAACAACAACAATCTGTCTGTGTGTGTGTGTGTGTGCGTGCGTGCGTGATGGCCAGTACTCACATTCCCCATTCCCTTGCTAATGATAGCTAGCTCTGTGGGCTGGTAGACAGAACTGCGGAGCTGACCACTGTAGCCGCTGTATGGGGACACAACCTTCGGACCTGAAATGTACAACAAGAAAACAGACAATGGATAGTTTCTTTATATAAATACATATTCAACTTCTAATCTCAATCAATCCAACTTAGTCAGATACTCAGCTCTCAAATGTTGTCCTCCTCCAGGTCAGGGGTATTCAACTCTTAACCTACAAGGGCCGTCGGCTGCTGGTTTTTTGTTCTACGTGATAATTAATTGTGCCAACCTGATCAGTTCCTGATTAGAGGAGCACAATGAAAAACTCAGTGGAACTAGCTTTGAGGTGCAGAGTTGAGTTTGAGGGCTCTAGGTATTCAGTGTTCCCAAGCAACCAGTCATGGTTTTAACCACCATGACAAGATCATAAACCACTGATTTAGGCTATAAGGGTGGAATTCAGAACTAAGTTATGTGCTTAATTCCCGTTTTATGCAATTTTCTCTCTGTGTCTATTCTGACAATTTAAGCATGGGGAAATTCATGTGCCAGCCATGTATTCGTTTAGGGTGGAGATCACATAAATGGAGGTGTGGCAGAGGTGTGACTACAGATGCCACATAATTAGACCTTGACTTAATTCCCTCATGATTCCACCACCCTTATGCACGAGGAAACCATGAATAACGTCTAGCTAACCTTTCAGTTCGAAGTAGAAAAACAGCTACTTTCATTTCCCCAATAGTATTAGCACCGTTCTGCATGCACAGTAATTTATAAAGTGATGAGAACTATTGATAGGAGTTGGTAAATGAGTAATCTGTTTGGATAAGGGGATAAATATCAATACATTTGTAATTGTTTTTAGATCTATTTGACGCTGTGATTGCTGGAGACAAATACAATCAGTCATATGGCGGCAAAATGAAAAGTACATGTTCAATGTTCAATGTTATAAGCCAATATCGGTAGCAACCGTAACTAATAACCACACATATTTAACTGCCAATTTAGTGTTAGTTCCTTTCAGTTGGTAGGCTTACCCTACATTTCAATACATTGTTTGATTTAGACAATTTTTATTTGTTTCCTCTGTAAACGCTGCCACGTCCATGTGGTTGTTGCTGAGGGTCACTAGCAATAATGAATCATTTTGAATTACAAGTTACAAGGAACATGTAGCCTATTTGAATCCTTATGTAATGCAGACAAAATATGTCAGTTTAAGCCTGAAGCCTGGATCACGGTTCATGACGACTGGACCGTTGTCATCACAGTTCCATCATCAGTGAGGATTAAGGTAGATTGATATGACTATTGTTCAACCACTATTGTACACTTTTCTCCCCTTCCAATATTTCATGGATTGAACTGAATATGGCAACTTTCAGGATGATCTGTTCTTTTTATGAAGTAGGTAGATTCATAAATACTCTCCTAACTCTAAATCAGTGTTTCCTCAACATGGGGGGTCGCCTTATTTGAGAATGGGGTCATTGGAGAAACAGGTTTATACTCAGACTCAGATGCAGCTAAGCTATCAAGCTCAATTTATAAGACGTCAGTATTGCTATCATCCATGCATATCTGTAATATTGACAATGAAACAAATACTAAGGGTGCAGTTCAGTTTTCAGTGGGAAACTAAAGCTGTCGCGGTCATCAGGTTTATATTTGGACTGCAGCTGAGCTATCAAACTCAATCTGTAAGACGTTACTGTTCGTGTCGCTACACTCCTTGTATGTCTGTAATCCAAACTTTCAACAACAACAACAAAAAATATTAAATGTGATGACATTCGATCAACAAGGTAAACTGATTGAAATACTGTCAGACTGACTTGTTATTTTACCAGGTAAGTTGACTGAGAACACATTCTCATTTACAGCAACGACCTGGGGAATAGTTACGGGGGATGAATGAGCCAAATGTAAACTGTAGATTATTACTGTAAGTGACCGTGATGGTTTGAGGGCCAGATTGGGAATTTAGCCAGGACACCAGGGTTAACACCCCTACTCTTACAATAAGTGCCATGGGATCTTTAATGAGCTCAGAGAGTCAGGACACCCATTTAATGTCCCATCCGAAATGCAGCACCCTATACAGGGCAGTGTCGCCAATCACTGCACTGGGATATTTGTTTGACCAGAGGAAAGGGTGCCTCCTACTTGCCCTCCAACACCACTTCCAGGGACTGACCAGGACCAACCCTGCTTTGCTTCAGAAGTAAGCCAGCGGTGGTATGCTGCTGACTGTTATACTGTAATTGTCATAGCCACAAATCAAAAAATTAACACTGACTGTTGACTGCATTACCTTTTTTTTTACATGGTGGGGTTGCAATACTTTTCTGATATCTGAATATTTTTTTGATCAACTAAAAGGAGATTAATATGCGTATTTTGATGGCTTTCTTTATTGAGCCCTGTTCTCTCAATATATTCTAGTGAGTCTGTCGATAAAATTAAAAGGTACACTGTATTTAAAGGGATAGCTTTAGATAAATGTAAACCTACTGAAAATTCCATGACAAAATCTGTTGGCCAACAAGTGGGAGGATTTTTGGTGGTTTAACTAAATTTATTCAGTGCGCATAAGGGAGCCACACACAAAGAGCTCGTTACGCACTTGCATAAGGTAAGTCTGAATACCAAATACTGTGAAGTGCTTAAATGAAAACACGTAAAAAATGTATAGATTTCCTAAGTCTGAATTGGCCCCTAACTCTAGTATCTCCATTGTGCATTCAACTGTGCAACCTCTATAAACAATGGTAGTGCAAATCAGACCTGTGCAGGAAATAGTTGTATTCTGTAGCTTGTTTGAAAATGCCAACTTTTGAAATACTCGAGGTAGTCGAATATAGAGAATCAACTAAAGGCAACTATTGGCAACTATTTCCTTTGATATTCAAATACAGGTCTCAGAAAACCAAATAATTATTGAAGATATTTGAAGTTATTTGAAAATAACAAAAAATGATTAATTGGCTGCTAAATATTTGATGAAGAACCAAAAACTAGAACAGGTAGTTTATTTAGTCTAAATATATTATCATTAACACATAGTATTTATCAATCGAAATAATGGAAATAAATTATGGAAAGTAATACAAACTGATTTTGTTTTATTGGTTAACATTTATTTTTCAGGATTTCTTTACATCATGCATTACATTAATGTTTACATCATTGTCATAGCCTATGGTTCTTGGTTAATCATTTAAGATGGTGATTGCATTTGATGAACATCAGCGTATCAAATGTTTTGTCAATCATTGAGCAACGGTCAGACCTGAACGTTCTTCCAGTGATGCTGAAACAAACATCATTTCCTTATTCTGTCCAATGCCATCAGTTATGTAGGTTCAGGTACATCCCTCATTCCCAAATTAATGGAAAAGATAAGCACAGAATGAACCAGGGAATTACATGGCACTTATCTTTCCATTTAGCATTGAGGAATATACATGGATCTACACAACAAATGACCTGGGACATGGACTTATAAGACACATTTTTGTGTTAAAAAATATAATTAATAATAATAATAAACACTGACAGGGTTGAATAAACACTGAAAGTGTGGAGTTTGTTGACCCATATAGACACCGGAAAAGTAATAAATTAACACACTGCTTAGTGTAAAGCTTTTTTCAAATATTTGACAGAGTGCCTTTCGAGAAAATCGTACCGTTACCATCCATGACTGATTTGTTAGTGACAGAGACATGGTTGTTTTACTCATACAATACATTTTCGGTCCTATGGACTTCACAATGTGAAATCCTAAGTGAGCATGTTATCATTAAAAAAACTTTATTGAACCCAATACCATACGTATTTCATCAGGCCTTTTGAGAGCCTACTTTCACCGTAATAAAGGGGTCTGAAACTCATACACATAACTTTGCCCATCATTATATTATATTTCCCAGCATGCTCTATTGCAGTTTGATTTTTAGAATTGTTTGTTTCAATAGCTATGTTTTTGTATTCACATTGATTAATCTTATGCTACACGAAGATACATAACATACATTTTTCTAAACAAATCCATTCAGTTAGATTTTTTGCAACCATTACTGAACTGTTTGTTCCAGTTTAGTTGGCTTAGGTAGTCTCTACCCAATATTTCTAACCATGGTGCTCATTCTGAATGCAGGTTATAGGTGAATAACAATTCTAACTGTTGGGTAGCATAACTCCTGCTGGATTCCAGTAGGAATTAGACACTCCATTTGCAAGCCAGATTAATACTGTATGACTTGCAGTTAGAATTCCAAAACTCTGCAAAAGTCTTCTTTGGAAGCATCATATGAGTAGCATCAGATAAATGAATGAATGAATTAATATATGTACATGCACAAACATAGATATTAAAACAAACAATTCTAAAAAATAAACCAGCAATAGTGCATGCTAGGAAATGATATAATGATGGGCGTGGTTTTTGTTCAAAGTGATGTGTATGAGTTTCAAGTGTATGAGTTTCAACTATTAGGATAAAACAAATAAGGCCTTATGAAATAAGCATGCTATTTCATTAACATTTTAAACAAAACAATTTTATGATAGCTTAGGATCTGAGTTGGTGAAGTCCATCGGACAGAAAATGGATGAATGCAACAACCATTTCTCTGTCCTTAACAAATACAGGGCACTCTGGGAAATATTTGAATAAGGCTTTACACTAAGCAGTGTGTTAATTTAACACTGTTCCGGTGTCTATATGGAGCCACAGACTCAACACTTGATTTAACACTGCTTAGTGTAAAGCCTTAAAAATGATATATTTTTTAAGTAACACTGGAGAATTTGCTGTGCAGTACAGTGTCACAACTTTTTATACTTATCTGTACACAATATCATTGGTTGATTGGTTTGACTTGATTATCTACACCTGGGGACTGTTCAAGATAATGAAAATGTACAGAATGTTCAGATGTTCTGATTCAGAGGGGTTGGGTTAAATGCAGAAGACACGTTTCAGTTGAATTCATTCTGTTGTGCAACTGACTAGGTATCTATGGAGACGGCACAGTAACGCAAACACAAGCATTGATATTGGGACTGAATCAGAGCTGAGGAGTGTGTTGTGTCAACATTTATGTATGCATGGGACACTGGTTAGGTCACTGTTCTATTCTAGACATCTACTAACGTGTGAGTAATTACAAACTCCCATTGAATCACCTGGTAGATTGGTGGTAATGGAACGTGTGTGTGGGAGAGGCGACTCGGTAGCTTAACTTTTAAATAAGTCCTCTGGCTAAACATAGACAGTGACTGACTATTTCATGTTTTCATAGCTCTCTCTCATCATGAAGGACATCATCCTTTGTTCTCAGTCTCTACCAGAAACAAACATTCCCTTTAACTATTTAATATAATCGCCAAACATGGAAGGGTTGTTTTTCCCCCAACATTCTCCGTTCTCTTCTCATTATTAGTTTGATGGGCTAGGACAAATGTTATTTTGTTTAATTTATTCAAACATGATATTCCAGTCAGTAAAAATGGTGTCCCTCTATCTTCTAATATTGTCTTGATAGGGCGTGGTGCCAGCTGATCTCTCAGCAGACCAGGACATACAGTAAGCTAATCTCTCAGTCAGGACAGAGCTGCTAACTCATAAGGCGCCATCCGCCATCCACATTACCATGTGCTATTATCCCTCCTACTTTAACCTAAGCCATGGTATGCGTCCCAAAGGGCACACTATTCCCGATATAGTGCACTACGTTTGACCAGAGACCTATGTGCCCTGGTCAAAAGAAGTGCATGCACTACATAGGAAATTGGGTGCCATTTGGAACGCAACCTTGTGGTGATGAGATGAGGCTAGGGCAGGCTGAGGGCAGGTAGAGCAGCATCAAAGAGATAGAGTGGGAGGAGGAGGGACACAGTGTCCTGTCTGGCCCGGCTGCATCCTACTAGATCAGATACGGGTCACCAACAGGATTAAAACCAGCATATCAAATTCTGAAGAGTTTGGAGAACGTAAACTGGGTGTGAAGTTCATTACCGTTTCGATGCCATTCATTGTGTTTCTTCACTGATAGTGTGTGAAGATCGCTCCATGCAGACAACAATGTTCCCTTATTCATGTGCCTGACTGTACTGATGCAAGCTTCAGTGGCCCTCTTAATGAACCTCCCCCTCTAATGTTTGCTAGGTGTGTTAGAATCATCCACTGTATGTGATGTGCCAGCAAGAGGACAACACATCCTGTCGTCTAGTGAAGTGTACTAATTAGTGAAGCCAGGTAATTAGTGGGTCAACAAGTGTCAGTGTGTGTTTGTGAATGTGTGTGCAGCTTACGTGTGTGTGTGTGTGTGTGTGTGTGTGTGTGTGTGTGTGTGTGTGTGTGCGTGCGTGTGCGCGCGCCTGTGTGTGCATGCATGAATGTATGTCTACATACCTGCGTTCTCATCCATAGAGAAAGCCTTGTTCTCCATAAACATGCTCTGGGCTCCTTGCTCCTTCAGGATATTCTCATAGCCCACACCTCTGCTCAGGTCCTCTCCGAACCCTGGCGCGCCCCCCTCCTCTACCCCGGTCAGAGAGCATATCCCTGGGATGGTGTAGAGGATCAGGAACACCCAGGCGTTGCTGACCAGGGCGATGGCCAGGGTAGGGTCATCCCAGCTGGGTCCACCCGTCATCAGGTTCCCCCAGACGTACATGGTGATCCAGGCCACCCAGATGAACACAGAGAGGAGACCTGTGACGAGGAGAAAGGCTCCCTCCTGGCGTCTCTGCTTGTGTTTCCCGCACAGGGAGGGTAAGGATGCCACTACGACAGCTAGGAGAAGATTCAGTACGTAGATCAGCGCCATTACAAAGTCCTGGTTGGCGATGTTACAGGGCACGTCGGCGGCCGTGCCTAGTGCTGTCCCTGTAACGTTGAGCGGTGACAGTGGGTAGCGAACAATGGTAATGATCAGCCACTCTGTGTTGATGACCACCTCCACCAGCCAGAGCCCCAGGGCTCCCAGACACAGAACCCAGGCCCGGGGCCCCTGATCCCCCCTGCGGGCCAGGAGGTTCAGCCTCACACACTGCATGAGAAGACACGTGAAGCACCCGGCAAACAGCACCCCGAAGAGGAAGCGCCGCGAGGCACAGGTGGCGAAGTCCTTCCCTACGATGAAGGAGAAAGTGAGGCAGAAGAGGCCCAGGGTACAGATCAGGAAGCAGGCATGGAGCCCCACGGAGCTCCTCTTGTTCTTGTCTGTGATGAAGGGTAGGCTGGCCAGGAGAACGATGAGGAGGATGATGGAACCCACCACGCCGGCCGCCGCGAATGACTCCAGTACGATGCCCCATGCGGCACTGAGGTCACACAGGCTATAGTACAGGGAGCCTACATTGGAGCCACACCCCCCTGGGGTCACGCTGGCGGCCATAGAGAAGGGGAGAGACCAGAAAGTGACAGCGGTCGGGAGCAGAAGGAGATGAAGCCTCTTGAGTGTCCGATCCATGGAATTCAGCAGAACCTGTTCACACAGAAAGAGAAGAGGGAGAGTCTGAGTGTGTTGGCATCCGAGAAGGTTATTTAAGAGGAAGAGAAGTGAGAAACTAATGACTTTGTCATCCCTTCAAAAGAGTCACTCTCGATACACCCAAACAGCTAAATCTGAGTCAGGAGCAAACAAATAAAATCATACTGTAATCAGGATGTAGTGGTGTTTACCCACATCACACAAGCAACTGATGGAGAGATTATGTTTCTGTTTAATGTTTTCTGAGAAATCCTCAGGAGGTAAGAATAAGCCAGCAACACAAAAACACACGTGGAGGTATTGCTGGAGCTGGCATTGATCCCTTCTAAGAATCATTGAGTGACTTGCAGGATAAATTAGGGTTAAGTGCCTTGCTCGAGGTACACATAAACATATTTTTCACCTAGGAGAAACCAGTGAACTTTTGCTTAATGGCCCAACACTCTTAACCACTAGGCTGCATGCCGCCCCAGTGATAACACTTAGGAATGTCAGTTGAGACACTCTTGTTGAGTCACACTCATTGGATAGCATAGTACAGGAAACACACTCACAGCACATATGGTACTGAATGTGCTGCTCTAACTATAAGTTGAACTTGAGATGAGGTGCCATGAGCCTTTCGAGGTTCTCTATTTTTATACCAAGACTTCTCCTCGTGAAGAGTTTGTCAAACCCATCTAAACAACTGCCAAATTGTTTTATTAAGCATCTCTACAGTAGTCCCAGACGTCTTTTAGTGCTGTGCCATGCCGTTTGTCTCTGTCCCTGTCAAATTACATAATGCTGAGTTGATGACAGCCATCTTATAACCAAATAGATGGAGTTGTTGTGGTGGCGGATGCTGTTTAGTTTCCTGCCATGGAGCCAGTGCTTAGCCATAAGATACATACTTTCCAGGTGCATTAATTCAATAACCCTCATCTAATAACCTTTTCTGGCCGCAATTCTGCCAATAATGTAACAAAGCTAATGTTGGGAACTAGGGAGTAAGTAGCACAACATCCGTCAATTGTTTGTGGAGGGAAGTGAAAGACAATTGTTTTGAACCTCTTGATCTCACACATACAAACACGTGCACAGGCTAGTGCCACACACACTCACACACTCTCTCTCTCTCACACACACGCACTCACACACGGTCACTCTCACACTCTTAACTCACACACACTCTTACTCACACTCTCACTCTCACACACACTCACGCTCACGCTCACACAAACTCACACTCACACTCACATGCACTCTCACCCGCACACTCTGTCTCACTCATACTCTCACTCACACTTTCTCACACACACACTCACACAAACTCACACTTTCACTCTCAGTTTTACTCTCACTCACACTCTCACTCTCACTCTCACACACAAACACAAACATGGTCTCTGTTCCCAACCTTAAAACCAAGAAAAAGCATGGATATGTTAACCACACCTCTTCTGCCATTAACTCTTTCAATCACCAACTAAGGTCATTCAACCTTAAACTGAATACCATGAAGAATCTTTCTTTTTTATTCTTTTATTTAATTTGTTTTTACCATGCATCAGTTTCACTCATTGGTTGATACTGGTACTCCCTCTATATAGCTCCACATTGATCTGGTACTGGTACTCCCTCTATATAGCTCCACATTGATCTGGTACTGGTACTCCCTCTATATAGTCTCCACATGATCTGGTAACTGGTACTCCCTCTATATAGCTCCACATTGATCTGGTACTGGTACTCCCTCTATATTAGCTCCACATTGATCTGGTACTGGTACTCCCTCTATATAGCTCCACATTGATCTGGTACTGGTACTCCCTCTATATAGCTCCACATTGATCTGGTACTGGTACTCCCTCTATATAGCTCCACATTGATCTGGTACTGGTACCCCTCTCATATAATCAATTGATCTGGTACTGGTACTCCCTCTATATAGCTCCACATTGATCTGGTACTGGTACTCCCTCTATATAGTCCCACATTGATCTGGTACTGGTACTCCCTCTATATAGCTCCACATGATCTGGTACTGGTAGTCCCTCTATATAGCTCCACATTGATCTGGTACTGGTACTCCTCTATATAGCTCCACATTGATCTGGTACTGGTACTCCCTCTATATATACTCCACATTGATCTGGTACTGGTACTCCCTCTATATTAGCTCCACATTGATCTTGGTACTGGTACTCCCTCTATATAGCTCCACATTGATCTGGTACTGGTACTCCTCTATATAGCTCCACATTGATCTGGTACTGGTACTCCCTCTATATAGCTCCACATTGATCTGGTAACTGGTACTCTCTATATATACTCCACATGATCTGGTACTGGTATTCCCTCTATATAGCTCCACATTGATCTGGTACTGGTACTCTCTATATAGCTCCACATTGATCTGGTACTGGTACTCCTCTATATTGCTGCCACATTGATCTGGTACTGGTACTCCCTCTATATAGCTCCATTATTTTATTTTATTTTTATTATTAAACTCTGCTTCGTTGGGAAGGGCTCATCAGCAAACATGTCACAGTAAAGTCTACACCAGTTGTATTCGGCGACCAATACAATTTGATTTGATTTGAAATGTCGTTTTTCCTTTTACCGGTATTATTCTCAATCCATCGCCAACATGAATCTCAAAACCTCACTGAAGACTTGACAGGCAGCAGCTCTGACAAATCACTCAAGAATATCACTCTTTCAAACCAATGAAATTACAGAGAAGGCAGGAATATAATGTTGCAGAAAAAAGGGCTCACCTGCTCAGGTGTGTACTGTGCGTGCAACAAAAGCGACAGTCAATGCTGTCTTCATCTGAAAATGTATCGATTACAGTTTTTAACAATCACTTTGGCACTAATTTCAGAACCTTGTGGTCATTTTTCAAAACTCGAGACAAAAAACTCAAAACGGTCATCACTTGTAACACAGGCTGTCCAATGTTCAAACATTGCGTTGTGCATTCATATCTTTAAAGAAACCTTGCACTTGCAGAATCATTGGTTCAAATAACTAATTTATCACGAAATACCATAGGAACATTAATTTAGATCTCCCACACACAAGATACCGATAGTTTCACTGTGTAGTTGTTTGTTCAATCATTAAATATTGTAGTACAAAATATGTGATACATGTTTCATTATGGTACCACACGTAAGTACATCACTGTAAAAGGACTAGTAAAGAGAATTCTACAGACAGAGTGGAATCATTGAACAAAATCTGAAATTTATTGATGAAATACAATAAAATCACTCAT
The DNA here is from genome assembly GCF_002910315.2 of Salvelinus sp. IW2-2015. Taxonomy (NCBI): domain Eukaryota; kingdom Metazoa; phylum Chordata; class Actinopteri; order Salmoniformes; family Salmonidae; genus Salvelinus; species Salvelinus sp. IW2-2015. The sequence continues at coordinate 58,013,730 of NC_036858.1, forward strand.
AGGTTTCTTTGAATCAAAGCAAAAATAATTAGCTACAAAAAAAGAAAAAACTGCAGTAAAACATCAATTGCAGTGTTCCTCACCTGGCTTACTGTAAAAAGCAAAACAAAGGATTGATTACCGTACTTCTATATTTCCCTCAACCCTGTCTTGTGGATTTGGCCATAGGTTCTCATCCACATCACAAATGTTTTCATTAGCCAAACATCTTGGGAAGAATCTTCGGGCATGGCGAATCCAGGCCAGAAACGGGTCTGCCGTGATGTCATTGCATGTGTCATCCATGGCCTGGAGAAGGGTGGCTTGTTCGTGAGGGCGCCTATCATATACCTTCCAACTCAATGTGGAGAAAAATTCCTCAATCGGGAACTTCTCTAGGATAGGGGGCAGCATTTTCACGTTTGGATGAAAAGCATACCCAAATTCAACTGCCAGCTACTCATCCCCAGAAGATAAGACATGCATATTATTAGTAGATTTGGATAGAAAACACTCTGAAGTTTCTAAAACTGTTTGAATCATGTCTGTGAGTATAACAGAACTTATTTAGCAGGCGAAACCCCGAGGACAAACCATTCAGATTAGTTTTTTTTGAGGTCACTCGCTTTCAATGGATTTTCATTGGGAATCCAGATTTCTAATTGACCTTCTTGCAGTTCTACCGCTTCCACTGGATGTCAACAGTCTTTAGAAATTGGTTGAGGTTTTTTCCTTTGTGTAATGAAGAAGTACGGCCATCCAGAACGAGGGTAACTTGAAGTGTACTGTTAAATAGAGGCGCGTGACCAGAAAGCTAGCTACAGTTTGTTTTAATCCTGTATTGAACACAGATCATCCCGTCTTCAATTTTATCGATTATTTACGTTAAAAAATACCTAAATTTGTATTACAAAAGTAGTTTGAAATGTTTTGGCAAAGTTTACAGGTAACTCTTGAGATATTTTGTAGTCACGTTGCACAAGTTGGAACCAGTGTTTTTCTGGATCAAAAGCGCCAAATAAATGGACATTTTGGATATTTTTAAGGAAAGGAGAGTATGGGGGTAAGTACAGGGTGGTAAATTGTGGTTGGGCCTGAAACCATGCTTGCACCATTTGAGCATGGTGGAACCTGACATTATCGCACACAATGACATAGGTCATGCCATCACCTCTACAGACCTGACTTAGCTCATCAAGGAAGGTTACATTCGAACAACGAATCATGTAGCTGCCTGCAACTCAATATATAGAGTATATAGAGTAGAGAGCTTTAGATGTTGTTTGACCAAACATTAGAACAGGCAAGATGAGTAATCAAAGCAACTTTGACCGTGGTATGATTGTTGATGCCACACATGGTGATTTCAGCATCTCAGAAACAGCTGCCCTCCTGGGATTTTTACGCACTACAGTCTCTAGAGTTTACAGAGAATGTTTACAGAGAACGATAAACAAAACACATTCAGTGAGCGGCAGTTCTGTGGGCAAAAACACCTTGTTAATGAGAGAGGTCAGAGGAGAATGTCCAGACTCATTCAAGCTAACAGAAAGGCCACAAATTCTCAAATAACAGCTGTTTAAAACAGTGGTGTGCAGAATGGCATCTCTTAACGTACAACACCATGAATAATTCAGGCTGTTGTGGAGGCAAAAGTGGGTCCTACTCAGTACTAGATAGGTTTACCTAATAAAGTGGCCGGTGAGTGTACAGTAATGTCAAATCTGAAAACATGGTCTGGAAAAGTGGTACATGGGACCATAGAAACAGTGTCTAATAAAGAATGATGATGAAATATTACATCCATAGATAATGTAGTCCAATTGGTTCATGTTCCACGGTAATTGGTGTCAATGGATCTTGTTATCCTGAAACTTTCATGACCTAACATGGAATTTTGTTTGTCAGTTTCCATAAAACTATGCATTAAGAGTAATGCAACAGTTACTTATCATTTTGAGCAGTTGTATCAATTGATAGTTAGATCATTGTAGACAGTCATTTCAGATGTAACGTGTGAATTGCATTTTGAAACGGTAATACTTTGATGTTAAGTTGTGTCATTTTGAACAGGTGATTTTAGTTCAATGAACAAATGATCTTAGCTTTATGTGTATTGTATCCAAGCAAGTTTTGAAAAAATTGCATTTTGATCATTGGTTGTGGCTAGAGTTTTGAAAAAGGACATCATGGTTCAAAAATTAGTGCCAAAGCGATTGTAAAAAACTGTAATATGTAAGTGTATATAAGCAGTGGTTCCTGGGGAACCAAAGGGGTGCATATTTTTGTTTCTACCCACATGTACATACTGCATTACCTCAATTATCTAGCACACCTGCACATTGACCCGGTACTGGTACTTCTTGTATATAGCCTCACTATTGTTTTTATTGTCTTACTATTTTCTTTAATTTAATTGAGCAAATATTTGTCTTACATTTGAACTCTGCACTGTTGGGAATGGGCTCGTAAGTAAGCATTTCACTGTAAAGTCTACACCTGTTGTATGCGGCACGTGATCAATACACATTTGATTTGATTTGATTTCAAGGATAAACTCGTCATCAGGCTTTGATGATTTGAATCAGGTGTGGTAGTTGTTTTGTAAAAATGGATACCCTCAGGATTAAGAAACACTGGGCTATATAGTGTTAATATTCCATATTTTGGACATCTATAAAAAACATTTTTTAACATTTATATAACATGATGTACCTAACGTTTGCATGTGCTTCACCAAAGTTTGAATCGCAAAATCTCTTCACAACAGATACATGAAGCTCAACTATAGGCTTTTAACTAACTATTAAATATTTTTTGGAACAATTTACAAAAACCCACGAAAGTTGTATAGTCTCTACTGGCTTTTGAGTGTCAGTATTAGACCGTGCGTATTGGTTGTGTTACTCAACACTTAACTGTACCTCCATCTCTTCAGAAAATTCAATTAATCTGTTGAGGACCTTACCTTCAGATGTCTGACTGTTGTGAATCTTTGTTGTTCTTGGTGGTCCTTGATATTGTCGCTACTTGCAATTCACCTGTTCCAACCCACACTGACAAAAAAAAAATGCGCTCTACATTGTCCCCAGGTAGCCTACATCCAGTGGGCTAAAAGTTGATAGCTCTTTGAAAATGTTGCCTATATTCCGTTTCTAGTGGTTTTGAATTACACTGCAATCTCTGCTTTTGGTCAATTCTGAAATATTGAAGTCGGGGTTGGATCTCACAATACTATGCTTCTAGAGCTGTTCATGCGGAGCGATTGGTCCCTGGATAGCGACTGCCTACTCTCTCTCTCTCAAACACACACACACCAACACACACACACACACACACACACACACACACACACAACACACACCACACCACACACACACACACAACACACAACACACACACACACACACACACACACACACACACACACACACACACACACACAAACACCATTTGGATTAATACTAACAGGGTCGAGTGTTACTGTAAATAGAATAATACAAGGAACTTTTTGTCTTGTTAACTCTACAAAGATAACAAATACAATGCATTACTTCGAAGGGAAGGGGGATGTGTGAACAACTTTCTAATTGACACTTTAAAAAGGTGTCTGATTCGAATAAGTCAAGCTTGCACATAAATTACTGCCAGGAAAGTACTTGCAAAGTCCTTTTTCAAGGTCTTTGCGCCAGTCGTGCGTTCCATGTCCAAGTTGCTGCATTTGACCGTGGTGACCTCGAAGGTATTCAAAGTGTCTTTTCCCCGCTACATGGATTGAACATTTATATGCAATTGGGTCATCAAGACTAGAAGTAGACCATTGTAAATAAATTAGGCTATCTTTTCGCACCTCTCCTCAGAACATGTATAGCCTATGATGAAATAGAGACTCCCAATGTGTCAATAGCCTAGTTTTGCATCTGCACACACAGATTATCTTTCTTAATAAGATCTAAAAAAGTAGGTATGAGGAGACACCTGGTGGTAGGGCAGTGGTTACTGAGCAGTGGTTACTAGACTAGTAGGCCTAGTCCAACTGTTGATCATTTTTTGATCATTGATCAAGCCTCCCCAGCTTCTCCTTCACCCAAATCCAGATAGCAGATGTTCTGAAAGAGCTGCAAAACCTGGACCCATACAAATCAGCTGGGCTAGACAATCTGGACCCTCTCTTTCTAAAACTATCCGCCGCCATTGTTGCAACCCCTATTACCAGCCTGTTCAACCTCTCTTTCGTATCGTCCGAGATCCCTAAAGATTGGAAAGCTGCCGCGGTCATCCCCCTCTTCAAAGGGGGTGACACCCTAGACCCAAACTGTTACAGACCTATATCCATCCTGCCCTGCCTATCTAAAGTCTTCGAAAGCCAAGTTAATAAACAGATCACTGACCATTTCGAATCCCACCATACCTTCTCCGCTGTGCAATCCGGTTTTCACCTCAGCCACGCTCAAGGTACTGAATGATATCATAACCGCCATCAATAAAAGACAGTACTGTGCAGCCGTCTTCATCGACCTGGCCAAGGCTTTCGACTCTGTCAATCACCGTATTCTTATCGGCAGACTCATTAGCCTTGGTTTTTCTAATGACTGACTCGCCTGGTTCACCAACTACTTTGCAGACAGAGTTCAGTGTGTCAAATCGGAGGGCATGTTGTCCTGACCTCTGGCAGTCTCTATGGGGGTACCACAGGGTTCAATTCTCGGGCTGACTCTTTTCTCTGTATATATCAATGATGTAGCTCTTGCTGCGGGTGATTCCCTGATCCACCTCTACGCAGACGACACCATTCTGTATACTTCTGGCCCTTCCTTGGACACTGTGCTAACTAACCTCCAAACGAGCTTCAATGCCATACAATACTCCTTCAGTGGCCTCCGACTGCTCTTAAACGCTAGTAAAACCAAATGCATCCTTTTCAACCGTTCGCTGCTCGCACCCGCCCGCCCGACTAGCATCACCACCCTGGACGGTTCCGACCTAGAATATGTGGACAACTATAAATACCTAGGCGTCTGGTTAGACTGTAAACTCTCCTTCCAGACTCATATTAAAAATCTCCAATCCAAAATCAAATCTAGAATCAGCTTTCTATTTCGCAACAAAGCCTCCTTCACTCACGCCGCCAAACTTACCCTAGTAAAACTGACTATCCTACCGATCCTCGACTTCGGCAATGTCATCTACAAAATAGCTTCCAATACTCTACTCAGCAAACTGGATGAAGTCTATCACAGTGCCATCCGTTGTGTTACCAAATCACCTTATACCACCCACCACTGCAACCTGTATGCTCTAGTCGGCTGGCCCTCGCTACATATTCGTCGCCAGACCCACTGGCTCCAGGTCATCTATAAGTCTATGCTAGGTAAAGCTCCGTCTTATCTCAGTTCACTGGTCACGATAACAGCACCCACCCGTAGCACACGTTCCAGCAGGTATATCTCACTGATCATCCCCAAAGCCAGCCGCCTTTCCTTACAGTTCTCTGCTGCCAGTGACTGGAACGAATTGCAAAAATTGCTGAAGTTGGAGACTTTTATTTCCCTCACCAACTTTAAACATCATCTATCTGAGCAGCTAACCGATCGCTGCAGCTATACATAGTCCATCTGTAAATAGCCCACCCAATCTACCCATACTGTTTTTATTTACTTTTCTGCTCTTTTGCACACCAGTATCTCTACTTGCACATCATCATCTGCTCATTTATCACTCCAGTGTTAATCTGCTAAATTGTAATTATTCGCTCCTATGGCCTATTTATTGCCTGCCTCCTCATGCCTTTTGCACACACTGTATATAGATATATATATATTTTTTCCTACTGTGTCATTGACTTGTTTATTGTGTTATTGGCTTGTTTTTTGCTTATTCCATGTGTAACTCTGTGTTGTTGTCTGTGTCACACTGCTTTGCTTTATCTTGGCCAGGTCGCAGTTGTAAATGAGAACTTGTTCCCAACTAGCCTACCTGGTTAAATAAAGGTGAAAGAAAATAAAAATAAAAATGTTGACGTCAAAGCCACAAGGTGGCGGCACACTCTGTGAACTAGAATATGTCACAAATGGCTATTTGAAATGCAGCCCCTTTGCTTTTGATTGTGATAATACCATTGTTTTCATCTTCCTTCTAAACAGTCAATTGTCAACTTTATTATTGCCATTAGATTGTGAGAAAAACACCCTCCTGTGTAAAAGAAAGCATGTTTGTTAGACAGTGTTGTTGCCTGGTTGATACCTTCTCTCTGGTCTCTGTAAGCTGCCCACCCGTTCCCGCCACACCACAATGACACAATCAACGTGGCCTCTAAAAGGACAAATAGAAGAATAGCTGCTTGCCTCTGGTTTCTTTCCTCCGGTGGTTGTTGCTGTTGTTGCCTATGTGACAAGGTAACTTCATCCAAAAATACATCACCTGGCTATCCGTGATGTGTGTTGTGGTACAAACACAGCTATATGAATGTGACATATGGACAGAGACACAATTGTGTTTTAGTTCTGTGCCTGGGAATAGCCTTTAAAGAACAGCCTTCTTTAAAATCACATCCCCATTTAATCCACACTGTGGGCCCTTGCCTTTTGGGCCCTCCACCTTGCGGGCAAACATTTAAGTGGCATGAGTTAATTTCCTAAAATTCTACACATTTTGCCATTAGGTAAAGAGAAAATATTGCAGTTTTAAAGCAAGTTTGCTGGAATTATATATATTTTTGCTATGGGGCGAAGAGAAGTTTCAACTATTTTATAACACATTTCATGTGTCAGGGCCCCTGGACAATTCAACCATGATTACTACTAGATAGCTGGCTAGACTAACTTACCAAGCTAAAAAATGTTAGCTGACATGGGTTGAGTGACTGTCAGTGACTGATAAAACAAGCGATAAACTGCTGATGCACAATTACATTTTGAATTACACCTTGTGTATTCTATTATTCTAACACTCAAGCTAAGGCGTCCATTGATCGGGCCCCTAAGCGACCGCTTATGTCGTTTATGCCTAGGGCTGGCACTGCTGTAGGCTATTTTCTCCAGAGTTATCTCTCTCTCCACAGAATCCTCACTGTGTGAACATAGAATCTCTGGAGGTTTATAGGTTGTTATCAATAAGCATCACAGTAAGGTGCAGAACGTTCAATTCACCTAGGGGGCAGGGAGACTCCCAGCTCCACCGAATGTTGTTTTCAAGGGATTGTCAAATACATTTTACAACTATTTTGTTGTAATACGATCACCTCTTGAAGAGCAGTTAGATTCTTCCGATTACTCTATGTAAAGGACAACCATCTCTGCAGCACTCCACCAATCAGGCCTTTATGGTAGAGTGGTCAGACGGAAGCCCCTCCTCAGTAAAAGGCACATGACAGCTCGCTTGGAGTTTGTCAAAAGCCACCTAAAGGACTCTTAGACCATGAGAATCAAAGTTCTCTGGTCTGATGAAACCAAGATTGAACTCTTTGGCCTGAATGCCAAGCGTCACGTCTGGAGGAAACCAGGCACCATACCTACGGTGAAGCATGGTGGTGGCAGCATCATGCTGTGGGGATGTTTTTCAGTGGCAGTGACTGGGAGACTAGTCGGGCTCAAGGGACAGATGAACGGAACAAAGTACTAAGAGATCCTTGATGAAAACCTGCTCAGACTGGGGTGAAGGTTTACCTTCCAACAGGACAAGGACCTTAAACACACAGCCAAGACAGCGCAGGAGTGACTTCGGAACAAATCTCTGGATGTCCTTGAGTGGCCCAGCCAGAGCCCGGACTTGAGCCCTATAAAACATTTTGGAGAGACCTGAAAAAATTGTGCAGCGACGCTCCCCATCCAACCTGACAGAGATTGAGAATGGGAGAAATTCCCCAAACACAGTACAGGTGTGACAAGCTTGTAGCGTCATACACAAAAAGACTTGAGGCTGTAATCGCTGCCAAAGGTGCTTCAATAAAGTACTGAGTAAAGGGTCTGACTACTTAAATGTGATATTTCAGTTTCTAAAAAATGTCAATTTCTAAAAACCGGTTTTTGTTTTTTCATTATGGGGTATTGTGAGTAGATTGATGAGGGGAAAAAACGATTTAATCCATTTTAGAATAAGGCTGTAATGTAACAAAATGTAGAAAAAGTCAACGGGTCTGAATACTTTCTGAATACATTGTAGCTACCTAGCTAGCTGATCAAACAACTTGTGTAATTTATCTTGACCGAACAAATCTCAGCGTAACACCTGCATTTTGGACTTCTAACCCCTTTCAAACATTGTGTGTTTGAGCTACAGACTTCAGGGTAGTACCAATGGATTTGTCAATTACCGTTAGTCTGTGTGATTAGTGGGGGCTACGCTAGTAGCTGTTTTTTTTAATTGTTTTTTTACAATTAACGAGGGCTACGCTAGTTGCTGAGCCGGGTCTTTTTACAAAAACGTCTGTAGTCAGAATGGTTTGAGCTGCAAACTATTAAAATCTATCTATGAAAAGCTGAGACTCTCATGAACATACACGTTTTGCTTTATGATGCTCACAAGCGTCAATAGAATGTTAAGGGTTCTTCTACATAGAAGATCATAGGAAATCCCAGGACATAGTGTCTATAATACTGTAGTAAGTTCACATAGCTGTCACAAACTCCATACAGTTGTCACTGACTATTTGGATATTAATTTCCTTGTGAGCAAACCATTTCTGTACTTACAGAATTAATATAATTACATTTTTATCAGGTTTTTGCTTTGGCTGACCTTTTTTTTATTGACTTTTGTCATCAAAACTCATGAATCCAACTGTTTTGGGTAAAGTAATAAAGAAGTTGAAATATTTTGGTTAGATGTTCTTAAAACTAACTAACTATATATGGGCGAAAATGATGAAGTATGAAAAGGCTTGTTCATTCACATGTCATGAATTCACTATGATATCATAATATTTGTAAGAGCAATAAGGGCAAGAGCCTCAGCCTATCTTCTGTTTCTGTAGCGTGAAGCCGTTTGATGTACACGTACACCCCCTGGACAGGATGCTCCATCTCCTTAATACTGAGTACCTAGCACAGGCATCTGGTCCCCCTGGACAGGATGCTCCATCTCCTTAATACTGAGTACCTAGCACAGGCATCTGGTCCCCCTGGATAGGATGCTCCATCTCCTTAATGCTGAGTACCTAGCACAGGCATCTGGTCCCCCTGGACCCTGGACAGGATGCTCCATCTCCTTAATGCTGAGTAACCTACACAGGCATCTGGTCACCCTGGACAGGATGCCCATCTCCTTAGTGCTGAGTACCTAGCACAGGCATCTGGTCCACCTGGAAAAAAACCAAGGGAAGGGCTTTTTTCCAAGGTTTTCTTTTTTCTTCCTTAGTTGCTGAGACTAGCACAGGCATCTGGTCACCCTGGACAGGATGCTCCATCTCCTTAGTGCTGAGTACCTAGCACAGGCATCTGGTCACCCTGGACAGGATGCTCCATCTCCTTTTTTACCGTTTGGGTAATGATTGCCCTAACACATATAACTATTTTAAAGAGCCAGTGCAATCACAAACAAGATTTTCCAGTGTTTTATGTACATTTCCAAAATACTGTGCAATTGTTAAAGTTATGATAACCCCCTTTAAGTGTAAGGGCTGTTTGAAAAAAACACCTGAAATGTCTGCTTGTTTAGGTAGGATGGAGTTTTTGACCTTCCATGGTGATGTCCTCATGCGATAAATTAGTTAATAGACCAATAAGAAAGACAGTTCCAAACCCATCTGCCCAAAACAACAAATGTTCAGTTTTTCCCTCCCCACTCCCAGACAGTGCTAGCTAAAATGTTGCTTGAGAAATTGCCCTCTGCTAAGAAGCTATTTTTGTTCCTTTGTTAAGTAAGGTATTTAATTGTTAGCCAGGAATGTAATACTTATATATAAAAATGGCTGCATTGGACCTTTAAATAGTAATAACATGCATAATCAAGCTATTTAATTCTCTATTTTAAGACACCTGGGGGGGGGATCAGAAACAAAGTTGTAAAAATTACTTGATGCAAATGTTGAATTTGGCCTTACTGCCATTACCGCAATAAATGCACAAAATAACACACAAAATATTTCAAATGAGGAAGCCCACATTTTTATCTGAAGGATTCATGGTTTGTATTGAGTGAATAGTGCTCTGCGATTAGTGCTTTTTGAGGTCAGTTTGGTTTCAGTTCGATTATTGAAAAAATTATCATGGTTTTCAATTTTGGTTTCGAAAATGTTTGGAAACATAAAATGCATTATGAAATAATGAAATTCAAATGATTTTAGAGCTTTTTAATGGAAATTCCAAGCCCAAAATAATGAACATTAAATTGCCAAAACATTGAAAATATTTAATTGTCTCTGTCAGGTCCACACTGGTTAGACATCAATAAAGTAACAGGAAATGACTATGAAATAAAAATATATTTCAGTTGTGTATATTACTATTTGATGACTTTATTATTTTTCATTCCTTGAAGTCATCATCTCATCTCTGCTCAGGCAGTCGCAGCAAGACAGCCAGACCATCTGACGCTGTCTCTGTGCTCGCCACGCTGCATCTTGTTCCACTCATTATAACGAACGTGACAGAAGATCCCACCAACAAAGGACCAAGCAGCGTGCCCAGGAGGAGGAAGTATCCTGGACTTGGGAAGAGATTCTGGATGAGAAAGGGATCCTGAACTTGGGAAGAAATCCTGGGAGGACAGGATCGCCTTCCGTGGAAGCAGACGCAAGCGGTGAGGGAAGGACAGTGAAGGACGCCAGGGTTCGCGGCCACGACGCAAGCCCAAAAAACAGCCCAATTTTTTGGGGGGGGGGCACACAGAGTGGTCGGCGACGCTGAGGGGTGAGTCAGAGACCGAGGAGGAATATTGGGACAGATTGAGCGAGGAGTGGGCGGCGAAAGTTGAGGGGAGTGAACCAGAGGCTGTCAGTGAGTTGAGGGAGAATGTGGAGGAGAGAGAAATGAGAGAGTTATTGAATTGGTGGAGGATGCACGACATTTGCCCTAAGGAGCGTGTTATCGATTTAAAGCCACCTGAGTCAGCTCTCCGTACTCTTCCTGAGAAGTGTGTTAAAGTTCCGGTACAATTGATGCCGGCTATACGCACCAGGTCTCCAGTGCGCCTTCACAGCCCAGGACGTCCTGTGCCAACTCCTCGTACTCACCGTGTGAAGAGTGTCATCGTTCCGGTACAATGTGTGCCGGTTCTACGCACCGTGTCTCCAGTGCGCCTCCACAGCCCGGTACGTCCTGTTCCTTCTCCTCGCACTCTCCCTCAAGTGTGCCTTCCCAGTCAGGTACATCCTGTACCTGCTCCTCGCACTCTCCTTGGAGTGCGTGTCCCCAGTCCAGTACGTCCTGTACCTGCTCCTCGCACTCACCCTGAGGTGCGTGTCACCAGCCCGGTGCCACCTGTACCGGTCCCACGCATCAGGCCTCCAGTGCGCCTCCACAGTCCAGTACGTCCTGTGCCTCCTCCCCGCACTCGCCCTGAGGTGCGTGTCACCAGCCCGGTGCCACCTGTACCAGTCCCACGCATCAGGCCTCCAGTGCGCCTCCACAGTCCAGTACGTCCTGTGCCTCCTCCCCGCACTCGTCCTGAGGTGCGTGTCACCAGCCCGGTACCACCAGTGCCGGCCCCACGCACCAAGCTTCCGGCGACAGTTCCCAGTCCAGAGCTTCCGGCGACAGTTCCCAGTCCAGAGCTTCCGGCGACAGTTCCCAGTCCAGAGCTTCCGTCGACGTTTCACAGTCCGGAACCTCCTGAGACGGTCCGCAGTCCGGAACCTCCTGAGACGGTCCGCAGTCCGGAACCTTCTGAGACGGTCTGGAGCTTCCTGCGATGGTCGGCAGTCCAGAGCCTCCAGCGACGGTATGCAGTCCAGAGTCCCCGGCGACGATCTACGGTCCGAGGTCCCTGGCGACGATCCACGGTCCGGAGTCCCCGGTGACGATCCACGGCCCGGAGTCCCCGGCAACGATCTACGGTCTATGTTGGCTTGGTATGGTTCCCGATCAGAGGCAGCTGTTTATTGTTGTCTCTGATTGGGGATCATATTTAGGCAGCCATTTCCCCTTTGTGCTTTGTGGGATCTTGTCTATGTATAGTTGCCTGTGAGCACTACATGAGCTTCATGTTTCGTTTTGCGAATTTTTTTTTTTTTTAAGTTTCAATTCCAAATAAAGAGGATGGAACCATACCACGCTGCATCTTGGTCCACTCATTATAACGAACGTGACACAGTTGAATTGTTCTCTGTATTTTCTTAGTCACACACACACATTTCTCTCCCTTACTTGTCTCGACCAAACCTTATTGGACTTAAGTTTATCACTCTAATTATTCATTATTCATGTTACATAATCTAATAATTACGTTATATTTACTTTTCAGGGTGGAACTCTTTAGTCATTACCTTAAACATATAAATTACCTTATCAATAACACAATAATTCTTACAGTAATTCACAGTTAAGCTTTTTCATATATGGGCTAATGTTGTGAAAAACCAGTGCCTTATCTTCTTGTCAATAGGGGGGCGCTGTTTTCACTTTGGAAAAAATCATGCCCAATTTAAACGGCCTCGTACTCTGTTCTAAATCATACAATATGCATATTATTATTACTATTGGATAGAAAACACTCTGAAGTTTCTAAAACTGTTTGAATTATATCTGTGAGTAAAACAGAACTCATTTGGCAGCAAACTTCCATACAGGAAGTGAAAAATCTGAAAACGAGGCTCTGTTTCAGGGCCTGCCTATTCAACTGGCTTTTATTTATCGATATGTATGCACTTCATACGCCTTCCACTAGATGTCAACAGGCAGTGGAAGGTGGAATGGGGTGTCTAGCTTGATCTGAGGTTTTGGAGTGACAGGTCCGGTATTTTCTTTGTCTTCGACAGCGTGCGAGGGACTTCGACATTGTCTTCTGAAAAGCGTTCGGTATACACGGCGAATATCTCCGGCTCTGATTTTATTTGATACATATGATAATAACATCATAAAGTAGGTTTTTTCAACCGAGTTTTTTGGGACTTTTGGAGTTTTCCGTTCTTTGCGCCAAGAGAGGATGGGAATGTTAGCAACCTTGGCTAGCATTGTGGCGCGAATTCGACAGAAGAAATGGACATTCTAAAACCAAACAACGATTTATTCTGGAAATAGGACTCCTTGTACAACATTCTGATGGAAGCTCAGCAAAAGTAAGACAACATTTATGATGTTATTTCGTATTTCTGTGTAATATGTTGATGCCTATTCTCCGCCGTGTTGGTGAGCGCTGTCTCACAATAACCCGAGCTGTATGTTGTGGTAAAGTCATTTAAAAAAATCTAACACAGCGGTTGCATTAAGAACCAGTGTATCTTTAATTTGCCATACAACAAGTATTTTTGTGTAAAGTTTATGATGAGTTCTTTGGTCAGATTAGGTGAGTGTCCAAAATATCTCCGGACATTCTGGGGAAATGTTGCTACGTATTCACAATGTATAACCACGATTTGCAGCTCTAAATATGCACATTTTCGAACAAAACATAAATGTATTGTATAACATGATGTTATAAGACTGTCATCTGATGAAGTTGTCCAAAGGTTAGTGATTAATTTTATATCAATTGCTGGTTTTTGCAAAAGCTACCTTTGAATAAATGCGTTTGTGTGTTTGGCTATTGTGGTAAGCTAATATAATTCTATATTGTGTTTTCGCTGTAAAACACTTAAAAAATTGGAAATATTGGCTGGATTCACAAGATGTTTATCTTTCATTTGCTGTACACCATGTATTTTTCATAAATGTTTTATGATGAGTATTTAGGTATTTCACGTTGCTCTCTGTAATTATTCTGGCTGCTTTGGTGCTATTTTGATGGTGGCTGCAATGTAAAACTATGATTTATACCTCAAATATGCACATTTTCGAACAAAACATAAATGTATTGTATACATGTTATAAGCACGTCATCTGATGAAGTTGTTTCTTGGTTAGTGACTAATTTTATCTCTATTTTGTCGGTTTTTGTGAAAGCTACCTATGCGGTGGAAACATGGTGAAAATATGCGGTTGTGTGTTTGGCTATTGTGGTTAGCTAATAGAAATACATTTGTGTTTTCGCTGTAAAACATTTTAAAAATCCGGAAATGATGGCTGGATTCACAAGATGTTTATCTTTCATTTGCTGTATTGGACTTGTGATTTCATGAAAATTATATTATATGATATCCCTGTCCCGTTAGGCTAGGCTGTGCTAGTCAGCTTTTTTGATGAGGAGGATCCCGGATCAGGGAGGGTGATGTAGAGGTTAGAGGTTAAACTACAATTTCATTTTGCTGCGTTGTCGACATTCTCTTTCTTCAGCTCCGCCACATGGCTTTCACTGGCACTCAGGCTGGACTAAAGGGCAGCATTCTCTGTCTTCACTTCCCCCACCTTCCTTTCACTGGCTGCCACTCTGGCCTTCAAGGCTGATAGTTGTGCTGCTTGGATGGAATTGGGGCTCCCAAGTGGCGCAGCGGTCTAAGTCACTGCATCTCAGTGCTTGAGGTGTCACTACAGACACTCAGGCTAAATCACAACCGGCCGTGATTGGGAGTCCCATAGGGCAGTGCACAATTGGCCCAGCGTTGTGATTGGCTGGTGTTGGCTGTCATTGTAAATAAGAATTTGTTCTTAACTGACTTGCCTAGTTACATAAAAAAAAATATATCTTTCTTCAGCTCTACCAACTCTCCCTCACTAGCTGTCAATCTGGACTAAATGGCAGCATTCTTTCTCTTCAGCTCCTCCACCTCTACCTCACTGGCTGTCACTTTGGCCTGCGCGGTTGTCAGCTCGGTCTCTAATTCTTCTACAGTTCTTGTATTGAGGACCATATTGATTTATATTTTGTACACCATGTCCTCGCTGTTCCTCAGTCTGTTCTCTATGTTCCTCAGCTCCACTCTCTGCTCCACCACCATGTCTCTCAGCACTGTCAGCTTAGCTCAGCTTCGGTCATTTCTAGAGCTTCACCCTCACTCTCTCCCTGAGCCCCCCATTCCCCAGATTGTTTCAGATGGGAAGCATGCGGATGCCTTTAGTTATTTTCAGCAACAGTAGAAGTAGTAAACGAAATAACGAATACCATTAAACATTTATTTTCTTTCCATACAAAGTACAACTCTAGTATCAGTGCTTGATGACAGGACAATACAATTCTGTGCATTACATTATTGTGCTGTGGTGGGGGAAAGATAGCCTGGTTCCAGATCTGTTTGTGCTGTCTTATCAATTCCAACTGACCATATCACTTGGCAAAAACAGCACAAAGAGATCTGGGAACAGGTGAAGGTAAGCGTTCATAACATAAACCACAAGTAAACATTGATCATGAAGCCACTTGACAACAGTGAGACAGTGAGGCAACATGCAAGACAAGAGCAACATGCAAGACAAGAGCAACATGCAAGACAAGAGCAACATGCAAGACAAGAGCAACATGCCGATAGAAAGGTATTTTCTTTAGGTTCTCAATTCTCCATAACATTCATTTAAAGAAACACGTTGGGCAGGCAGCACGAAAACATCATTCTTAGCTTCACTTTCATAACAATTAAGTAAATATCAAAGGGATCATCTGAGTGCGCCGTCAGGTTAGTGTGTTGGACACACTGCATTGTAACAGGGGAAAATTACAGTTTTATAGTAAGAGCAATGTTGGTTGACAGATAAGTGCATCTTTTTCAGCTTGCACTCTCCCCCGAATTGTACTTAAAGGGGTACAAACGCTTGTCACTGTGTTAGTACCCTGTAAGTTACATCCTTTATACCATTAGTTAAAGGTATATAATTGCACCCCAGTTTGTACCTTTCTTACATATATTCCACAGGTACAAAAGCGCACCTTTAGAAAAGATACAATTTTGCCTTTTCAGGGTACCACCACAGTGACAAAGCCATTTGTTCCTTTTAAGTGGCAATAATGACCCGCTTCTCTATACCAAGTCCCTCACATGTACACACACCTCTAGTGATGTGCAGTTCACAAATTATTTGTTATTTAAAAAAAAAAATTTTTACTGACTACTTTTTTTACTGACTCGAGAGTCATGATTCGTTTTTCAGAGTGTGTCGTTTCTTTTAGTCATTCGTTTTGACCTGTTGGCCACAAGGAATTCTACAGCAAGGTTAATATGCACTCCTCCGGCTCAGCTGCTCTGGACACGTGCTCCAACCAGAAATTGTTTATCATGTGTGCGAGGGAAAATAGATCAGGCTGCAGGCCGACCTAGACAAGAAAGTAATTGTTTTGAACTGAAGATTGACCACATGGTGAAAGAATGAATGCTATTAATTGATTATGCAGTGTCATTGATGGACACAGTTTTGTAGAACCAAAACATACACAGTCTGCCTCTGCTCAACACTCAAACTCGAGAACGAATCATTTGGGGGTCTGCGTCAGTACGCAAACCATTTAGAGCTAATCTCCCTTGCTGCAGTCAAGCAGTGTCATTCTGCCAAGAGTCGTTCTAATCCGGTTGCTGCCACAACTAGACCTTGTTACAAAGGTATCAATAAACAATATTTTTTTGTATGCGTAGCAATCAGAAATGTACATTGTTTGAAGCACATTTTCATAAGTCTCATAACAAATGTCAGCTCCAATTTGCCCCTTATGGTGAATGACATGTGAACGAGAGGCTTGTAGAATCATGACTCGTTCGAGTTTTCACTTCATCTTTTGCCAGTATGGGGTCCTGCATGCTCTGGGTATTACTGAAACAAGTTCAAAGATTTGTTCTTTGACTGAATGAGTTTGAAAAGACTGACTAGGACTCGAATCTGGGTCCAGTGAATGAATGTCAAACAAACACCCATTACACCAAGAGGTCAGGTTTACATGGTCATGGTTTAGTGGCCACATCAGACCTGCAAATTACATTATGCTGGTTTGCAAAGTGATGTTTAATACCTACTGGATTCCAGTCAGAGTTAGAACATCCAACATATGGAATTGTTTTATTCACCCACATACTACATTCAGAAAGACTGTCAGGGTTAGAAACATTGAAAAAGGAGACCACCCAAACCATTTAAACTGGAACAACCATTTCAGTATCAGGTACAATAAATCTAACTAACTGATTGGATTAGTTTTGAAAAAATATATGGTATTTTATCTTTGTGTAGCATAAGATTAGTCAATCAATTAAAGTACATGTAAAAACACAGATATTAAAAACAATCCTTAAATAAAAATAAAAACTGCAGTAGACTATGCTGGGAAATATGATAATGATGGGCGTGGTTTAAATGGGACTGTTTTAACCTCCACAGAGTAAAACGTACTTCATCACACTCTCAGACTCAACTCTGGATATTAACACCAACACTGGGGTTATTTTACACCACTGAGTGATCATTTAAAACAACACTAGAAATGTTACACTGAAAAATCAACACTAGGTAACACTGGCCAATTTGCTCTGAACCTTATGGTGCAAATTACCTTTTTAGGGTAGCACCACAGTGACAAAGCCATGAGATCCATTAAAGTGGCAAAAGTTCATAATTGTACATTATGGTTGGGCACATATGTACCTTTCTACAACACATTCTCAATTTGGAGCTTTTCTGCTAAGCAAAGGTACAGATCAGAACCGTCAAGAATCATTAGTGCACCCTTGAGGTACACAAAATATGCTTGTACCCTGGGGAAACAGAAATGTACCTTCCCCGTACCCCTTTTTTTTAAAGTGATAGTGTGATGATTGTACCTTTATATCTAAATGATTGGGTACAGAAAATGTACCATATACTAGATTATCCGCCCATGTACCCTAAAAGTTAGCGAACTGTACCATATGAGATTATATGCGTACATCTAAAGGTAGTTTATGTGTATTTTGAACTTGTTGTACCCCAGGGAACAATAAAGTAGCCTAACATTCCCCCTTTCTGAGCATGGGGAGCATATTGAGATGAAACATTCCTATGGAGTTGTAATCAACAACCAACATGTTGTGTTTTCTATGCCGTGGTTCTCATTGTGAGATATAAACAGCTGGTAGAGAGCAGAGCAGGTCACACTGATGGGGGTGGAGTGTATAGCAGTTGGCCTAGACAGGTGTCTGAGCAGGCACACAACATATGATAAGAAGGTAGACAGACGAGCTGGGGACATGTGGCAAGAGGGGAAAACCTTCCTCTTCCATGTCACTCCCTCCCTTCCTCCTCCTCTCCTCTCCCCTCTTCCTCTTCTCTCCCCTCCTCCATAAAGGAGCATTTCCGGTGTCCCAAATGGCACCCTGCTCCCTATAAAGAGCACTACTTAGTGCGTTCCATTTGGGACACAGACATAATCATCATCACTACAGTTGTGTCGGAGCCTCCATTAAGATACCAATCAGAGCCTGCCCTGATATATCACCACCGTGTTAACGTTTAAACTCTAAACTGTTTTCTCCCATGATCCCTCATGATACCGCCGACGTCCCCACTGTGTGTGTCCCCATGGGGTCGCCACAGTTACACCCTTTCTCATCCCCCTCGCTGGGTGGGGGCACGTCTTCAAAGAAACTTTCGGTAAAATCTGCGTCTGTACCCCGAGGCCAAGCCCCTGTCTTAACTGGTTATAGGATGGACACATAGAGAGACCAACAGAACCTATTAGGCTATGGTCACTGGAGACATGGGGGGCATTGTTAGATGGACAGCTGTACACAGAGCAGAGTGGACACCTCCGAGTGCTGTCACACTCTCCCTCTCTTAGCTGGGTGAAGAATGGACACATAGAGTGACTCTCAGAAGTCAGTATGCTATGGTCACTAGCAGGACGACATGGACACACAGCTGCATGAGGTAACATCTGTGTCTGTGCCTCAGGCCGGGCACCTTCTGAGCTCGTAACAGGATGAATACATAGAGAGACTCTTAGAACTCAGTATGGATGGATGGACACACAGCTGCACACAGAGGGGACAGCTCTAAGCAAATCAAAATCAAATCACATTTTATATGTCACATGCGGCGATTACAACAGGTGTAGTACACATTATCGGGAAATTCTTACTTATAAGCCCTTAATCAACAATGCAGTTCAAGAAATAGAGTTAAGAAAATATTTACAAAACAAACTAAAGTAAAAAAATCGAATCAAATCAAAAAGTAACACAAGAAAATTACATAACAATGACAGGGCTATATACAGAGGGGTATTGATACCGAGTCAATGTGCAGGGGTACAGGTAGGTTGAGGTAATTTGTAAAGTGACTATGCATAGATAATAAACAGCGAGTAGCAGCAGTGTAAAAACAAAGGGGGGGGGGCTTCCTCTGACACCACCTAGTATATAGGTCCTGGATGTCAGGAAGCTTGGTCCCAGTGATATACTGGGCCATACGCACTATCCTCTGTAGCGTCTTATGGTCAGATACCAAGCAGTTGCATACCAGGCGGTGATGCAACAGGTCAGGATGCTCTAGATGGTGTAGCTGTTTAACTTTTTGAGGATTTTGGGACCCATGCCAAATCTTTTCAGAAAAGGTGTTGTCGTGCCCTCTTCACAACTGTCTTGGTGTGTTTGGACCATGATAGTTCATTGGTGATGTGGACACCAAGGAACTTGGATCTCTCGACCCGCTCCACTTCAGCCCCGTCGATGTTAATGGGGGCCTGTTTGGCCTTCTTTTCCTATAGTCCACGAACAGCTTCTTTGTCTTGCTCGCATTGAGGGAGAGGTTGTTGTCCTGGCTCCACACTGTCAAGTCTCTGACCTCCCCTCTATAGGCTATCTCATTGTTGTAGGTGATCAGGTTTACCACTGTTGTGTCATCAGCAAACTTAATGATGGTGTTGGAGTCATGCTTGGCTACATAGGCGTGGGTGAACAATGAGTACAGGAGGGGACTAAGCACGCACCCCTGAGGGCAACAGTGTTTTGTATCAGCGTGACAGATGTGTTGTTGCCTACCCTTACCACCTGGGGGTCGAACGTCAGGAAGTCCAGGATCCAGTCGCAGAGGGAGGTGTTTAGTCCCAGGGTCCTTAGCTTAGTGATGAGCTTTGTGGGCACAATGATGTTGAACGCTGAGCTGTAGTCAATAAACAGCATTCTCACATAGGTGTTCATTTTGTCCAGGTGGTTAAGGGCAGTGTGGAGTGCGATTGAGATTGCGTCATCTGTGGATCTGTTGGGGTGATATGCAAATTGGAGTGGGTCTAGGGTTTCTGGAATGATAGCATTGATGTGAGCCATGACCAGCCTTTCAAAGCACTTCATGGCTACCGACGTGAGTGCTACGGGGCGGTAATCATTTAGGCAGATAACCTTCGCTATCTTGGACACAGGGACTATGGTGGTCTGTTTGAAACATGTAGGTATTACAGACTCGGCCAGGGAGAGATTGAAAATGTCAGTGAAGTTGTTGCCTGTTATCCATGGCTTCTGGTTGGGATATGTACGTATAGTCACTGTGGGGACGACGTCGTCGATGCACTTATTGATGAAGCCGGTGACTGAGGTGGTATACTCCTCAATGCCATTGGATGAATCCAGGAACATATCTGTGCTAACAAAACAGTCCTGTAGCATAGCATCCGCATCATCTGACCACTTCCTTATTGAGCGAGTCACTGGTACTTTCTGCTTTAGTTTTTGCTTGGAATCAGGAAGATAGAATTATGTTCAGATTTGGAGGGCGAGGGAAAGCTTTGTATGCGTCTCTATGTGTGGAGTAAAGGAGGTCTAGATTTTTTCCACTCTGGTTGCACATTTAACATGCTGGTAGAAATGAGTTAAAACGGATTTACGGATTTAAGTTTGCCTGCATTAAAGTCCCCGGCTACTAGGAGAGCCGCTTCTGGATGAGCATTTTCTTGTTTGCTTATGGCCTTATACAGCTTGTTGAGTGCAGTCTTAGTGCCAGCATTGGTTTGTGGTGGTAAATAGACGACTACAAATAGTATAGATGACAACTTTCATGGTAGATAGTGTGGTCTACAGCTTATCATGAGGTATTCTACCTCAGGTGAGCAATACCTTGAGCAATATTATTGACAAATAGACACCCCCTGCCCCTCGTTTTACCAGACGTAGCTGCTCTGTCCTGCCGATGCACTGAGAAGCCAGCCAGATCTATTTTATCCGTGCTGTTCTTCAGCCACGTCTTGGTGAAACATAAAATATTACAGTTTTTAATGTCCCGTTGGTAGGATAGTCTTAATCGTAGATCGTCGAGTTTGTTTTCTGACGATTGCACGTTGGCCAATAATACGGAGAGTGCGTTACTGTCTATTAGAGAGAGACTTGTCAGTGGAGGGGGACACGATGAGCCGGTGACACTTGGAGACATGAAACAGAATAACTTAATTTCTATGCTTCTCTAATGTTGGTATTGAACTTCATACTGTACGTATCAAACAAGTACAATCATATTATATGACTGCACTGCTTAACCCTATAGTATACTGTATTAAACAACTACTGTACAATCACATTATATGACTGTGCTTAGCCCTGTAGTATACCGTACCATAAACTGGGTGGTTCGAGCCCTGAATGCTGATTGGCTGAAAGCCGTGGTATATGAGACCGTAAACCACGGGTATTTTATTTTTACTGTTCTAATTACATTTCTAACCAGTTTATAATAGCAATAAGGTACCTCGTAGTTTGTGGTATATGGCCAAGGGCTGTATCCAGGCACACCGCGTTGTGTCGTGCATAAGAACAGCCCTTAGCCATGGTATATTAGCCATATACCACACCCACTTGGGACTTTTTCTTAATTAATACTGTACAAGCACATTATATGACTGACTTGCTTATCCTATAGTATAGCGTATTAAACAACCACTGTACAAACACATTATATGACTGTACTGCTCAAAGAAATTCACAGAGATTGGTATTTGTTTGTTTGGTCTTGTGGTCATGTATAATAATACATGAGCACTGGTATGGTAATATGATGATTATAACATGTATGATAATAAATCAAACATAATAGTATGTTGATTACTCATCCAACTGGTCACACACTTAGAATATGTGGACAACTACAAATACCCAGGTGTCTGGTTAGACTGTAAACTCTCCTTCCAGACTCACATTAAACATCTCCAATCCAAAATTAAATCTAGAATAGGCTTCCTATTTCGCAACAAAGCAGCCTTCACTCATGCTGCCAAAAATACCCTCGTAAAACTGACCATCCTACCAATCCTCGACTTCGGCAATGTCATTTACAAAATAGCCTCCAACACTACTCAACAAATTGGATGCAGTCTATCACAGTGCCATCCGTTTTGTCATCAAAGCCCCATATACTACCCACCACTGCGACCTGTACGCTCTCGTTGGCTGGCCCTCGCTTCATACTCGTCGCCAAACTCACTGGCTCCAGGTCATCTACAAGTCTCTGCTAGGTAAAGCCCCACCTTATCTCAGCTCACTGGTCACCATAGTAGCACCCACCCATAGCATGCACTCCAGCAGGTATACTGGTCACCCCCAAAGCCAATTCTTCCTTTGGCCGCCTCTCCTTCCAGTTCTCTGCTGCCAATGACTGGAACGAACTGCAAAAACCACTGAAGCTGGAGACTCTTATCTCCTTCACTAGCTTTAAGCACCAGTTGTCAGAGCAGCTCACAGATCTCTCCACCTGTACATAGCTCATCTGTAAATTAGCCCATCCAATCTACCTCATCCCCATACTGTATTAATTTATTTATCTTGCTCCTTTGCACCTCAGTGTCTCTATTTGCACATACATCTTCTGCACATTCTACCATTCCAGTGTTTAATTGCTATATTATAATTACTTCGCCACCATGGCCTATTTTTTTGCCTTACCTCTCTTATCCTACCTCATTTGCACATGCTGTATATAGATTTTTTACTGTATTATTGATCATATGTTTGTTTATTCCATGTGTAACTCTGTGTTATTGTATGTGTCGAACTGCTTTGCTTTATCTTGGCCAGGTCGCAGTTGCAAATGAGAACTTGTTCTCAACTAGCTTACCTGGTTAAATAAAGGTGAAATAAAATAAAACACACATTAGCTATTTACAAACACTAAACCGCAAGGAATGATCCAGTTGTTGTGGGAACAATGAGCATTTAGGCTGCCATCTGAAAAACTTAAGGTTATAACAATCATCATGGCAGGTAGTCATTTTAGTGTGCTTTCACATGTACATGATTTAAAATCAGTGAAGGCTGCTGAGGGGAGGAGTGCTCATAATAATGTCCGCAACAGAGCGAATGGAATGGCATCAAATACATGGAAACCATTTGTTTAATGCATTTGATACCATTTCACCTATTCCGCTACAGCCATTACCACAAGCCCATCCTCCCCAATTGAGGTACCACCAACCTCCTGTGTTTAAAATGTATTTTATGCCCTCCTGAGTGGCGAGACTGTCTAAGGCACTGATTCACAGTGCTTGCAAGTGTCCCTACAGACCTGGGTTCAATCCCAGGCTGGGTCATAACCTCCTGTGACAGAGAGTCCCATAGGGCAGCACACAATTGGCCCAGGATCATCTGGGCTCTTTGCACTCTAGCAACTCCTTGTGTTGGGCTGGGCAACTGCAGGCTGACTTCACTTGTCAGTTGAATGGCATTTCCTCTGACACATTGGTGCAGCTTGCTTCTAGATTAAGCTTGCAGGTTTTAAGGAGCGTGGTTTGGTGGGTCATGTTTTTATTCACTTGACCTTTGCCTCTCCCAAGCCCGTTGGGGAGTTGCAGCGATGAGACAAGATCGCAATTGGATGTCACAAAAAAAGTGTATTATATAGTAGGCAATTAGCTTACTCTCAATTTCACTAAGACCAAATATATGCCATTTAGCAGTCGCTTTTGTCCAAAACAACTTACAAGTTCATACATTTTACGTATGGGTGGTTGCAGAAATTGAACCCACTACTCTGGCTTTACAAGCACTATGCTCTACCAACTGAGCTACAGAGGAACACAGGAGATGTAATCAACAAAAATGTGTCAATTCTCTCTTACTGCCTGTTCCTATTAGTGCAAACAAATTAACTATCTTATGTAGTTGAAATGTCTTCTCAAACCAGTTATACAATGGCTATGACGAGGACAGAAAAGTATGTCCTTATTTAAAAGCCTTTCACTGAGGACTTATTGATGAGCCAGAGGTGCGTGATTAAATGCTTATTTCAAGATCAAAGTCTAACCATTGTTCATCAACTCTTGGGACTAAATTAATTAATTGCATTAAAAATCAATACACCAACAGATTGCACTTGCCAATTGTTAATTCAGTCATTAGTTAGAACCATGTATAGAGAAGAGAACACTCAGCTCCAAACAAATACTGATATCACAAAGTGCTTGTTGATCCCATTTACACATGATAATGCAAATTTGTCAGTAAGTGTGGATGTTTCAAGAGGACACCTTAGCCCTGTGCTATTTACAATGAAACACAGGTTCTCATGCCTTATTGATGAAATATCTCTAAATATTGTCATTTGAATTTGTCCTTATCGTCTTATTGATGTTTCTAGGGGCTTGCACAGGAGCAGATGGAAAATGTACTTTCTGTGTGCCGTCCGTCAGTCTGATGTGGGATTTGTTTAGCTAGCTGAGCTGAAGCCCACAGGGGGAGTGTGTTTGTAGAACAGGGTCTTCTTCCCCTGCTGCGGCTTTTAGGCACTTACAGCAAGCATTCATTTAAACCTCCATCCACTTGCGTTTTCATGAAAAATAACCACAGCTGTGGTTTGCTCCTCGCTCTCACTGTTGAAATGAAGTACTTAATGCTATTTGTTTGCTTGATTGGTTCAGTTGTGCTGCTCAGCAAGCCTGTCACACTGTCATCTGGGCAAATAGGCAGGTGAAATGTTCTCTTATAGTAAAGAATAATGCACTATATGAAAATACAGTCTTACTATTACTTAACTTATGTTCTGTAAAGGAAGAGCATTTTGAATTTCCTTCTATTGTAAAGTGATTCACATAGAACTAAACTGTCCCCCTGTAGAGAACTGAGAGGAAATGGTGAGGCTATGCTCAATGTGTAAATAGATAGATGAGCCATTCACTTTAAGTGGCATGCACATGATGAAAGCATCATCTCTTCTCTCTATGTGTTAACTAAAGCACCATGTTCATCTGCAGCCACCAAGACCAAATAATGTCCATATGGCATTCTTTCTTTTTTTTACCAATATAAACAATAGCATGTTACATAATTACAACTAGCTTCCATATATGGAAAGTAACATAAAGTCAAGCCAAGCACTCGTAATGTTACAAGCCAAATCTTCCCCCTAACAAAAAATAAATACTTTGTGCCATTATAATCTGATTCCCACTGGACATAATAAATAACATGTTGAATCAGAAAACATTCTGCTTGTTTTGAGTCCAATAACAGTTCTGTAAAAGGCCCTTTTTGAGAATGTTCACCTTAAAGGGTGATTGGCAGCTGTCCACGGAACATGGCTGGAATGCACTCTGTGGTTCTCTGTGGTTCAGAGGTCATAAGTGCTTAGGACGACCATGGGATAGGGGGATGGATGGTGGGATGGAGGGATAAAGAGATGGGGCAATAAGAGGATGGGTAAAGGGGGTTGATCTGGGGTCTCAGGGTGAAGGTCACATGGTTCGTGGGATGAGGGGATGGGGTGAGGGGAGGGTTTGGTCTCAATTAAGGGGGTGTCTAACCTTCAAGGTCACTTAGTCCGTGGGATGGGGTGTTGGGGGGACAGTGGAATGGGGGGATGGAGCGGACGGATAGAGGGATGGAATAGGAGGGAAGAGGAGGGAAGAGGGTACAGGGTTTGTCTCAATTAGTCAGGTCCCATAGTTAAGGTCAAAGTCACATTGTTCATGGGCTGGAGGAATGGCATAATAGAGGGGATGGAGAGATGGGGTGGACGAGGGGGTTGGTCTCAATTAGAGGGGTCTCATCTCAGGATTAAGGATCAAGGTCAGGGTCACATGGTCTCGTTAGCCCTGCAGGGTGTTAGGGGGGTGCGGTTGGTAGTCTCGGTGTGAGCGTTTGTTTGTCCCGCTAGACAGCAAGGACGTAGAGGCTTTGGCGGGGGCCTGCTGATTGTGGATTATCCTTCGGTGGTACAACGGACCCACCCCTGAGCAGCAGAACATCCCTCACGGCCGCTCTGAATGGCTTACTGACGAAACAGTAGAGGAAGAAGTTGACTGCAGTGTTGAGCATGGCCAGCATGTTAGACAGGTCATAGGCCAGGTGGACCCGCCAGTCCTTGTGGACAGAGGACACGTATAGATGATAGATGACCACTATAGTCCTGGGGGCCCAAAGGATGGCGAACGCAGAGGTAATGGCGAGCAGCATGGCGGTGCTCTTACCCAGGCGCCGCCGAGGGGCCATCCGGGCCCCGCTACCACCACGCTCCTCCTGGCACGGGACCTGTTTCTGCCGCGCCTGCAGCCGGTGAATGATCAGCAAGTTCAGAACCAGGAAGATGCTACACGGCAGGAAGTAGATTATCGTCACGTGTGTCCATATGAGGGCAGAGTCCAGGGAGGTGGGCGGGCGGGCGACGCGCCACATGTCAGACCACCAGAAGAATGGTATGCCTGACAACAGCGCCAGGAAAAAGACGACGGTGATGATCCGCCGCGCTCGTGCCGGGTAGCTGATCTGGCGGTGGAGGAGCGGATGGCACAGTGCCACGTAGCGGTCCACGGTTAGGGGTACGGTGGCCCAGATGGATGCGTGGTTGGCAGCAAACTCTGCCATGCTAACCGAGCGCAGCAGGAGGGTGGGGACCTAGAATACAATTAAACACAAAAACTACATTTTATGTGAGAAGTCAGGACAAAGAGGAGATTCACATGAGCAGCAAAACGACAACGTTGATCTACTGTACTTTAAACAACATGTAGGCAGGTCGATTAGAATTCAAACTTTCTCCCAAAATAGATCACTACACCTTTATTGTCCATTCATTACAACAAACAATAAAATGTTGTCCTTTGCTCATTTCTCAACATAATTGTGCCCACTTTTTTTCAGTGCACTGTCGGGGATTTGAGCTGGCAATCCTTTAGCTATACGTCCACCTCCTTAACCACTGGACTACTGTACCTACTTCACGGTGGAACACAGCTGTTTCTAGCAGAAAGCCCACGAAGATAATGAAGAGCTGGGAGAGGATGTCAGAGCCGGTAAGAGCCAGCAGGTACACATGCATAGCCTTCTTAGTACGGGCTGCCAGCCGGGATAGAGCCACCGCAGTCAGTATGTTTACTGATAGATTGAAGGGGGAGGGAGTGGAGAGAGGCAGGGAGGGAGTGTGTAGGCAGAGAGAGGGAGGAGGGAGAGACGGGAGGCAGAGAGAGGGAGGGTGGATTGAGAGAGGGCAGGGTGGAGAAGGAGAGGGGGAAGAGGGAGAGAGGGGAGGGAGAGTGAGTAAGAGAGCGATAGAGAGAGAACATTTATTTAAACACCATTCAAAGTCCATTATACACTACATGACCAAAAGTATGTGGACACCTGCTTATCAAACATCTCCTTCCAAAATCATGGGATTAATATAATTCATCCCAAAGGTGTTCGATGGGGTTGAGGTCAGGGCTCTGTGCAGGCCAGTCAAGTTCTTCTACACCGATTTCGACAAACCATTTCTGTGTGGACCGCGCTTTGTGCACGACCACATTGTCATGCTGAAACAGGAAAGGGCCTCCAAACTGTTGCCACAAAGTTGGAAGCACAGAATCGTCTCATTGTATGCTGAAGCATTAAGATTTCCCTTCACTGAAACTAAGAGGCCTACACCGAAACATGAAAACAGCCCCTGTCCAATGGCGGAAAGCTTTACACCACTCCAGCCAACTCACA
Organism: Salvelinus sp. IW2-2015; assembly: GCF_002910315.2. Lineage (NCBI taxonomy): Eukaryota > Metazoa > Chordata > Actinopteri > Salmoniformes > Salmonidae > Salvelinus > Salvelinus sp. IW2-2015. Next base: position 58,041,568 of record NC_036858.1, read on the forward strand.
TTACGCATGGTGATCTTAGCGTTGTGTGCGGCTGCTTGACCATTAAAATCCATTTAATGGAGCTCCCTACAAACAGTTCTTGTGCTGACGTTGCTTCCAGAGGCAGTTTGGAACTCGGTAGTGAGTGTTGCAACCGAGGACGAACGATTTTTACTTACGATGTGCTTCAACACTCGACGGTCCAGTTCTGTGAGCTTGTGTGGACTATCACTTCGCGGCTGAGCCAGTGCTGCTCCTAGACATTCCACTTAAAAATAACAGCACAGTTGACCGGGGCAGCTCTAGCAGGGCAGAAATTTGACAAACTGACTTGTTGGAAAGGTGGCATCCTATGACGGTGCCACGTTGAAAGTCACTGAGATCTTCAGTAAGGCCATCCTACTGCCAATGTGTGTCTATGGAGATTGCATGGCCGTGTGCTCGATATTATACACCTGTCAGCAATGGGTGTGGCTGAAATAGCCGAATCTACTAATTTCAAGGGGTGTCCACATACTTTTATACATATAGTCTACTTGGCTCATGCAGTATTACCGGAAGATATTCTATGGAGGGAGATATTTGTTCTCAGGAAGCAGATAGTATTTCCAAGAGTCCCTTTTTTATAGCCTGGCTGCCGTAACAGTGTGTATGTGTATGTGTATGTGTATGTGTATGTGTATGTGTATGTGTATGTGTATGTGTATGTGTATGTGTATGTCTATGTCTATGTCTATGTCTATGTCTATGTCTATGTGTATGTCTATGTGTATGTGTATGTGTGTATGTGTGTATGTGTGTATGTGTGTATGTGTGTATGTGTGTATGTGTATGTGTGTCTGTGTGGATGTGTGTGTTTTTCCAGTAGTGTGACATACAGTAGCTGCATAGACTTCAGCTGTATTTATATGTAATCAGCTATCATTGTCTGGGGCTCTTTTCGGTGACTTGTCAACAGCACGATATTCCCACTAAAAACAATTGGTGCACATTCTGTCTTCAGCCCTCCGCTCCAACCCACAGACCTCTCAATCCCCACTGGGAGTAATTAGTTCACTGTGCCAAAAGGTCATCTGGAGGATTCAGAGTGAGGGAATGCAGGCGGCTGAATGCAGGCCCTCTAGTCTCCTGCTTCCCCTCCCTCCCTACAACCATCCCTGCCTATGTTGGATCAATAGCACATCACTGTGATCGGCACGTCTGCCGATGTTGTAGCCCCACAACAACACCGACAATGTCAACACAGTTTACTTGAACTGAACACAATCCATTAATGTGACTGTTGTTTTGTCTTGTTGCTCAGGAACGTTGGAGTGTTCATTTTGGAGACTGAGACAGTGTGTGCGCGTGCCTGCATGTGTGCGTGTGCTGTATGCGTGCGTGTACCTGGTACTCCCACACAGAGGAGGGAGCTATAATAGATGACAGGGAAGAAGCCCAGAACACATGTAGACCTCTGCAGATTCCCGTCTCCTGGTTTCAGGCCCTGCTCTGAAGAGCTGGGCACTGTGATGTTGGGCCAATCAAACATGACCTTGGTCGTTCTCCTGGAAGAGAGAGGGAAAGATTTAAAGGGAGGGTGGGAAATGGGAAGAGAGGGAGGAAGATTTGAAGGGAGGGTGGCAAATGGGAAGAGAGGGAGGAAGATTTGAAGGGAGGGTGGGAAATGGGAAGAGAGAAGGGAAGATTTGAAGGGAGGGTGGGAAATGGGAAGAGAGGGAGGAAGATTTGAAGGGAGGGTGGGAAATGGGAAGAGAGGGAGGAAGGGAGATGGAGATACAAAGAGATGGAGGGAGAGAGGGAGTTGGGGAGATAGAACTATAACTATAAAATAACCATAAAACTATAAAATGACACTGAACAAAAATATAAATGCAACAATTTTACTGAGTTACAGTTCATATAAGGAAATAAATCAACTGAAATGAATTCATTGGGCCATAATCTATGGATTTCACATGACTGGGAATACAGATATGCATCTGCAAAGTTGCTGGATATTGGCGGGAACTGGAAAACGCTGTCGTACACGTTGATCTAGAGCATTCTTAGCGTTGTGTGCGGCTTTCCAAACATGCTCAATGGGTGGTGACATGTTTGGTGAGTATGCAGGCCATGGAAGAACTGGGACATTTTCAGCTTCCAGGAATTGTGTACAGATCCTAGTGACATCGGGCTGTGCATTATAATGCTGAAATATGAGGTGATGGTGGCGGATGAATGGCCTCAAGACAATAGGCCTCAGGATCTCGTCATGGTATCTCTATGCATTCCAATTGCCATCAATAAAAGGCATTTGTGGTTGTTGTCTGTAGTTTATGACTGCCATACTATAATCCCACCATGCGGCACTCTGTTCACAACGTTGACATCAGCAAACCGCTCGCCCACATGACGCCATACACGCTGTCTGCCATCTGCCCGGTACAGTTGAAAACGGGATTCATCCGTGAAAATCACACTCAGTATACAGTACCAGTCAAAAGTTTGGACACACCTACTCATTCAAGGGTTTTTCTACATTGTAGAATAATAGTGTTGATGTCTTCACTATTATTCTACAATGTAGAAAATAGTAAAAATTAAGAAAAACCCTTGAATAAGTAGGTGTTTCCAAACTTTTCACTGGTACTGCATATATATATATATATATATATATATATATATATATATATATATATATATATATATATATATATATATATATATATATATATGTATATAAACTCGTCAGACGTCATGATACGTCATCAGAAGTGCGCACTGAATTTGAGGGCTGAGAGAAAAGAGGGTGTGTCGGTTAAGTGTTTGGAATGCAGCCATTGACTGACCAGGTGAATCAAATAAAATAGAATACAATTTGATTAGTCACATGTGCCGAATACAACAGGTGTAGACCTTACAGTGAAATGCTTACTTACGAGCCCCTAACCAACAATGCAGTTAATTTTTTTATATATATATATATATACTACCGTTCAAAGGTTTGGGGTCACTTAGAAATGTCCTTGTTTTTTAAAGAAAAGCACATTTTTGGTCCATTAAAATAACAAAAAATTTATTAGAAATACAGTGTTGACATTTTTAATGTTCTAAATGACTATTGTGGCTGGAAACGGCAGATTTTTTATGGAATATCTACATAGGCGTACAGAGGCCCATTATCAGCAACCATCACTCCTGTGTTCCAATGGCATGTTGTGTCAGCTAATCCAAGTTCATAATTTTAAAAGGCTAATTGATCATTAGAAAACTCTTTTGCAATTATGTTAGCACAGCTGAAAACTGTTGTGCTGATTAAAGAAGCAAGAAAACTGGCCTTCTTTAGACTAGTTGAGTATCTGGAGCATCAGCATTTGTGGGTTTGATTACAGGCTCAAAATGTCCAGAAACAAAGACCTTTCTTCTGAAACTCGTCAGTCTATTCTTGTTCTGAGAAATTAAGGCTATTCCATGTTAGAAATTGCCAAGAAACTGAAGATCTCGTACACCGCTATGCACTACTCCCTTCACAGAACAGCGCAAACTGGCTCTAACCAGAATAGAAAGAGGAGTGGGAGGCCTCGGTGCATAACTGAGCAAGAGGAAAAGTACATTAGAGTGTCTAGTTTGAGAAACAGACGTCTCACAAGTCCTCAACTGGCAGCTTCATTAAATTGTGCCCACAAAACAGCAGTCTCAATGTCAACAGTGAAGAGGCGACTCCGGGATGCTGGCCTTGTAGGCAGAGTTCCTCTGTCCAGTGTCTGTGTTTTTTTGCCAATCTTAATCTTTTATTTTTATTGGCCAGTCTGAGATATGGCTTTTTCTTTGTAACTCTGCCTAGAAGGAATCAGGAGGATAAAATTATGGTCAGATTTGCGTAATGGAGGGCGAGGGACAGCGTTGTATGCATCTCTGTGTGTGGAGTAAAGGTGGTCCAGAGTACTTTTCCCCCGGGTTGCACATTTAACATTTAACAAGTTTCCCGGCATTAAAGTCCCGGCTACTAGGAGCGCCGCCTCTGGGTGAGTGTTTTCTTGTTTGCTTATGGTGGAATACAGCTCATTCAGTGCTGTCTTAGTGCCAGCATCAGTCTGTGGTGTATGTAAAAAATACAGATGAAAACTCTCTAGGTAGATCGTGTGGTCTACAGCTTATCATGAGATACTCTTCCTAAGACGAGCAAAACCTTGAGACTTCCTTAGATATCGTGCACCAGCTGTTATTTACAAAAATACATAGTCTGCCACCCCTTGTCTTACCAGACGCCGCTGTTCTGTCCTGCCGGTACAGCAAACAACCAGCCAGCTGTATGTTGATAATGTCGTCGTTCAGCCACGACTCCGTGAAGCATAATATATTACAATTATTACAGGAATCCAGGTGAAAGCTATGTTCCCTTATTGATGTCACCTGTTAAATCCACTCCAATCAGTGTGGATGAAGGAGAGGAGACATGGATTGTGTATGTCTGCTATTCAGAGGGTGAATGGGCAAGACAAAGGATTTATTTGCCTTTGAACGGGGTATGGTAGTAGGTGCCAGGTGCACCGGTTTGTGTCAAGAACTGCAAGGTTTTCCACACTCAACAGTTTCCCATGTGTATCAAGAATGGTCCACCAATGTGGTTGTAACTCAATATTAGGAAGGTGTCCTTAATGTTTTTAATGTGTACTCGACCAATACAATTTGATTTGATTTGTGATTGTGATGACCAAGTAAAAGGCTCAGTGAACAGTGATTAAGGATGTTTTCCAGAGGGAGACTGAGGCCATACTGAGGCCATGGAGTTTTGACATCTATCTATCTATCTATCTATCTATCTATCTATCTATCTATCTATCTATCTATCTATCTATCTATCTATCTATCTATCTATCTATCGATTCTATCATCTATCTATCTATCTATCTATCTATCTATCTATCTATCTATCTATCTATCTATCTATCTATCTATCTATCTATCTATCTTCATCTATCTATCTATCTCTTCTTTTCTTCATTTCCTTTCTTCTTTCTCTCTCTCAACTCTTTCTGCTCTTTCTCTCTCAACTGTGTTAAGTGAGGTGAGTGAGGTGAAAGTGGACCATGGAGTTGGTCAATTAGACTGAGCTGAGCTACAACAACAGATGGACAGGAATGACCCCATCAGTGGTGCTAACACTACGCTCCATGATGTCACATTTCTATCTCTCCTCTCTCTCTCTCTCTCTCTCTCTCTCTCTCTCTCTCTCTCTCTCTCTCTCTCTCTTCTCTCTCTCTCTCTCTCTCTCTTCTCTCTCTCTCTCTCTCTCTTCTCTCTCTCTCTCTCTCTCTCTTCTCTCTCTCTCTCTCTCTTCTCTCTCTCTCTCTCTCTCTCTCTCTCTCTCTCTCTCTCTCTCTCTTTCCAATTCAATTCAATTCAATTCAATTCAATTCAATTCAAGGGGCTTTATTTGGCATGGGAAACATGTGTTAACATTGCCAAAGCAAGTGAGGTAGATATTATACAAAAGTGAAATAAACAATACAAATTAACAGTAAACATTACACATACAGAAGTTTCAAAACAATAAAGACATTACAAATGTTTATATTATATTCTACAGTGTTGTAACAATGTACAAATGGTTAAAGCACACAAGTTAAAATAAATAAGCATAAATATGGGTTGTATTACAATGGTGTTGTCTTCACTGGTTGCCCTTTTCTTGTGGCAACAGGTCACAAATCTTGCTGCTGTGATGGCACACTGTGGAATTTCTCCCAGTAGATATGGGAGTTTATCAAAATTGGATTTGTTTTCAAATTCTTTGTGGATCTGTGTAATCTGAGGGAATATGTCTCTCTAATATGGTCATACATTGGGCAGGAGGTAGGAAGTGCAGCTCAGTTTCCACCTCATTTTGTGGGCAGTGTGCACATAGCCTGTCTTCTCTTGAGAGCCATGTCTGCTACGGCGGCCTTTCTCAATAGCAAGGCTATGCTCACTGAGTCTGTACATAGTCAAAGCTTTCCTTAAGTTTGGGTCAGTCACAGTGGTCAGGTATTTCTGCCACTGTGTACTCTCTGTTTAGGGCCAAATGGCATTTTAGTTTGCTCTGTTTTTTTGTTAATTCTTTCCAATGTGTCAAGTAATTATCTTTTTGTTTTTTTCTCATGATTGGTTTGGTCTAATTGTGCTGTGTCCTGGGGCTCTGTGGGGTGTGTTTTATTGTGGGACAGAGCCCTAGGACCAGCTTGCTTAGGGGACTCTTCTCCAGGTTCAACTCTCTGTAGGTGATGGCTTTGTTATTGGAAGGTTTGAGAATCGCTTCCTTTTAGGTGGTTGTAGAATTTAACGGCTCTTTTCTGGATTTGATAATTAGTGGGTATCGGCCTAATTCTGCTCTGCATGCATTATTTGGTGTTCTACGTTGTACACGGAGGATATTTTTGCAGAATTCTCCATGCAGAGTCTCAATTTGGTGTTTGTCTCCATTTTGTGAATTCTTGTGGTGAGCGGACCCCTCTCTCTCTCTCTCTCTCTCTCTCTCTCTCTCTCTCTTCTCTCTCTTCTCTCCTCTCTCTCTCTCTCTCTCTCTCTCCTCTCTCTCTTCTCTCTCTCTCTCTCCTCTTCTCTCTCTCTCTCTCTCTCTCTCTCTCTCTCTCTCTCTCTCTCCCTCCTCTCTTCTCTCTCACACACACACACTGCCCTCCTCATCCCCTCTCTCTTCTCACACACACACACCACACACACACACACACACACACACACACACACACACACACACACACCACACACACACACAACACACACACACACACACACACAACACACACACACACACACACACACACCACGTGTGGTAGTAGCAGGATTTACAGCTTGTAGCATAGTGTCAATGTAGCGTATCGGATCTGAATAGGTTTGCTCCTGCGGCATTCGGCATTCAGCGGTTCCCTGTCTTTATACAGTTTTTCTCAGTCGCTTTGGTGCATTTCTTAGATCAAAAGTGCAATTCTTGATACTACTTGTACAAATTCCAAATCATCTAGTCACTTGTGCACATCATTAAAGCAATTTCTTATTCCTTTGAACAAATTGCAATTGATAATGTACAAGTGTCAGCTTTTTTCCACATTATCAATTGCTCATGTCATGTTGATCAAAATATAGTAGATGGTTCTCTGTTGAATAGTCTTACCCCTCAAAACATCTAGGCATTAGTTCCTTGCATAAGCCATTACATGCAAAATTGTTGAACTATTTGTCATAAACTGTCAAGCATAGTTTTACACATTTCTATTAGACCTTTTGTACAAAAACGTGAATTGATGAATCGTGCAGGTGAAATTGACCCTCACTCATGAAGGAATGTAAAGTGTTAGTTCAACCAACAATCAACCAGTTGTCTAAATTGCTCAAAGGTGCATCTCATGAAGAATCAATTGGCAAGCATATATAGACAGACCACAACACAGAGTTGCAATTTTCCAATAATGGATGGACCAGGAAACGAACAGGGTCAACAGCCAAGAGGAGCAAGAAGAGGAGCAAGGATGCGTGGTGGAAGGCAAAACAGAGGAAGAGGCAGAAGAGGACATAGGCGCATATCTGATGACATAAGGGCCACTATTGTAGACCATGTTGTCAATCATGGCCTTACAATGGCTGAGGCGGTTCGAAGGGTGCAGCCGAATATTGGGAGATCAACCGTGTCCTCAATAGTTCAAACGTTTCGAAGAGAGAACAGGTATGTCCACCAATGTACAGTGRACTGTTACTGTATATAAGCAGTATACTGTATACTTCCTACAATGCTTCATATTACAGTAGTCCACTTGTATTTCACAGCATACAGAAATATACTCTATACAGATACATACTGCACCTTACATGCACCCACCTGTATGTTTTACAGTAAAATGTGTGTTCGCARAGTTTTTGTCMATGTGAAAGTGTGCGATGCATCACTGCATTTTTCCCCACATAGGACTGCAAGATTACCTCAAACCGGTGGCAGAGGACGCCTTTTCACACCTCAACAGGAGGAGGCTATTTGCACCATGGTCCGAGCAAYCAATGCCATGAGACTCAGGGAAATACAAAGGACCATTATAGAAGACAACGATGTCTTTGAAAACATCCATACGGTTAGCATCTCCTGCTGGCTGCAATGGATGCAGCATGTGAGGACATCACAGTAGACGCCTGCAGAGGATGGATAAGGCATTCCAAAAGATTCTTTCCACGTTGCATTGGAAGGGAAAATATCCGGTGTGATGTGGATGAGAATATGTGGGCCGACAGACAGGAACGTCTGGATGTGTAGAGACAGCACAACAGTGCTGCGGGCAAAGTTGTGCCTTAGGGGTGGTTTCCTGTGTTTCTTTCTAATTTAGTTTTTTTTCCTTTGTGCCCCTTGGGTTGTCCAGTCTCTTTCAATCAATAACCCACATACAGTAATATGTAAATAGTACTGTTGAAATTGATATATGCCATAGAAGTGCAGCCTTGTGCATTTTCAATACAGTAACTGTCATCCAAACTGTAGCCTAAGTTTACATCAGGTAATACTGTCAAAGTACACAGTTACATTGACAACATGCCTAAACATTTTGACYACCTTGTTRGTGAACAATYACTCAATGACTTATCATTCTGATGACACTGACATGATCATTGGCATGAATATTTACTTTTGAGAGATGTACTAAGGATTTTTAGTAACTGACTAGCTTTAGAAACATATCTATTGTATATTGCAGTTTGTACAAATTGTTCTGAGAAATGCACTTATTATTTTGCACATGTTAGGGATGATGTGAAAAATGCACCAAAGCGACTGAGAAAAACTGTAATTTGTGGTGTGCTTTATCAGTGGAGGTGTTCTCTCTCTTTCTCTCTGTGTGGCAGTAATATTGACTCTCTTGTCTTTTTCATCTCTCCTCTAGACTATATGGTGGAGTTATATTTCAGTACAGTATGTCATCAAAGCGGTTTTGCAGATCAGAGATGTGTGTTTAGCCATTTTAATTAGCCACACGGTCAGCATTTTGTTGTCTCCGATAATGTTGATACTGGAAGTGTTATTGTGTCTAACACAAAAAAATCACTCTCAATTATGCCAATTGATAGAAATTCTTTAAAATGGATGTAAGACTTTGACCATTTATGCTGTGCTTTAGAGAAAGGTCTAATTTCCCTTGTCTTTGGCACGACTAGATAACAAGACTTTACATTTACATTACGCGTAAAACACAGGCAGGTAATGGTTCCTGTAAGCCTGATGGTGCCATCTTTGGAACGAATCTATCTGTTTTAACAGTATTCCACTTCTTATCCATTTCCAGCCCTTGTAATCCACCAGTGAAATATGTTGTAATGAATCCTTTATTATAATGTCTGCTTACTCCGCCGTGCTCCGCTCCGTCAGTCTTTGCACGGAGTCAGCAGCGGCCCGATCGAGGGCCATAAATTAAGTTCCGGCTTGCCACTGTCTCTACCTCTCTACAGAGGTGTGCCCTGAGTACTTAAATCCCTGTATGTCATTATTCTGAAATATCTTTACTCATTTTAAGCGGTCTCTCTCACAGCCTGCACCGTTTATGTTATGTAAGTGCCACAAGCACACTTGAGACAGAATGTCCTGGAGTATTTCCCAAATGTAAGCCTATTCCCCTACACACTAAAAACAAATGGTTCTACATAGTGCCAAATATGGGTTCTTTGGCTCGTAACCATAGCGGATCCCTTTTTGGTGCTATGTAGCAGGGGTTCCAAAACGTTTTCACCCAGGGCCCCTTTCCAGCATTGGGGGACATCAAGTGCCCCTCCCCCCTGCACGCGAGTGCCACGTCTATTTCTATGGGCACAAGCAGTGTTCATGACATAAACTGTTCACACCCCTCTTGTAAGTAGGTCTAATAAAAAAAATCCAACTTCTATTAGGCTGTTAAGCCTCAGAGCCTACCTCAGCCAGTTAAGTTATTTTATATAGGTCTAGGCTCCGAAGAAATAGACTGCAATTAAGCCCTCTTGTTGTTTGTAAAGTCAAATTAAGATTATTGTTGAAATGAATTGCTCGACTGGTGTAAGTTTTCTCCGTCTGTTGGTGTGCAACATTTGCATTACAAGTTAGCTGGCGGTTGCCGCCAGTTGTTTTTTAAATTGAACCTTTATTTAACTAGGCAAGTCAGGTAAGAACAAATTAAAATTTACAATGACGACCTACCCCAGATGACGCTGGGACAATTTTGCACCGCCCTATGGCACTCCCAATCATAGTTGGATGTGATACAGACTGCATTTGAACCAGGGACCATAGTAAAGCATCTTGCACCGAGATGCAGTGCCTTAGACCGCTGCACCACTCGGGAGCCATGACCAATATATATTAATGTTAATGTTCTGAATTTTTTATGTTCTAATATATATATATATATATTATATAAAAAAATGTTTAAAAATAATAATAATAATAATAATACTTTTCCCCCTTTCCACGTTCAAGATTCCAATTGATAAAGTGTTTTAGCCACAATCGGCCCCAACCCCAATTAATGCATTTGGGCACAGTCGATAGCGTGCTGGACTTTGGGCTAGAATGTTGAGGGTTCAAAACCTGCTCCCTGCTTGTTTCATTACGTTATTATGCCGGTCTCAGAGCAAATAGCCTGGATTGTTATTCCCATCTCATTCCTCGCTCTCTTCCACGTGGCGTGCTGGCAGGATGTACTTTAAAAAAATTCTGTGCATATGAATTACAAATCAGCCTTTACTTAAATCATGTTTCTAGTCTATTGCATAGTTACAATGTGTAATCATTGATGTCCCAGGAGCAGGAGTGGTAAACATTGTTGAAGTGTATAATTGTAATACATCATTCAAAGAATGGAGTTTGATACACCTGGTATTGAATATGACTGGAAAAAAACGTGCTAAACAGCAATTTTCATAAATTTACTTTATGACAAAAAAATATGCACAATCATTTGTCTCTACATTAACTAACATATTCCTCTCAATTGTAAATGTTTTGCTTGACTTGTTATGACGTTATAATTACTTAAATTTGCTTCCACCGTAATGTTTTGTCAGCCATCTTTGCTGAAGAAAGTCACCAGGGACGGGTGGCTCGTGTCAAATTCGTCATTGGAACCATCCAATATGAACTTTGGGACCCAAATGCATAATGAGTGCTCTTACTCCCCCTTACGGTGGTCTGGAGCAATGAAGCCGTGACGCTGGGAACCTCTAAGTCCCGCTGTGTAAGCTTGCAACTTTAAAAGGAGGAACCACTGTACTGAACAAAAACATAAATGCAACAATCAACAGTTTCAACGATTTTACTGAGTTACAGTTCATTTTAGGAAATCAGTCAATTGAAATCAATTCATTAGGCCGTAATCTATGGATTTCACATGACTGGGCAGGGGTGAAGCCATGAGTGGGCCTGGGAGGGCATAGGCCCAACCACTGGGGAGCCAGGTCCAGCTAATCAGAACTAGTTTTTCCCCGCAAAAGGGCTTTATTACAGACAAAAATACTCCTCAGTTTCATCAGCTGTCCTGGTGGCTGGTCTCAGATGATCCCGCAGGTGAAGAGGCCGGATGTGGAGGTCCTGGGCTGGCGTGGTTACACATGGTCTGCGGTTGTGAGGCCAGTTGGACGTACTGCCAAATTCTCTAAAATTATGTTGGAGGTGGCTTATTAAATCATCTGGCAACAACTCTGGTGGACATTCCTGCATTCAGAATGCCAATTGCATGCTCCCTCAAAACTTGACATCTGTGGTATTGTGTTGTGTGACAAAACTACATGTTTTACAGTGACTTTTTATTGTCCCCAGCACCATGTACCTGTGTAACGATCATGCTGTTTAATCAGCTTCTTGATATGCCATACCTGTCAGGTGGATGGATTATCTTGGCAATGAGAAATGCTCACGAACAGGGATGTAAACACATTTCTGCACGAAATTTGAGAGAAATAATAGCTTTTTGTGTGCATGGAAAATTTCTGTGATCTTTTATTTTAGCTCATGAAACATGGGACCAACACTTTAAATGTTGCGTTTATATTTTTGTTCAGTATAGAACCCTTTTTTGAAGATTCTATAAAGAACCATGCTCACAAGGTACTACATGGAACCTGTATGATGCTATAAAGAACCCTTTCCTAAGCTTCTAAAGATAACTATTAAAAAAAGGTTCTACTGTATATAGCACCAAAAAGAGTTCCGCTATAGTTACAACCCTTTTTGGTGCTGTATACAACCATTTTTAATGGTTCCTTATAGAACCTTTATGGATAATGATTATTTAAAGAACATTTATCAATCTCAAAGGTTCTACCATATGAAGAACCATATACGGTAATTATTTTACGGTTAGACATATTATATTGTCAAATTTCTATAGGTGTTATTATTGACAAGTTGAACCCTGTGAGCTACCTCTGGAACAGCTGAGGATTCTTGAGGAGAAAAGTAAAACTGATGTAGACAACAGTTCTCAAATAACACAAGGCCATACCATCACTGGTCATCATCATATTTAACATGTAATGGCGTAACGCAACAGATTAGATAAACTGGAATGACACTCACTCATGGTTGCACAAAATGAGCTGTGCGAAAACCACCCACCTAAATATTCTAATAGAGGAAAGAACGTTTTTTTGAACTGCAAAGAACCATTGAAGGGTTCAGTGTTCTTTGAATCATTATGGTTCCACGTAGAAAAATCACCCTTCCAAAACAACCCTTAAAGGAACCCTCTTTTCTTAGTGCGTTTACAATGTTATAGGCTCTGGTCAAAAGTAGTGCATAGGTTGCTGTTTGGGATGCTCATCTTAGGACAAGCTCTGAGAAAAATTATAGTCGTGAGAGAAACACATTTCTCTACTCCGTCTCTAGTATTATAGAGTGACAATGACTAAACCAGCTAGCAGTCGCGAGTCAACAAACCTGCTATCCTCTCTGTAATACAACATTGTCTTTAAGAGGTAGAATTATCCACAGAAAAGTATTCCACTATATACAAATCCAAGTCCAGCCATTGATATTGGTTTTAATTAATAGCCTCAATGTCAATGGAAAGTGCAGATACAAAAAGATGCCTGCATATGGATTTTCATATCATTCAAATATTTTATAGTGTGGATATTGTGGATATTATTCAGACAATTTTTTCAGACTACTACTCCCTTATTCCAAGAGGCAGCTGTGAATGTTTAGATTCCTGGAAGGACATTCTCTTTTTTAGCAAGATGTTCTTTATTACAGTAGTCAGCATATATAGTCAACGATAAGACTATACGCCTGAGACATTCTGTACCAAGTCACTTTCCACTTACTATAAGGTTAGTAGTCAATGTACAGCCTGAGACATTGAACATTGGGACAGTCCTTCTTGTGCTAGGTCAATGTCATGGTCCTCCAACTGTAAGGTTTCCCCCAGTGGATTCAGGATCCTTGGCAGAAATGATGTGTCCAGAGAGGCTACACATGCTGAGGGTGAGATTGGACTGTGGATTCCTGGCTTCCTGAGAATGACTGTCTCCACCCTAATTGGTGTTAGAGCAACTACACCATACTGCTCTTCAGCAGCAGTCTGTAAAGCCTACACCGCCATTAAAGTCTTGCTACCCAGGGGAAATATAGTCCTATTGTATAGATCTGATATACTCATAGACAATCTTCATTCCCACCAGGCTGGTTTGCCAGCAAAGCATCAGCCTGAGCCGAGACAAAGGTCTCTGTGGAAATCTATGTGCAAATGAGGAAAACGCCTCATTCAAGACAACCAAATTAGTAGCCACTAGCCAACTCATGCAGGGTCTCATATGCAAATGCCTGTAGTGTATGGGACTGTATCCAGGCACTATTATAATAAAGGAAAGGGCTGCCCTGGGGTTCAGCTCCATCCAGATGAACAGTGGGGGAGTGGAGCACCTGTGAGTGGAGCAGAGGTAGCCTGGTCCCAGCGACCCATGCCATCGATGACCATATAGGAGTTGGCAAGACAACACAGAGCAAATTCTCCAGTGCCTATATGGGTCCACACTTTTGAGTGTTAAATTAACACTGTGCTTAGTGAGGACGCCGTTCCACTTAGTCAGTTACGGAATTAACACTTTCAGTTTCATGAATAACACCTCATATAGTATTTTTAACACTAGAAAGGGTATATAGTTTACACCAATGGTGTTATGCAATAACACTTCATAAAGTATTTTTAACCATGACACCAAAAGGTACATATCTCTTGACAAGGTCCCTCAGTGTTGGGTTAAGGACAATACAATACAATACAAGTCTTTATTGCCACATGCCCCTATGTAAGTATTTACAAAAACTTCAGAACTGTTAGCATGCACAGTCTAAACTAATATAACGATAGATCACTTAAACTGGTACAACACTTCCATTCACAGGGTGCCAAAAATAACAGATTGAAAGCCACGCCCCCAACAAGCCATGCCTCCAATACAGTGACAACCCGTCATTCAGGGCAGGTGGGGCAGAGCCTGTTTTGCATGTTATTTTGGCATTACGTGTCACATATCAGTTTACAAACATTGTAAAAAAAATATATATCATTGAGTTAATAAAGCTGCATACAATCATGGTCTCTTTCTTGTTTTCTTGAGTAAGGCAGCCCCAGAATGCAGGTGCTTCAGCCTAGCTCAGTGCTTTCTGTGGTGGTGGGGCAAGCCAGCAGAAAATATGGAGTGTTGCACCGTGATTGGCTCAGTGTTCTGTCACTCATGCAGACATCACGTCACCGCCAAGTCCAAGGGTAGAGCTAGAAAATTCTAGCCCCATTGGGTGCTGCCATAGAGTTACATTAGAAGTGCCCATCCAAAAAGGCTCAAGGTCATTGGGCACAGATAACATGACGTCAAATCACGTTATATGTACAGTAGCTAGCAGTCATCATCATGAATCAAATTGACAATCTACTGGCAAATACTTTTTAATCCTTGTCATATGAAGAGAAATAATGAAGCGAAATTATAGATAAAACATATCGGTGCTCATTGGCCATTGGACCTAAACATTACACAACAAGTTGGAAATCGCAAATTCAACAATGAGTGGTTTGGAAGGAATCAGTGACAGTGGCTAACTGCAAGCATTGCGAAGCAATCACTAGCCTGCTATTCAGTGGAGTGGCTGTGTGGTCCCAAATCTGGGATTAAGGGGCTCTTTTCCAGGTCTAAAGTGATAAACATTCAACATTGGCCATGCTGTCAATGAAGCATGATTTGTGCCAAGCTCAAAACAACTTAACTCGGAACTGCGAAAACTTGACTTCAGTGAGTTCAAGACAACTGGGAAGTTGGGAATAAACAAGCTCTGACTGGCAAAATACATTTTGAACGGTCATCCAACTCGGAATTGTAAATCCGGCCTCTTTCTAGAGCTACAACCTGAATATCAATGACGTCATCATGATTCGACCTTGTTTTTTTCCGAGTTCCCAGTTGTTTTGAAAGCACCATAAATCCAGAGAATGCCAGACTTTGACGACAAAATGTGCCCATGAAGGACTGCCGTGCCACCTTCTTGTTCAATAATGTATTGTTTGCTGCTGCATAAATGGTGTAATATGCCAGGGAGATATGTATACTGTAGCTAAGAAAGTAATACTAAGTGTATGTTGTGTAGTAAGATGTTCGTAGCCCATGTGCCTCACCCTAATAATTTGGTCTATTTACCCATTTTAATTTCGCCTACTGTTCTGACTTGCTGGTGCACATGTAGCCTATAACTTTGTTTAGAGAAATGTAATCATCGAATATTGTAAGAGCTTTCATTGTCTGCTTATAAGCCCCCTTTATTTATCCTACGTTCTGACTTGGTGTACAGGGAGAACATTGTAAGAATGGCCCATGTTCAGAATTCTGTCACTGTACATTTCAAAAGTGCTGAACAAATAGTTATATTGACTATGTCTGTCCTAGCTCGCTCATTAATGTCTTAATCAAAATTACAGATTCCCTCTTATCTGCTTGTCGTCCCCTTATGCCATAATTTGTACATCTCAATTGTCAGTAGAAACCACATTTGTTTAAGCAAGTCAACTATATCAGCTATATTTCTTTTAAAGGCAGTAAACAAGGTTGAATGAACTGTTTCGCTGCCAGACAAGGCTCCGCTGATAGCCAGGTTTAGCAGTTGTAAGATGTTGGGACTGCTGTTGGGACAGCTTTATATAGGCCGTTTGTGGGCACTATTTGTCACCGTTACAGTGCAATTCCTATATTCTTTAGTGTTGTGTTGTGGCTTTGCTGGCATGCATTTTATACCCCACCAAGATTTGCATGTTAAATCGCCACTGCTCAAATATAGTTTCCCAGTATGCCTTTTCGAGTGACCACCCATGACTGTATTTGTTAGTGACAGAGATACGTTTGTTGAATTTGTTCATGTTCAGTCCTGTGGACTACACCAAAAGAGATCCTACTGTAGGTGAATGTTATCAATGAAATGTTATGACAGTACATATATCATAAGTCCTTACTTTGATGGCCAAGTTTTACCTTAACACAGTGGTGTTAGGAACCTCTGGTTTACGGGCCACATCAGGCCTGAAAGATATAGTATGCTGTCTTGCGAAGTGATTCTAATTGAATCCAGGTAGATCCAACAGTGGACTTTTTATTCACTCACAACCTGCATTCAGAAGAACTAGCTTGCTCTGTAATACAGAATGAGTACTACTTGGATTTCAATTACTTATTTTTTTACATTTATTTATTAAAAATTAATATTGAAAATAAATATGTTGATTTCGCAAATGTTAAAATATATTGTTGAACATAATATATTCTACGGGCATATTGGAGTTGTGATCCAATTTATAGGCATTACCAACAGAGTAAATGTGAAAATGCATTCAAAATGGTCGCCCTCTGCTGATGATTTGCAGGATGTGCAAAGATACAAGTAAAAGGAGGGTTGTGGATGGTAACATTGGCTAGGTTTCCATCCAATTGGCGACAGATTTATGCGAATATGCGAATATTCTAAAATCTGCATGAAGAAAATATGTGCATTTTCACACCAGTGGTGTGTTTCCACCAGACGGAGTTGTTGTGGATAAAAGTCAGTGTGTGATGACATAGTGCACACAAAAACAAATGTTTCACTTAAGTTTTCATATACTGAATAAAAATCTAAAGTTCAATGTGTTTCCATCGCATGTTTAATTCTACCGATAGTTTTGTTAGAGGCTTTAAATAGCAAATGTGCCTACTCTGGTCTTGGTACGTGTGCTCTAGCCAACAGCTCGCAGATACAGTACAGGTAGACTAGTCTACATTATGAGATTATTATGGATATGAATATTTGTATTTGTCAAACGGCAGTCAAGCATCGATCATCATGTCATAAGACCTTTTATTGGAAAGGAGCATCAAGATCACCGTGCACTCTCACCCTTTGAAGTTAGTCATAAATTATTTCATCTATTGCCTAATAAACTGCATGGTTTCCTGAGTTGAAGTGGGAAGACCACACATCATATCATCGCGTAACTCCAAGTTTACTTTGATATGATTTCCGCATAAAAGCTATTCCACCACCATTTCTCGCATAATTAATTTTACCGGCACAAATGCAGGAATGCCCACATGCAGGAACACCCCTGAATTGCAGGCTGCAGTTGCACACTGTTGGTTGGAATGGTTTGTTTCAATATCTATGTTTGTGCATGTACTGTACATTGATTGATTGATTAATCTTGTGCTACATAAACATAAATAAACATACATTTTTCTAAACTAATCCAGTCAGTCAGTTAGATTTTTTACACTCCGTTACTGAAATGTTTGTTCGAGTTTAATTGCCTTAGGTAATTATAATCCATAAAACGTATGTAATAACTCCATTATGTTGCAATTATAAAGTAATTGCCAAAGTCCTATGTATCAACAATGTTTCTATTGTAATAATCACAAAGTTATGGTAACACTTGACATCAAGTTCTTATATATGTGTAGTATTACCTTATGTCTCACTTATTAAGAAAAAAATATGTGTTACATCATTTTGAAGCTGCAAAGATGGTCTACTTGTCACACTCGTCGTCCTCCTCATCTGAGGAGGAGAAGTTTGAAGGATCGGAGGACCAATATGCAGCGTGGTATGTGTTCATCATGAATTTAATAAACAGAGAACACTGAACAAACTATACAAAACAATAAACGAACAAGAAGCTATATAAGAAATGTGCTGACACAAGCAACTAACATAGACAATCACCCACAACCCACAATGACAAAACAGGCTACCTAAATATGGTTCCCAATCAGAGACAATGACTAACACCTGCCTCTGATTGAGAACCATATCAGGCCAAACACAGAAACAGACAAACTAGACATACAACATAGAATGCCCACTCAGATCACACCCTGACCAAACAAAACATAGAAACATACAAAGCAAACTATGGTCAGGGCGTGACACTACTCTCATGTTTAGGTGATTCCATGTTCCTCATGTATTTAATTATACCTATAAGATTAAGATTCATATCTAAGTGGCCTCCAAACCATGTGCTTATGATCATATATTTAGAGTAATTAAACTAAGTGTTGTAAGTTTTAGTTCTTCATTTAATATGTGGCAGCCATCGAGTAAATATTTTTGGGGCGTCAAATAATTTGTATATATTCAAATAGCTTCAAAAATTATTTGGTTTTCTGAGAGGTATTCTAAATACTTTCAAATATTATTTGTTTTTCTGAAACCCGTATTTGAATAGCAAAGAAAAAGTTGCCTTTTAGTTTAAACTCTTTATAAACTCTATTCGACTACCTTGAGAATTTGAAAAGTTGGTATTTTCAAATAAACTACAAAATATAACTATTTTTGGCCCAGGTCTGCTCAACATTGGTTATTAACACCAACACTGGGGTTCCTTTACACCATTGAGCGCTAATTTCATTCTTAGAGAGTTAATTTAACTCCTGCATCAACAATAGAAATGTTACACAGAAAAATCAACACTAGGTAACACTGGCTGATTTGCTGTGCATGAACAGTCCTGGGACAAGGCTAGATCTGAGCGGGGTTTGGTATCTTGTGTCCACCTCTGAGCTGAAATAACCTCTATCTTTAGATTAGCCCCTCTGCTCCACTCAGTCTTCTCAATTATTCATGCAAAGGGGCAGTTTCAGTTCACCTGCTGGGCGCTCGTCTCGCGGCCTGGGACTGGGAGATAGAGATAGCTAGGGCAGGGCTCAAGGACAGGACGCCGGCTGGTGCGGTCAACATAGTGATATTGTGCATTTCGGTGATATCACCATTTCAGATGAAGATCAGAGAAAGGAGAGGAGAATAATATATTTCACCTTTTGAGAGGAAAGTGTGGGTGAGAGTTCAGGTTTCATTTTGGCAGCTAAGGCTGCTGCATACAGTACAGTGCTGGTTGTGACAGGAGGACAAAGGGAAAAGCTGACTAGACACCAGAATGTGCCAGTTAAAGAAGCCTTCAATTCACTCCTTTCAGTTCATAGTTAGACACACTCTCTCTCTCTCACACACACACACACACACACACACACACACACACACACACACACACACACACACACACACACACACACACACACACACACACACACACACTGGACGGAGCACTGCCGTTCACATTTTACAACTCTTAAACTGACCTGTATTTCCAGGGCAGGCGGCCACAGATATTAACATGACACAATCCAGAAGTACACTTTGGCATCAGAAGTAATTGGCTGCTATTTTTACTCCACGAATCACTCTAGAGTAACTCTTCCATATAAAACTTGAGGTTGTTGAAAATAACAGAGAGTCAAACATATCCTAGATGTGCAGATTCACAGAAAGTACTTTTTAGTCAGACTCTCTCTCTGGTTCATTTTATATTCATGTCATTTAGCAGACACTCTTATCCAGAGCGATTTACATGAGCAATTAGGGTTAAGTGCCTTGCTCAATGGCATATGGACAGACATTTCACCTAGACAGCTCAGGGATTCAAAAGAGCAACTTTCGGTTACTGGCCCAAAGCTAGGCTACCTGCCGCCCTTCTGCCTTCTACTAGGGAGTTTTTCCTCCATGGTGTAAACTTTTACAATCCTGCGCACTGTAAGGACTAACAATAAAAGTAAAACAAATGTAAAAAATAATGTCAGAAAAGATAGAACTGACATAACTGTGTACCTCAAAGAACAGTAAATCATACAGTAAGAATCCAGTATATAAACATTTGAAGAGATAGCAGCCTTTCCCTTGTACTCTATTACCATGTACGGTCAGCATCTGTTGTACCTGTGATGCCAGACTAAACTAGTCATCATGTGTCATCAGGTAAAAGGAGAAGTAAGACTCTTACCTTTACAACCGTTCTTCACAGTATCTCCCCATCTGTCTCATAGGTCCCTGTGTCTGTTGACCTCCATCTGTAGCCGAATCCCTACCGCTGCAGCTGCCAGTGACACTAACAACCCACACAGCCACTGGAGAAGAGGAAGAGGAGAGGAAGAAGAACAGAACTGAGCTCCCTGCAGCAGGCTCATCACTGCGGCGAGTGCAAGAGTAAGTGAATGAGGAGAGGAGGAGAGGAGAGGTGAGACCGAGGAGAGGGAGAGAGAAAGAGAGAGAGGGAGAGAGAGGGAGGGGTGGGGATCAAGAAAAGGGATATTGATCTTAGGATGGATAGAAACAGGTAAAGGAGGGAAACTGTTTGTGGAAAACATAGAGAAACAAAGACAATGAGAGCAAGAAACAGCATAGAAAGTAAAAGCTTTTATTCAATAACCCTACAGTTTACATATAGCAGAGCTGTACACTCCCCAGACTGAAACCAGTCTGTGGACTAAAATGCAAGCAAACTTTTTTACCTAATTTCTACCAGCATGTCACATGTGCAACCAGAGGAAAAAAAGAGACGCATATGAAGCTCTCCCTCGCCCTCCATTTAAAAAACCTGACCATAATTCTATCCTCCTGATTCCCGCTTTCAAGCAAAAACTAGAGCAGGTAGTACCAGTGACTGGCTCAATACGAAAGTGGTCAGGTGAAGCAGATGCTACGCTACAGGAATGTTTTGCTAGCACAGATTGGAATATGTTCCGGGATTCATCCAATGGCATTAAGAAGTATAACACCTCAGTCACTGGCTTCATCAATAAGTGCATCGACGACGACGTCCCCACAGTGACCGTGTGTACATATCCCAACCAGAAGCCATAGATTACAGGCAACATCCGCACCAAGCTAAATGTCTTTTATGCTCGCTTTGAGGCAAGTAACACTGAAGCATGCATGAGAGCACCAGCTGTTCTGGACGACTGTGTGATCACACTCTCCATAGCCGATGTTCACAATGCCGCGGGGCCAGATGGATTACCAGGACGTGTACTCAGATTATGCGCGTACCAACTGGCAAGTGTCTGCACTGACATTTTCATCCTCTCCCTGACCGAGTCTGTAAAACCAACATGTTTCACGCAGACCACTATAGTCCCTGTGCCCAAGAAAGTGAAGGTAACCTGCCTAAATGACTACTGCCCTGTAGCATTCATGTCGGTAGCCATGAAGTGCTTTGAAAGGCTGGTCATGACTCACATCAACACCATCATCCCGGAAACCCTAGACCCATTCCAATTCGCATTCCACCCCAACAGATCTACAGATGACGCAATCTCAATCTCAATCTCAATCGCTCTCAACACTGCCCTTTCCCACCCGGACAAAATAAACAAATGTGTGAGAATGCTGTTCATTGACTACATCCCTCTGCAACTGGATCCTGGACTTCCTGAAAGGCCGCACCCAGGTGGTAAGGGTAGGCAACAACACATATGCCATGTGCGTGCTTAGTCCCCTTCTCTAATCCCTGTTCACCCACGACTGTGTGGCCAAGCACGACTCCAACACAATCATTAAGTTTGCTGACAACACAACAGTGGTAGGCCTGATCACCGACAACGATGAGACAGCCTATAGGGAGGAGGTCAGAGACCTGACAGTGTGGTGCCAGGACAACAACCTCTCCCTCAATGTGAGCAAGACAAAGGAGCTAATCATGGACTACAGGAAAAGTAGGGCCGAACAGGACCCCATTAACATTGACAAGGCTTTAGGGGAGCGGGTTGAGAGCTTCAAGTTCCTTGGTGTCCACATCACCAACAAACTATCATGGTCCAAATACACCAAGACAGTCGTGAAGAGGGCACGACAACACCTTTTCCCCTCAGGAGACTGAAAAGATTTGGTATGGGTACTCAGATCCTCAAAAAGTTCTACAGCTGCACCATCGAGAGCATACTAGCCGGTTGCATCACCGCCTGGTATGGCAACTGCTCAGTATCCGACCATATTGCGCTACAGAGGGTAGTGCGTACGGCCCAATACATTGCTGGGGCCAAGCTTCCTGCCATCCAGGACCTATATACTTGGCCCAAAAATCTGTCAAAGACTCCATTCACCCAAGTCATAGACTGTTATTTCTGCTATCGCACGGCAAGCGGTACCAGAGCGCCAAGTATCGGTCCAAAAGACTCCTTAACAGCTTCTACCCTCAAGCCATAAGACTGCTGAACAATTAATCAAATGGCCACCCTGACTATTTATATTAACACCTTTGTTTTTACACTGCTGCTATTCGCTGTTTATTATCTATGCATAGTCACTTTACCCCTACCTACATGTACAAATTACCTCGACTAACCTGTACCCCTGCACATTGACTCGGTACCGGTACCCCCTGTATATAGCCTCATTATTGTTATTGTTATTTTGTTACTTTTTACTTTTGTTTTTACTTTAGTTTATTTAGTAAACATTTACTTAACTCTATTTCTTGAACTGCATTGTTGATTAAGGGCTTGTTAGTAAGCATTTCACGGAAAGGTCTACACTTGTTGTATTCAGCGCATGTGACAAATCAAATTTGATTTGATTTGAGACAGACTGTATAACACAGGCAAACCAAGGTGACAAATAAATGTCTGATTATTTAGCTGCATTAAATACACTGTAAAACGTTTCCTTTCATTCTTACAATAAATTACTGTCAGCACAGAAGCCAGTCAATTACTGTAGATTTACAGGACCTTTACTGAAACAAAAATGTACAGCATATTACTAGAGCTCCACACTACAGCAAAATGCTGTATTTCTAGAATTTACAGTGTACGGGATGCAGAGTGGTTAGTAAACTGTTAGTTTAAAGTGCAGGCAGCTTGTGCCGATGATGGGCAGTATTTATGTTACAGTGGATTTGGAAACTATTCAGACCCCTTGAATTTTTCCACATTTGTTACGTTACAGCCTTCTTCTAAAATTGATAAAATTGTTTTTTCCCTCATCAATCTACACACAATACCCCATAATGACAAAGCAAAAACTTTTTTTCTTTTAAATTTTGCCAATTTATATATATACACTTCCGTTCAAAAGTTTGGGGTCACTTAGAAATGTCTTGTTTCTGAAAGAAAGCAAGAGGACAACTACATTAGTGTGTAGTTTGAGAAACAAAAGCCTCACAAGTCCTCAACTGGCAGCTTCATTAAATAGTATTCGCAAAACACCAGTCTCAACGTCAACAGTGAAGAGGCGACTCCGGGATGCTGGCTTTCTAGGCAGAGTTGCAAAGAAGCCATATCTCAGACTGGCCAATAAAAATACAAGATTAAGATGGGCAAAAGAACACAGACACTGGACAGAGGAACTCTGCCTAGAAGGCCAGCATCCCGGAGTTGCCTCTTCACTGTTGACGTTGAGACTGGTGTTTTGCGGGTACTATTTAATGAAGCTGCCAGTTGAGGACTCTTCAAGTCCCTGCTACTGAAAAACATCCCCACAGCATGCTGCCACCACCGTGCTTCACCGTAAGGGTGGTGCCGTGTTTCCTCCAGACGTTACACTTGGCATTCAGGCCAAAGAGTTCAGTTTTGATTTCATCAGACCAGAGAATCTTGCCTTTTACTGTCATGTGCCTTTTACTAAGGAGTGGGTTCTGTCTGGCCACTACCATAAAGGCCTGATTGATGGAGTGCTGCGGAGATGGTTGTCCTTCTGGAAGTTTTTCCCATCTCCACAGAGGAACTCTGGAACTCTTTCAGGGTGACCATCGGGTTCTTGGTCACCTCTCTGACAGCTCTAGGAAGAGTCTTTGTGGTACCAAACTTCTTCCATTTAAGAATGATGGAGACCACTGTGTTCTTGTGGACCTTCAATGCTGCAGACATTTTTTGGTACCCTTCCCCAGATCTGTGCCTTGACACAATCCTGTCTCGGAGCGCTATGGACAATTCCTTTGACTTCATGGCTTGGTTTTTGCTCTGACATGCACTCTCAACTGTAGGACCTTATATAGACATGTGTATGCCTTTCTAAATCATGTCCAATCAATTGAATTTACCACAGGAGGACTCCTATCAAGTTGTAAAAACAGCTCAAGGATGATCAATGGAAACAGGATGGACCTGAGCTCAATTTCGAGTCTCAATAGCAAAGGGCCTGAACACTTATTTTTATTTGTAATAAATTTGCAAACCTTTCAAAAATACTGTTTTCGCTTTGTAATTATGGGGTATTGTGTGTACTGAAAAAAAATATTTTATACATTTTAGAATAAGGCTGTAACATAACAAAATGTGGAAAATGGGAAGGGGAAGGGGTCTGAATACTTTCGAAATGCACTGTACCGTACAATACAATACAAAAAATATTTGGACACCTGCTCGTCGTACATCTCATTCCAAAATCATGGCCATTACAATGGATTTGGTCCCCCCTTTGCTGCTCTAACTGCCTTCACTCTTCTGGCAAGGCTTTCCACTAGATGTTGGAACATTTCTGCGAGGACTTGCTTCCATTCAGCCGCAAGCGCATTAATGAAGTCGTGCACTGATGTTGGGTGATTAGGTCTGGTTCGCAGTCAGCGTTCAAATTCATCCCAATGGTGTTCGATGGGGTTGACGTCAGGTGTTTTTAAAAATAAAAATATATTTCACCTTTATTTAACCAGGTAGGCTACTTGAGAACAAGTTCTCATTTACAATTGCGACCTGGCCAAAATAAAGCAAAGCAGTGCGACACAAACAACACAGAGTTACACATGGAATAAACAAACATACAGTCAATAATTGTCACGCCCTGGCTAAAGAGAGGGTTTTTATTCTCTATTTTGGTTAGGCCAGAGTGTGACTAGGGTGGGCAGTCTATGTTCTTTTTCATAGGTTATTGGTTTTCTATGTGTTTGGCCTGGTGTGGTTCCCAATCAGAGGCAGCTGTCTATCGTTGTCTCTGATTGGGAGCCATATTTAGGTAGCCTGTTTTCCTTTGTGTGTTGTGGGTGATTCATTTTCTGTTTAGTGTGTGTTGCACCTGACGGAGCTGTTTTCGGTTGTCACTTTGTTGTTTTGCTTTGTAGTGTTCAGTTTACCAATAAAATGACGAACACTTACCACGCTGCGGTTTGGTCCTCTCCTTCTCCAGACGACCATCGTGACAATAATACCATAGAAAAAGTCTATATACAGTGTGTGCAAATGAGGTAGGATAAGGGAGGTAAGGCAATGAATAGGCCGTGGTGGCTAAATAATTACAATATAGCAATTAAGCACTGGAATGATAGATGTGCAGAAGATGAGTGTGCAAGTAGAGATACTGGGGTGCAAAGAAGCAAAATAAATAAAATAAATAACAGTATGGGGATGAGGTAGTTGGATGGACTATTTACAGGTGCAGTGATCTGTGAGCTGCTCTGACAGCTGGTGCTTAAAGCTAGTGAGGGAGATATGAGTCTCCAGCTTCAGTGATTTTTGCAGTTCGTTCCAGTCATTGGCAGCAGAGAACTGGAAGGAAAGGCGGCCGAAGGAGGAATTGGCTTTGGGGGTGACCAGTGAAATATACCTGCTGGAGCGCGTGCTACAGTTGGGTGCTGCTATGGTGACCAGTGAGCTGAGATAAGGCGGGGCTTTACCTAGCAAAGACTTATAGATGACCTGGAGCCAGTAGGTCTGGCGACGAGTATGAAGCGAGGGCCAGCCAACGAGAGCATAAGGGGTCGCAGTGGTCGGTAGTATATGGGGCTTTGGTGACAAAATGGATGGCACTGTGATAGACTTCATCCAATTTGCTGAGTAGTGTTGGAGGCTATTTTGTAAATGACATTGACGAAGTCAAGGATCGGTAGGATAGTCCGTTTTACGAGGGAATGTTTGGCAGCATGAGTGAAGGGATCTGTGCAGGGCAGTCAAGTTCTTCCACACCGATCTTGACAAACCATTTCTGAATGGACCTCACTTTGTGCACGGGGGCATTGTCATGCTGAAACAGGAAAGGGCTTTCCCCAAACTGTTGCCGCAAGAAAATGCTGCAGCGTTAGGATTTCCCTTCACTGGAAATAAGGGGCCTAGCTCGAACCATGTAAAACAGTCCCAGACCATTATTCCTCCTCCACCAAACTTTACAGTTGGCAGTATGTATTCGAGCAGGTAGAGTTCTCCTGGCATTCCCCCAAAACCAGATTCGTCCATCAGACTGCCAGATGGTGAAGAGTGATTCCTTTCCACTGCTCCAGATCCCAATGGCGGCAAGCTTTACACCACTCCAGCCAATGCTTGGCATTGCGCATGGTGATCTTAGGCTTGTGTGTGGCTACTTAGCCATTGTTAAGAGAATTATGTTCTCAATGTTCATAAACTGAACTTCAATTGAACTACTCGGTCTGTTACCAAGAATTTGTACGATTCTTGTTGAAATGAAACAGACAGAGGCCAGTCTACAATAGTCAGCATGTTTATTTACGAGAGCTCTGCTTATCATCTCAGGTACATTGGTTTATATACCTCTCATTTCGCAATAAATGTCCCTCCTCCTCTCAGACAATGACAATATAGTTTACAAGTCTTCTCCTACTCATATTCATTGCTTATCCCATCCTGCAACATGTTACACAATCTACTGCAAGCCCAAGGTTTCACCCCTCCCTGGATGGGGAGACTTCCTTCCCTGTTATCAGTTTCACAGTGGTCACAAGTTGTCTGCCACAGTTCATTGTCTGCTAACAGTCCCTCTTTTCTTATGGACAAACATTCTTCATCATTATTCAGAGACAGGGTAGAATTCTGTTAGATATAGTCCTATCATTACTTTAAATGTATACATCATTTAGTCATTATACATCAAATTCATAACACCATGGAAACCCATTTCATGAAAATCCCAACGAACAGTTCTTGTGCTGACGTTGCTTCCAGAGGCAGTTTGGAACTCGGTAGTGAGTGTTGCAACCAAGGACAGATGATTCTTATGTGCTACCCACTTTAACACTTGGCAGTCCCGTTCTGTGAGCTTGTGTGGCCTACCACTTCCCGGCTGAGCTGTTGTTACTCCTAGACGTTTCCACTTCACAATATATTTTTTAATATATATATATTGTACCTTTATTTAACTAGGCAAGTCAGTTAAGAACAAAGTCTTATTTACATTGATGGCCTACCGCGGCCAAACCCTAACGACGCTGGGCAAATTGTGCGCCGCCCTATGGGACTCCCAATCATGTGATACAGCCTGGAATCAAACCAGGGCCTGTAGTGATGCCTCTAGCACTAAGATGCAGTGCCTTAGACCGCTGTGCCACTCGGGAGCACTTACATTTGACTGGCCTGCTTTAACAGGGCAGAAATCTGACAAACTCAATTGTTGGAAAGGTGGCATCCTATGACGGTGCCACGTTGAAAGTCACTGAGCTCTACAGTAAGGACATTCTACTGCCAATGTTTGTCTATGGAGATTGCATGGCGGTGTGCTCAATTTTATACATCTGTCAGCAACGGGTGTGGCTAAAATAGCTGAATCCACTAATTTGAAGGGGTGTCCACATACTTGACTGGCGGGCGGCTCTGGCAGCTCCTGACTGGCGGGCGGCTCCTGACTGGCGGGCGGCTCTGGCAGCTCCTGACTGGCGGGCGGCTCTGACGGCTCAGGACAGACGGGCGGCTCAGGCGGCGCTGGACAGACGGGCAGCTCAGGCGGCGCTGGACAGACGGGCAGCTCAGGCGGCGCTGGACAGACGGGCAGCACAGGCGGCGCTGGACAGATGGGCAGCTCAGGCGGCGCTGGACAGACGGGCACACCTGTAGGGAGGAGACGGAGAGACAGCCTGGTGCGTGGAGCTGCCACAGGACCCACCAGGCTGGGGAGACCTACAGGAGGCTTGGTGTTAGGAGGAGGCACCTGAAGGACCGGGCTGTGGGGGAGCACTGGAGCTCTGGTGCGCAGCCTTGGCACCACTCCCCCAGGCTGGATAACTACTCTAGTCCGGACCCTCCAGAGTGCAGGCACAGGTTGAACCGGGCTGTGGGTGAGCTCTGGAGATCTAGTGCCTACTACGTGCACCTCTCCCTTAGGCTCCACTCCCACATTTGCCCGGCACGAGCGGAGCGCAGGCATAGGAAGCACTGCACCCTCCCAGCGCCCCGGAGACACAGCACGCAGAGCCGGCGCAGGATACCCTGGACCGAAACGGCGTACCGGAGACCAGACACGGTGAGCAGGCATAGCCTGGTGCGGTACAGAACAGCGCCTCGTATCGGCCGGGCTAGAGTGGGCATCGAGCCAGGTGCCATGAAGCCGGCTCAACGCATCTGGTCTCCAGTGCGTGTCCTCGGGCCGGGGTACATGGCACCAGCCCTACGTATGGTGTCCCCGGTTCGCCAGCACAGCCCAGTGCGGCATATTCCACCTCGCCGCACTGGCTTGGCTACGGGGAGCGTTCAGCCAGGTAGGGTTAGACAGGTTCGGTGCTCAAGACCTGCAGTGCGCCTCCATGGTCCGGTCTGTCCGGTGCCACATCCACGCACCAGCCCTCCGGTGGCAGCCCACCGCACCAGGCTGTCTCTCTGTCTCCTCACTACAGGTGCTCCCGTCTGTCCAGCGCCACCTGAGTCTTCCATCTGTCCAGCGCCGCCAGGGTCTACCGTCTGTCCAGCGCCGTCTGAGCTGCCCGTCTGTCCAGCGCCGCCTGAGCTGCCCGTCTGTCCAGCGCCGCCTGAGCCGCCCGTCTGTCCTGAGCCGCTAGAGCCGCCCGTCTGTCCTGAGCTGCCAGAGCCTCCCACCAGTCAGGAGCTGCCAGAGCCGCCCGCCAGTCAGGAGCTGCCAGAGCCGGCCGCCAGTCAGGAGCTGCCAGAGCCGCCCGCCAGTCAGGAGCTGCCCCTCAGTCCGGAGCTGCCCCTCAGTCCGGAGCTGCCCCTCAGTCTAGTGGGGCCCTTCAAGAGGGTCGCCGCTCAAAGGATGCCAATAAAGTGGACTAAGACTATGGTGGAGTGGTGTCCACGTCCAGCGCCAGAGCCAGGGCCCCCCCCTCCCCCCTAAGGTCCGGACTCCGGCCGCAAAACCTGAACCTATAGGGGAGGGTCTGGGTGGGCATCTGTCCGCGGTGGCGGCTCTGGCGCTGGACGTGGACACCACTCCACCATAGTCTTAGTCCACTTTATTGGCATCCTTTGAGCGGCGACCCTCTTGAAGGGCCCCACTAGACAGACGGTAGACCCTGGCGGCGCTGGACAGATGGAAGACTCAGGTGGCGCTGGACAGACGGGAGCACCTGTAGTGAGGGGGGGGTACTGTCACACCCTGACCATAGTTTGCTTTGTATGTTTATATGTTTTGTTTGGTCAGGGTGTGATCTGAGTGGGCATTCTATGTTGTATGTCTAGTTTGTCTGTTTCTGTGTTTGGCCTGATATGGTTCTCAATCAGAGGCAGGTGTTAGTCGTTGTCTCTGATTGGGAACCATATTTAGGTAGCCTGTTTTGTCATTGTGGGTGGTGGGGGATTGTCTATGTTAGTTGCTTGTGGCTGCACTTGTTGATCTATAGCGTCACGTTCGTTTTGTTGTTTTGTATTAGTTTGGTTAGTGTGTTCTTCGTTAACTTCTTTGGGCTGCAAGCCCGAAGCCGGGCACAATATGACAACAGCCACTTCAAGAGCAGGGCGCGAAATTCAAAATATATTTTTTAGAAATATTTAACTTTCAAACATTAACAAGTCCAATACAGCATATGAAAGATAAACATCTTGTGAATCCAGCCAACATGTCCGATTTTTAAAATGTTTTACAGCGAAAACACCACGTATATCTATGTTAGCTCACCACCAAATACAAAAAAGGACAGACATTTTTCACAGCACAGGTAGCATGCACAAAACCAACCTAACTAACCAAGAACCAACCAAACTAACCAAGAAACAACTTCATCAGATGACAGTCTTATAACATGTTATTCAATAAATCTATGTTTTGTTCGAAAAATGTGCATATTTGAGCTATAAATCAGTTTTACATTGCAGCTACCATCACAGCTACCGTCAGAAATAGCACCGAAGCAGCCAGAGTAATTACAGACACCAACGTCAAATACCTAAATACTCATCATAAAACATTTCTGAAAAATACATGGTGTACAGCAAATGAAAGACAGGCATCTTGTGATTCCAGCCAATATTTCCGATTTKTTAAGTGTTTTACAGCGAAAACACAATATAGCATTATATTAGCTTACCACAATAGCCAGAAACACAAGCCATTTKCCAGCAGRAAAAGTTAGCGATCGTAACAAACCAGCAAAAGATATATAATTTTTGACTAACCTTGATAAGCTTCATCAGATGACAGTCCTATAACATCAGGTTATACATACACTTATGTTTTGTTCGGAAATGTGCATATTTAGAGCTGAAATCAGTGGTTATACATTGTGCTAACGTAGCATCTTTTTAGCATCTTTTTATTCGACCCCAGATCAAGTAATACACTCCATTTCTTCTCTCACTCCCTGTTGACATCTAGTGGAAGGTGTATGAAGTGCATGTATACTGATATATATGAAGGCCATTTTAGGCAGGCCCAAGAACAGAGCATCGATTTCAGATTTTCCACTTCCTGTCAGGAAGTTTGCTGCAAAATGAGTTCTGTTTTACTCACAGATATAATTCAAACGGTTTTAGAAACTAGAGAGTGTTTTCTATCCAATAGTAATAATAATATGCATATTGTACGAGCAAGAATTGAGTACGAGGCCGTTTGAAATGGGCACCTTTTTCCAAGTTACTCAATACTGCCCATGCAGCCATAAGAAGTTAATAAATAGAAGAATGAATTCACATCACGCTGCGCCTTGGTCCTCCTCTCTTCCACATTACGACGAACGTGACAGTGATTGTGCGTGTGAATTACATTTCCATTGCATTACATTAGCACTAATACAAGACATTTTAATAAAACAATTATAACAATAATTATCTGTTCTTCATTGCGCTGTAGGCTATTGGTATTGGGAACTTGAGTAAGCATCGGGGATTCAGTTTATTCTCAAAATCAAGGTTTCAAATAAAGCAACAGTTTGAATAACTAGATCTTCTAGCTGGAGCCAAGTATGGAATATTACAAATAGTTATGAAAATAGTTTTTGTTTTCAAGCATAAGAGGTTGCAGAAGAGGTCACCAACACTTTCTTTGCAGAGGAGGTCACCAATGTGCTCAACTGTACATTTGTAACATTATGGCTGTCCTGCGGTGTCACGTAGGACTGCAGATATGAGTCGTGGCGGTGAGATGGGGGTGAGAGGGACTTCGAGGGGGTCAGGGATATGGGGATCACCAGACCAATGTATTTTACTGGTGATTTGC
The DNA here is from genome assembly GCF_002910315.2 of Salvelinus sp. IW2-2015. Classification (NCBI taxonomy): domain Eukaryota; kingdom Metazoa; phylum Chordata; class Actinopteri; order Salmoniformes; family Salmonidae; genus Salvelinus; species Salvelinus sp. IW2-2015. Next base: position 58,073,192 of record NC_036858.1, read on the forward strand.
CCCATTATGGCTCTCCTGTGGTTTCAGGGAAGACTGCAGATCAAAGAACACAGCAAGGAGGGCTAGGTGGGGGGTCGGAGATAGATGGGGATCGTCAGAGCGGAGCGAGGGTCTCCTCACTGTATGTACTATATGTTTACCATCCTACCGCCCCGCATATTGCACCACAGGCTCAGTCAAGTAGATAATGAACCCCAGAGCCATTGATCGTGCACAGGCATAAATCGCTTTCAATCAGGCAGAGCCGATGGCCCGGGGCTGGGTGGTACGCGGGAGGAAGAATATGCGTTAGGGGGGTCTTGACACAAACACAAGAAGAGTGGATGCGAGATCTGCTGATTCTGAACGTACAGTTTTATGATACCTACTAATCTCTCTGCAAATATGCCCCATCACAGTCTAGTTTCAATCTACTCAGTCACTGCCTGCTACCTCCAACAGCTACAGAGGCATCACTGCAGGGGTTGACGTCATTCGTTAAGAAGGAATGGTTTGTGTGTGTGTATGTGTTTTCAAGAAAGAATGAATCAGACAGAAATTGTTTCTCTCTGCATTGTTGTTTACGAAGCATGTGACCAATACAATTTGATTTGATTGATATGAGGGAATTCGAATGGAAATAAAACAAACATTGTTTCTTTTTTAATATTGTTTGTTTTATTTCCATTCGAATTCCCTCATATCAATCAAATCAAATTGTATTGGTCACATGCTTCGTAAACAACAATGCAGAGAGAAACATGGAAAAAGAAAACAATTATAACACAAGGAATAAATACAGAATGAGTTACGATAACATGGCTATATACACTGGGTACCAGTACTGAGTTGAGGTGCAGAGGTACGAGGCAATTTAGGTAGATATGTACATATAGGTAGGGGTAAAGGGACTAGGCAACAGGATAGATAATAAACAGTAGCAGCAGTGTATGTGATGAGTCAAAAGAGTTAGTGCAAAAGGGGTCAATTCAGATAGTCCGTTTAGCTATTTTGTTAACTATTTAGCAGTATTATGGCTTGGGGTAGAAGCTGTTCAGGGTCCTGTTGGTTCCAGACTTGGTGCAACGGTACTGCTTGTTGTACAGTAGCAGAGAGAACAGTCTATGACTTGGGTGGCTGGAGTCTTTGACAATTTTTAGGGCCTTCCTCTGACACCATCTGGTATAGAGGTTAGACTCCTGAGGGGGAAGAGGTGTTGTCGTGTCGTGTCTTCTTCACACCTGTGTTGGTGTGGGTGGACCATGTTAACTCCTTAGTGATGTGGACACCAAGGAACTTGAAGCTCTCGACACGCTCCACTACAGCCCCGTCGATTTGGATGGGGGCATTCTCAGCCCTCCGTTTCCTGTAGTCCACGATCAGCTCCTTTGTCTTGCTTAAGTTGAGGGAGAGGTTGTTGTCCTGGCAACACACTAACCTCTTCCCTGTAGGCTGTCTTATCTTCGTCGGTCATCAGTCCTACCACTGTGGTGTCGTCAGCAAACTTAATGATGGTGTTGGAGTCATGCGCGGATACCCAGTCGTGGGTGAACAGGGAGTACCTTTTCAACCTGATCTGAGGTCAGATCAACTTTGGAGAAGCTGCAGTACAGGAGAAGAGAACAGAGATTAAGGTTTTTCCGGTACCCATGACTGTTTTTCTAGAAGAAATAACAACACAACAAGCATTAACTGAAGGGAATACACTAGACCAAGATGTGCTGTTTTGCTAACTCTGTCACATTTATGTATATTGGTATGAACACTGAAATGTTGATTACTAAGCACTGTCCCTGTCAAATAAATCAAAATGTGTGTCTCTGCTAATTGGTAAAGGTGCGGTCATATTATCGTCAATAATAACAATAAAAAATAATACTATTCATAATAAGGGCTGTATTCAATCTGTATCGCTGAAATCTAAATGTAATTTCCAATTGAGCCGTCAGACGCCGTGTTTACCTTGTACAGTGCATTCGGGAAGTATTGAGACCCCTCCACTTTTTCCACATTTTGTTACGTTACAGCCTTCTTGGAAAATGTATTAAATGTTTTCCCCCCCTCATCAATCTACACACAATACCTCATAATGACAATGCAAAAACTGTTAACATTTTTTTTTGCAAATGTATTATAAAATAAAAACAGAAATTTCACATTTACACAACTATTCAGACCCTTTACTAAGTACTTTGTTGAAGCACCTTTGGCAGTGATTACGTTGTGTTGGCAGTGATCAGACCCTTTACTAAGTACTTTGTTGAAGCACCTTTGGCAGTGATTACAGCCTCGAGTCTTCTTGGGTATGACACACCTGTATTTGGGGAGTTTCTCCAATTTCATCTCTGCAGATTCTCTCAAGCTCTGTCAGGTTCTGCTATGTCAAGCTCTGCTCTGGCTGGGGCAATCAAGGACTTGTCTCGAAGCCACTCCTGTGTTGTCTTGGCTATGTGCTTAGGGTCGTTGTCCTGTTGGAAGGTGAACCTTCGCCCCAGTCTGAGGTCCTAAGCGCTCTGGAGCAAATATCTCTCTATTCTTTCCTCGTTCATATTTCCCTCGATCCTGAATAGTCTCATAGTCCCTACTGCTGAAAAATATCCCCACAGTATGATGCTGCCACCACCATGCCTCACCGTAGGGATGACATTGGCCAGGTGATGAGCAGTGCCTGGTTTCCTCCAGACATGACTTTTGGCATTGAGGCCAAAGAGTTCATTTTGGTCTCATCAGACCAAAGAATCTTGTTTCTCATGGTCTGAGAGTCCTTTAGGTGCCTTTTGGCAAACTCCAAGTGGGCTGTCATGTGCCTTTTACTGAGGAGTGGGTCCGTCTGGCCACTCTACCATAAAGGCCTGATTGGTGGAGTGCTGCAGAGATGGTTGCCCTCTGGAATGTTCTCCCATCTCCCCAGAGATCTTCTGGAGTTCTGTCAGAGGGACCATCGGCTTCTTGGTCACCTCCCTGACCAAGGCCCTTCTCCCCAGATTGCTCAGTTTGGTTACAAACTTCTTCCATTTAAAGATTATGGAATTCACTCTGTTCTTCGGGACCTTCAATGCTGCAGAAAGTTTTCAAGATGGAAAACTCCAAGATGGTGTAGCAGTGAAGACGTGTTTTTGTTCGTCCTCTCGTGTACTTTTGTATTTTTCTTCTTTTTTGTATATATTTCCATTTTATTTTCACTCTTTTCCATTTTCAATTCGATTATACCTTCCGGTAACCTGCCTCACCCAATGTGATACGGAATCTCTATTATTTTAAATTTTAGAACACATTCAAGAACCACCAGAAGCTAACAAGCTAATTAGCTACAAGCTATTTAGTCATTGTTAGCCACTGCTAGCGGCTTTAACCTTCTGCACAGATACCAGCCCTGTTTTTAGCCTGGATAATACTCGCCAGTCTACCAGTATTGAACTGTCTCTCCACTACAACGGCGGATTCCTGCCGTAATCCCTGGACCACTACTTCTGATCTTCACAGCACCCACCGTGGAACCCAGTACCGAAGACATCCCTGAGGCCCACCTCCCGGCCTACTCAGCTGCTCACCCGGACTCACCGCTGCTACCGAGTGGCTATAGTGGCTAACGCCCCTGCCACGAAGCTAGCACCAGTTAGCCGTGAGCCAGGCGCATCTCCCGGCTAGCAAACTAAATTCTACAATACCTCTTTCGCCATCTGGCTTGGATCCTCTGTCGACACGGCGCCCCGCCGCACCACCTCGACTGATCTGCCGACGAATATTCCATCCGCTGTGCCTTCAACCGGCCTCCGTCGGAGCAGACGCTCCTACTAGCCCCGGGCTACTAACTTTAAACGCCGTGTTGCCCGCGTGCTAGCGTAGTGGTGACTACTCCGCGGCTTCCCTGTTTCATCTACTGCTGCCCCCTGGACACTATGATCACTTGGCTACTTAGTGACACCTGTCACGGTGAGAGAAAATATTGAATACAATGAAATCACGTTTAACCTCACAGAAGCCAACAACGAATATGTAGCAGCCAAAATGAACATCAACCATCGCACCAAACTAGTGGCTGCATCAGTCTACTGCCCACCTGAAACAGACCCAAACTGACAAACCCACCCTGATCATAGGAGATTTTAATGCAAAACACACATATTTGAACTGTAATACCACCAACCACTCCAGGAAAGTCAGCGTCCTCAACAATGATGAACCCACCCACATCCACATCAATAACTCCTCCAACGACATCCTTAACCTCATCCTCTGTTCTCCCAACATTCTCCCAAAATTCCTAAACTTCTCTGTCAGCCACAATGTAGGGCAGGCACTTTGTGTTTTTGATTTAACCAACCTGGAAGACCATGTGTGTTGATCACCTAGTTGGGACAAAACCCTGCAGTACCTGCAGAACTCCAGAAACAGGGTTGCCTACCCGTGATGTAGGGAGTGACCACCTCGCCATTCTCGCCTCCTTCTCCTTGCAGGTCCTTCAGGTTAACCCAAAAAAGATACATGATTATTAAAAGGTTGACTGGGAACAATTCAGAGAATGTGTGTTAAGGAAAACACATAACATCACAGACGCCCCAGAGGACCACCAGGATCAGCTGGCAGATAGATTGGGGAAGAGACTCTCCCAGGCCAGAGAGGATACAATACCACTCACCACCACCAAGCCACCATCACAACAGCTTCCACACCTCATTAAACTCATGAAAGAAAAATGTAAACTAAGGAGAGAATTCATTAAAACAAGATCACCTCACCCTAAAACAGAAGTCAACCGGCTCCAGAACCACATCAAACACCAGCTCACTCTGCACAAACAGAAGTAATGGTCCACATTCTACTATCAACTGGACAAAGACTCCAACCACCCCCCCGCCCCCCGCACTTTTTGGCAAAAAATAAAAAAGACTCAATACAAATGAGGTCCACAACACAACACCAGTCCTAGTCTAAAACTGCTAGCTCCTGGAGAAAAATCAAGAAAAAAGTACAAGCCTTCCGCAACTACCTACGACAAGTAAATGTATGCCCAGAAGATCCAAATGGTATTGAAAGTGTGCCAAAGCTGCTTCAGGTCTGTCTTCAAGTACTCCTCCCCAGCCTGGATAACCGAATCAACACAACAGAAACACAAGCTACAAATAATCCAGAACACAGCAATGCGGGTGGCCTACCACCTCCGTAGATGCATACCTGTCACCTACCTTCACTAAATCTCCGGTCTGAAAACAATCAACGAGTGCCTGGACCTGTTGGGATAGAAATACATCCACAAAGCAATCACTGAAGAAAACAATAGAAAAAGCAATACTACAAAGACACCCCTCTCTCCACCATACTGAACACCGCCTAACTCTCACCCTACTCCTTACTCTAAACCGGGTCTGTATCCAAACCCCAACCCTACCCTTCCCCAAATGCAACCTCAAGACAAGACACTGAACAGTTCCTAACCTACAACTGAACCCATTGGGTTTTGGTCAATAAATAACAAGTATTAGAATTTTTTATTTTTTAAAATTATTATTTGATATTTTATTACCTTTTACTTTATGCTACTCCAACCCTTGTATGTATCTCTCTTACTATATTTTGTACTTGTTACTATTAACTACCAATGAGCTTTCCTTACCTCTTCGAATGCCCTGCCCACTTCCCTTTTCTCCCACCCTCCGCAACGGCGACCAATCAAGCCAGAAGAAATGGGTATAAAAAAGAGCAGATGCTCTGTGCTATTCAAGACCAAGACTACTACTAGCCCACTACTAGCTGTCATACATATGTATGTACATGTTTCTTGTTCATGTTCGACTGGCTTTGCAGTCTACATGAGGGAGGAGGGATGCGAAAGCAACAGTAAGTGCATTCAACCAAGAAAGGTGAAACGACCAAATAGCACATCATCGCAAAAGAACGTAGGGATGGATCAAAATGTACATAATGGGTACCTGGAGGAAAATGGAGGAGGGTGACACTTTTTCAATTTCAGTCAAGGGGAGGGTTTAGTATTTTTTAAACCTAGTCCAGGGGAGGGTCATGTCATTTGTAGTTGATGACATTCTATATTTCTCAGTGTTTTAGAATTAGGTACTTATTAGGCTATATATCGATGTATACCCAATGCAGCTCCTAATCTCTGATTCTCCACTGGGCGCACAATATCAAGTGGTTACTTTGTGTGGCTTCAATCAAATGATCCATAGCCTATAGGCTATAGGCTACAAAGTTCATGCTCGGAGAAGCACAGAGCAAAGTTATATTTCTAACGTAGCTGCTGGGATGGTGTAAAGAAAACTAGGCTGAATTACACACTGCAATGGATATTCCAACCCTGAGCATCGGCCTGCTCTGCTCTTGCTGATCAATAACTGTTTTGTGTGCTGTCTAACCAATGGCTGTGCTGTTTAGGCCTACATTGGCAGGCCTACGGAATCAAAGGCTTCTTCTGATTTTTTTAATGTTGATTAGGCCTAGTCCAAAAAAACGTTATTGCGTGCGGACTAGCCTATAACCTATGTTCTGTTCAGTTTCAGAAGGAGAGCACGAAGATGAGAAGGAGGACCGAGGTCAACTTTGATATCTTGCTACTACTATAATTTTTTTTATTAATAAAAATATGTTTCTTACCCATGATGTATGCCTATTTATCAGAGTTATTGACCTCACAATAAGCCAGATTCAAATAACTTACATTGTGATGCTGAAACTTGAAGCAGCAGCTGCGGCACAATCAATGGGAAATGGACAGCTGATGGTGCTGAAAGTAGGCAAATTCCAGTAGCCATCATTTCAACCGTCTTCATTTTAATTAGACTTTACTAACAACAAGAGGGCTTTGTGTTGGAGCCTATTTCTTCCTAGTTTAGAAATAAGAGGTAGACCTACCTGTTTGACAGACGAAATTAGGCTATAAACTGCTATATCCATAGATTTGTCAGTCAATTCCTCTACCCACCATGCACTCTTAAGCCTACCTTCATGTCAGTGAAGGGCTGTTAAGTTAAAACCAAGACTGAATTGAGGGGTTATGATAGGCTTACTTTTTTATTAAACCCAAAATATAAGCTTATATTACTCCAATGTCTGCAAATAATTTAATTGTAAACAGTGTATTCATGGGTTGCAAGTTGCGTCTTAATGTTATGAAGATTCTCTTGAGAACTGGTGACCTCTATACCAGCCAGTGTCTGAGGGAGGCCCGGGAAGATTGTCAAAGACCCCAGCCACCAACGCCATAGACTTTCACTCTGTTACTGCACAGCAAGCGGTACTGGAGCGCAATGTCTGGGACCAAAAGGCTCCTGAACAGTTTCTACCCCGAAGCCATAAGACTGCTGAACAGTTCATCAAATCGCCACCCGGACTATTTGCATTGACCCTTTATTTGTACTTACTCTCTTGCCCGGACTATATGCACACTCACTGGACTGTACACACACACACACAACACCCACACACACACACACACACACACACACACACACACACACACACACACACACACACAAACTCAAACAGTCAAGACAAGATACAGAGGATTACTTTATCATCAGGGCGAAGGGAAGGGATCTCTTTATCTAGTGAGGACTCACAGATGGACATCATTATCTTCAGACTGTTTCCATGAAGAACGCAAGGACTAATGTTGATTGATGCCAAGAGTTAGATAGCACAGAGTCTATGAGGCTGTGACTCCTTTCGATCATACAGACAAGCAGACGGTTTGTGTTTGACGTGAAGTGAGCCTACCCTCTTGTGGCAATAGGATGCTAGTGTTGATGATTGGCCAGATTTAAGACTCCTGTGCAAAATGTATAATCAAAACCAATGGGTTTATTGTGTATTTTCTGTTAAACAAGTTCTGGCACAAAAATGTGTATCTGAACACACATTAGGAAAGAGAGGGGATAAAATAGGAGAGGGAAAAAAGAGGAGAGCTGTCTCTGAGACCCATCCCAGAGTACTTCTTGCCCACATGGTTAAAGTCCATGCACTCTCTGCCGACCAGGAATTTGTTCTTTGGGATCCCAGCCAGACAATGTTGCCCCCTCTCCTCTCTGCTCTCCTAAAAGCCTAATTAAAAACCCAAAAGACAATGTGACTTCCTGCTTGGATGGTTATTGACTTTGACAGGTTCATCATACGTAATCAATAATCACCCCAGGACAGCCAGAATAGACTAAGGTCAACATTGATATGATACTGGACCACTGACTGCTACTGCTGCTGCTTCCGCAGCCAGCCATTGATTATATTCTGCTGGACTATCATGTTAAAGTTTGGTTCTTTGTGGGATCTTGGGGTAAATTAAAGCCAGTGCATGTTTAACCGGCAGAAAATGAATGGTGGCAATGTAAATTTTTATGCCTTTCCCTAACCCTATATATTGTCTGTATATTTCCTTTGTCTATCTTCGATTATGTGTTATGTATGCACAGAGCCGCAACCAAAATTTTTATGGGGAAAGTAAAGTCATTATCTTATCTTATCTAACCTTTACCTTAACCTTACTTTTTCCTAAACCTAACATTAATACATTTTATTCCTTAGGGGAGAGTGGGGTAAGTTGAGCCCTTTTTTAAATTCAGTATCACTCCGTCAAGGGAAATATAGTATTCTTTCTAACAAAGATATCTACATTCAGCGTGTTGTGTATCCCTGGAAATAATCAGCATTCATGTAAACATAACCGTTTTGAAAACATAGCTTGTCCATAAAAAGTGGTCTCGTGGCACAACTTACCCTGCGTATGCGGTAAGTTGAGCCGCGGGACAAGCTAAATTAACCTGCCTGCCTACACATTTCTGTACAGAATTAAATATTACCACTACAATTTTAAAACAATGTCTATCTCTACTTCCCAAACACTTAATTCAACACATTCACAATTGAATGTTGTCTTGTAATTATGTTCAGCCTCTTTTAACACAGGCTTAACACCTAACAAACACTTTTAACATAGGCCAGGCCCTGTTGTTACCTCATATTGGGGTGGCAGGTAGCCTAGTGGTTAGAGCGTTGGACTAGTAACCAAAAGGATGCAAGATTGAATCCCTGAGCTGACAAGGTAAAAATCTGTTGTTCTGCCCCTGAACAAGGCAGTTAACCCACTGTTCCTAGGCCGTCATTGAAAATAAGAATTTGTTCTTAACTGACCTGCATAGTTAAATATATATATATTTTTAATATTCCAGTGATAATGCCTTGGAAGAAAAAACATATATTTGCTCAACTTACCCCAAGGCCAACATTTTGACTATATTAACTCAGGATGCACTTTTATACTATGTTTAGGACCTCATATTGAAGCTTATGGAGACCCCAACTTATGTATAGAAAAATTGTAAAATTATCTACTTTGGTTTAGATACAAGCATCATGAAACCTCTAACACAATGAATTCATTTGACTTGCTGAAAATCTGTTTTTTGTTCCTAACTTGCTTAACACTTTTTCCATTTGGTTGGTTCCTTCACAAACTCCATGAAATGATAACCTCTTCTTAAATATTTGGTCAAATTATTAATTTGGTGTATATACTCCTAGAAACAAGGGTAGCTCAACTTACCCGTTTGGCTCAATGTACCCCACTCTCCCCTATGCCTAAACTTAAATTATCATTCTTTAGTGGGATCATAAGATCTGTGTTTTGTCTGTGTATAGGTCACATTCCAAAAGATGTTTGCTCGACACAAACAGATGGAACGATTGACCATTGATTGTCTCATTTATTGTCTCTCTAATTAATTAAACGTGATCTGGCCTGAAGCTTTAGATACATGATTGGCTTGGGTCGCTGTGTCACGCATAGGGACTGAGCTCGCTGGTAACACTGACACACAAACACATATACAATGAAATGTGCAGACTAACACTACCAAACCTAGTCAATACGTTCTATGGCCTCAATTGTCCCATTTGTATAGTAACCTGATGATGCCAGCATACTAGCTATGATTAAATAATTGAATGAGATATACTGTACATTATTTAGAAAATGTGGATATTTTGGTTGTCTCAGAGCAGGCCACACGCACACACGCACGCACACATGCACTAACACACACGTACTAACAAACACGCACTATCAAACAAGCACTAACACACTCAGGCACATAGATTTGTTTCGTACACCACAGCATGACATGTTACCATCAATTGATGCAGTAGTTTCTTTGCCAGTGAAGAATCTCTATCCTAGCACCTTCCTAATACTCTATCTCCTTCACATCGCAGCTATGACCGCCCAAGGCCTGCTATACAGATCCAGATCAATGACATGCACTGAGCAGCAATACACCCAAAGAAGAGAAAGTACTACAAAAATCAAAGCGGTCGTCATGACAATGGCCTACCCGGGCGGGCTGGAGACAGATTCAATCCACCAATCGATGGATGGTTCTATTGTATCTGTGCATGTGCAGAATCCTGCGGTCTGGAACTAGCGGATGTGTGCCAAAGTCTATAGACCTAGAAGAGCCAGTGTCCCACATACAGACCCCTCTTCCTCTTTCAGCATCAGGCCAGACCGACCGACGGAGCAGGACAGCCATAGGATACCACATGCCCAGCTAAGAAGGGGAGAAGAGAGAGACAGAGAAGGGGATATAGAGGAGAAAGAGGAGAAGAGGAGAATAGACAAAGAGAGGGAGGTAGAGAGAGATTGAGAGGAGAAAGGGAGACGAGTGAGACAGAAGAAAAGTACTTTCTGTTAGAGAAGAGGAAAAGAAGGAGAGATGCCTGCTGCCCTTCTCAGACCCAGAGTGCCCCTGGTCCAGACCAACCTGATCAGCACGCTGCTGTTGTCTCTCTGTCTCCACACCGGCTCCGTCACTGGAGGTAAGGCCACCCAACACCACCACTGTCTGTCTGACCCCAGTGACAACTCACCTTGCTGGGTAGGATGACAGCAACAGGGGGTTGAATTGAGATAACAAAACATTTCAGAGCAATGTATTGTAGATGGTCATTGTAGGTGCATATAAACCTTGGGGGCATAGTAAATGTAACCGTGGGAGTGTTTGATCCCTACCTAGCTAGCACATTTGGTTCCTTGGAAGTTTTGGGAACGTATTTTTAGGTTGCCGGTTCAAAGAAAGTTTTACTCTGATTTTGAGAACGTTTTCCAGTGCGGTATTAAACATTTTCTTAAAACTTTCACTGAATGTTTCAATAAGACTTTTAATACCACTGTTGGCTTATTTTGGATTAACTTTTTTGAACTCTTTCCTTGGGCATTAATTCCTTGGGCATTTTTTATTGTGACACAGCATCAGTGAGATGCAAACCTATAGGTTGTTATCAATAAAATGTCACTATAAGGTGCAGAGCGTTCGATTTGCCTGCTGGGGGGCAGGGAAACCCTAAACTCCGCTAAAACCATTGATAACTAGGTGCCGTTTTCAAGGGATTGTTAAATACATGTTAACTATTTACTGTAGTATCGTCACATCTTAAAGAGCGTAGTCAGAACTACAAATGTCTGACTATTCCATGTAAAACAATTGTGCACATTTAGCTCCATCGTCCGAGTTATACAGAAAGTAACTGCATGTGTTTAATGATCAGTAAACATCAATTGATCATGTAATTTCAGATACGTAAGGGTAGCCACACGATATCTCTCAATATTGGCCACCAGTAATTGGATATTTGAGTGATATAAAATAAAGTTTAACAATACCTGACAAGTATGAGTGGTTTAGGTAACTTTCCATCCTTTGTGGGCTCTGCCTGTCAAGCATCAGAAGGGCACATTTGCTAATAATGTTTACTTTGCAAGCTACCAGTAGAAACTTTGTACAGTTGGCTAATCATATATCAAGTAGACCTAATGTCATTTTTTCACTGACCAATTTAGGCCTACCTAGTGGCGTTAGCTAACATCCCTTTTTCAACATTGTTTTTAAGAGTTTTTCAAGATTGCTGCTGACAGACATGATTGGCTACATTGATTGATTGACCACGTCAAACTGGCTGGCTAACAAATATTGTTTGATTTGCTTGCCGTCTATAGTGATGATTACAGTAGCCCGACAGACAACTTTACCAGGACTTGCCAATGTCAAGCTCTTTCCAAAAGCCTAATTTCTGATGAAGCAAGCTAAATAACATGCCAAATGAATAGGCTACCCTCACGTATCTGACAATACATGATCAATTGATGATTACTGATCATTAAAAGCATGCAGTTACTTGCTGTATAACTCTGATGATAGCGATAAACAGTTACTTGCTGTATAACTCTGATGATGGAGCTAAATGTGGAATAATTGGAAATGTGTAGACTATGCTCTTCATGAGGTGATGATATTAAAACCAAATAGGTATAGCTAACATTTATTTAACAATTCCTTGAAAACTGTATGTAGCTAGTTGTCAATGTTTTAGCGAAGCTGCCCCCCAGCAACCAAATCGAACACTCCGTACCGTATTGTGATGTTTTATTGATAAAGACCAATAATCTTCTGTTCCCTATCCATGGATTTAGTCCACTGTGCCACCAGAATAATATTCTTAAAACGTTCTTTGAACGTTACTAATGTTTTCTTGTGGTTTTTATGTAACGTCTTCTTGAAGTTCTGAGAACATGACTTTAAATAGAACCATGAGGAAATCTGCAGAAAACGTTATGCCGAAGTACTGAAATACCCACGGAAGAACGTTGTTTCTTAATCGCTAGCTGGGTATCCTGCACAATTCCCAGAAAGTTATGGGAAAGTTGTATGCAAAATAACCATAGGACCACCACGCTCTCACCAAGCTCTAAGAAACATATGCTATGCTATGCACACTTGACCTACTCCAATTTGCCTACCGCTCCAACAGATCCACAGAAGATGCCATTTCCATCGCTATTCACGCAGCCGTAACACATCTATGTGAGAATGCTGTTCATTGAATACAGTTCAGCATTCAACACTATTGTTACCTCCAAGCTCAACACCAAGCTCAGAGCCCTGGTTCTGGAGACCACCCTCTGCAACCGGATTTTGGACTTCCTGATGGGCAGACCACAGGCTGTGAGGATTGGCAACAACCCATCCTCCACACTGACTCTTAACACAGGGGCCCCCCAGGGGTGTGTCCTCAGCCCTCTGCTGTACTCCCTGTTCACCCACGACAGCGTTGTTTGCATGACACCAACTCCATCATCACGTTTGCTGCTGACACCATGCTTGTTGGCCTGATAACCTATAGTCAGCCTATAGGGAGGAGGTAAGTGAACTGGCATTGTGGTGCCAGTATTGTTTCCATCCCTCTCCTCGCCCCTACCTGGGCTTGAACCAGGAGCCCTCTGCACACATCAACAACTGACAACCACGAAGCATTGTTACCCATCGCTCCACAAAAGCTGCAGCCCTTGCAGAACAAGGGAAACAACTACTTCAAGGTCTCAGAGCGAGTGACGTCACCGATTGAAACGCTATTAGCGCACACCCCGCTATCTAGCTAGCCATTTCACACCGGTTACACTCACCCCCCTTTTGACCTCCTCCTTTTCCGCAGCAACCAGTGATCCACGTCAACAGCATCAATGTAACAGTTTTGCTTCCGTCCCTCTCTTCGCCCCTACCTGGGCTCGAACCAGGGACCCTCTGCACACATCAACAACTGCCTTCCACGAAGCATCGTTACCTATCGCTCCACAAAAGCCACGGTCCTTGCAGAGCAAGGGAAACAACTACTTCATGAGGTCTGATAGAAACTGTCTGAGCCTGTTGGTATCTACAAGCCATCAGCATTCTTAACACTTGAATTGGACTGACCACCTGCACTGACTCTCTGCACCTTAGCACACATGCACTAACTCACGCACACACAGATATACACTCATCCACACACACACATACATTCATGCTACACACACATCACAACTGCTGCTACAAGACTCTTATTATGATTGCTAAATAATGCACAATTTCAACACTTGCCCCCAATTCCCCAATTCCTCCTTCCCCAAAACAAGTGTAAATATTGTACTATAAAATGTTTTATCTATTCTACTGAGCCATTTACTTTATGTTCGTATTCTTATCTTTTCTTATTTCTTATTGTTGTTGCATTGTCAAGAAGGAACCTGCAAGTAAGCATTTCGGTGGGCGGTGTATACCATGTGTATCCTGTACATACGACTAATTAAACTTGAAACTTGAATGTCAGTGACTGAAATAACAAGACAAAAACTGTTGATGCACAACCAAATTTCGAAATTGCACCTTGTGGATTTGTACCATTCTAACTATCAACAATAAGTTGAGACCCCGACTGAGTTTTGGGAAATTGAACCGCGGGCGTACAAAAGGACGGCTGCCAATTGCCCATTCCTGTTTTCAACAATTAGTGCAGTCTTATAGTAATTTACACTGTCATCCTCATGCCTGTGTGAATCAGTACTGGTTGAGATTTCTGGAAACATTAAGTTAAAGTGTAAATTTACACAAAAGTAACTGATGTTTCTTATTCCCCTTTCTTCCGGAAAAGGAAGTTTGACCAACAGAAAAAGAGGAACTGCCTCTGACAAATTAATAAAAGCTAAAATAGATCTTCAATTCAAATAATATTGTCTCTAAATCCCATTTGAATCTGGTCAGGGCATGTATCACAGCCTACATTAGCAGCACATTAATCAAAGTTGAATTAAAACTGACCTACGATCACCCAGACAGTGTGCACAGCTGTGATGATTGATCCCACGAATTGGGACTCAACCCCCTACTCCCAATAGTCATAGTGAAGGTTGAGGGGGCATAGATTGGGCTTTGTCCCGTTTCTTTATTTAACGACCATCCCTTCCCCCTCCTTCTCTTTTCCCTATCCATGGTGAGGGGGCCTAGGTCATCTCCTGCGTCTATGCCCTTGCTAAATATACCACTTTTCAACCTCATATTAATTATCTCCAGCATCATACCAGTGTCTGCATGTGAATACGGTAAATGTTTTGGTTTTGTAGCAACAAAAAGTTAAACCATAGAACGTCATTGCCCTTTAAAACCTAAAACTTCCTATTCTAGGCATAATGAAGGCTGATGAGATCCAGAATGGTGGCGTGGACACCATCAGCCACTCCCTTGCCCTGGTGCAGCGTCTGGAGGCCCTGCTGGCTCAGGGGAACGGCAGCGATGTGGCCCTCAGGGTGCAGGTAGGAAACTAGCCTAGAGAGTTAGGCTCTCTAACTCCGGCCAGAGACCGGAGGGTTACCGGTTTAAAACCTGGGTCTTACTGGGAAAAATCTGGTGGCTGACACTGTCCTTGAACCTTTCTGTGTATTTATGTATGTGTCTTGGGAGGATAAAGGAAAGTGACAAATCGCAGTGTCTGTGACTTTAAAAAAAGTAATCTTCTTCTCTTCCTCCTCCTCCTCTTCTTCCAGACAGTGGGAGCAGAGCAAGTAAAGGTGATCCAGGCCCACTCCCTGATGCTGTCCCTGCAGAGCCCTGTGTTCGAGGAACTGCTGCTCAGCCATAATGGCACCACCCTGGTCCTCCTGGAGACCGCTGAGTGTGCTGCCGTCTTTGACAAGTTCATCAGGTAATAATAATAACTAGATGGTAATTGTACATTAAGTACAATTGATTGGACTTGCTTTAACGCTTTAAACATATTTTTGTAGTAGTGGTAGAAGTTTAAAAAGTTATACTTTACTATTTAAAGCAAAGCAGTTCTAAAGTATGTATGGTTTTGAAAAACGTTATAGTAGTGATAGTGTCTGCAGTAGTAATTGTAGTGACTGGTTATAGTTGAAAAGGTAGGTAGATGAAAAGTTAGAATAGCTTGGACATATGAAAGTTGGTTTGCTGTACCTAGATTGAACAGTTTAAGAGTTACTGTTGGTGAGTTATATTGTGCTAATTTCTGCTAATTTCTATCGTTTCAGACGATAAACAATTTAAGAATTTGAAGTTAGGTTAGCCTGAACATTTAAAAGTTGGTTTGCTGTATCTAGAATGAAAGGTTCAAGAGTTACTGTTGGTGAGTTGTATTATGCTAATTTCCATTGTTTTAGACAATGAACAATTTAAGAATTTGAAGTTAGGATAGCCTGAACATGTAAAAGTTGTTTTAGTGTCTCGAGTTTACTCTTGGTGGGTTATTCATGCAACTGTATATAGTTATAGTTGATAAATATCTTTAAAACACTTGAAGTTAGGATAGCCTGAATGTTTTAAAGTTGATTTTACAGCATAATCTAGCCCTGTAGACAAAGAACCATATACTGTATGTGCATCATTCCCCATTTTCAGATAATCAATCATTTCAAATTGTTTTTGTTTGTGTACCACATCTGGAGTTTTGCAGCTAAAATGTATATGAAGCACATTTAACTATTCCTACTATTATTGGTATTTTTTAGTTACACAACACACACATTCTCCAGGTTTGCAACATTGTATCATTACTGCCTGACCAGGACCTCAGTCCCTGTGTCTGTTAATCAACACATTACACCAAGAGCTTTGACAGTTTTGATGATGGTCTCATTAGGGCGCCTACCCGCTCTTGACAGTCACAAAGACATGCGTTCATGTACTAGTCAGGCACTAATATCTCATTAAGGCACAAAAATAAACTGATGCCTGTATAATTCTACATGTCCCTAACAAGCCTAGCATAAATAATATAATAATAATAAGAAAGGAAAATAAGCTAAAACAATGTAACGTCTATACAGGTCCATTAACCCATAACGAACAGTAACAATGATGATAGACAATCTGCTTGAACATCCTTGTCTAGCTTACACTACTTGAGATGGTCATTTACTCTCTCTTTAGACCAGCAGCTGCAGGATTGCAAGTTCTGCTGGTGTATCATCTGCTTCAAGTTCATTGAGTGTACAATAATATGTCTATTCAGTCACTCCAAGCCTGAGAGAATCAAAGCCTGCTGCTTCTAGTATGGGACTGTGTAGAATCCGCTGCAAAGCTGCAACCTGCGCTCCTCCGTCAACTTTACACAATACATTCTGCACGTAACATTATAGGCACACACTCACCCTTATGCAGGAATCAGTGTAATAGTGCAGCTAGTTAAACAGAACTAAATAACGTTGTTAGCCAGCTACCTACGTTAGCCAGCTACCTACGTTAGCCAGCTAGCAAGCTAGCTTGGTTGATATACGGTTCTTCCACGTACCTCTTTTGGACAAGTTTTCCCAGTTTTTCTTGCCCCTTACGATTAATATAGGGTTTCCCCGAAGGCCTCAATGTCTTTCATTGCTTGTCCTTCCAATCCTTTAGTTTGGTCTTTCTTTTCTTTCCTACATTTTGGCGATTTTCATCGGCAGCAGAAAATGAAAGTGCTTGTCCGTCCATTCTTGAGCCTATTTTAAAACATAAAATACAGTCTCATTAGTGCATGAACGTCTTGCGAAACCACTTCATTTAATAGAGATGAAATCAATGTCAAATAATAAATGTCACATATACAGTTGTTCATCACAAGGGCAAGATTGTAGTCAGTAGATGGGGTCAGCTGTTGTGTGGTTGTGGTCAGAAGTGATGTAGTTCTGGTCAGTAGTAGACTGGTCAGAAGTTGTGTGGTTGTGGTCAGTAGTTGCATGGTTATGGTTAGTAGTTGTGGTCAGTAGTTGTGTGGTTGTGGTTAGTAGTTGTGTTGTGGTCAGTAGTTGTGTGGTTGTGGTCAGTAGTTGTGGTCAGTATCTGTGTGGTTGTGTTCAGTAGTTGTGTAGTTGTGGTCAGTAATTGTGGTCAGTAGTTGTGGTCAATAGTTGTGTGCTTGTGGTCTGTACTTGTATGGTCCAGTTGCTAGGCAACAGGAGCCTTGTCAACACTGCTCCCTTATACTGTAGCTAAAGCAAGTGTGAGAAACATGCTAACATACAGTTTGTTTGTGCTAATACTAAATAAATACTGCACATAGACCCACAAAACTTATTTGCTAGATTCGTGATAGTGTTTATAGACAAAGCAAGGAAAGTGAACTTCAACGCGATGTAGTTTATTGGAATTTGGAGCTGTTATTGGTAAATAATTAATCTGCTAGCTTCTGACATGACTTGCTGCATCTAGAAAGAGAGCAGTTGATGGGTAACTAAAAAAGCTATATCTACAGATTGATTCAAGCTATTCCTAATATTTATTCTGTTTTGAAAAGCAGATAAGTAGATGAACATTTTATACTCATGTTTTTGTTTGACTTGTTGGGGTAGTGGTCAAAACGGCAGTTGTTTGGAAAAAGAGTGGTAATGCAGTTACTAAAACAGCTATACCGTAAGTTCCGTAGTGAATATTGTTGTTCCGTAAACAGATATGAATAGCAGAGAAGTAGACGAAGATGTCCTACCCTCTAACTTTTTGTCTAACTTGTTGGGGCAGTGGTCAAAGTGGCAGCTGTCTGCAAAAAAGTTACAGAAAATGTTGTTGATGTGGTTACTAAATCAGCTGTAACTTTTTATCAGAATCATTTTTGGGGTTCAAACCCCATATTTGAGTAACAGAGAAGTAGACCAAGATGTAAACACTTTAACTTCTTCCCTAAGTTGTTGCAACATGGTCAAAGTAGCTGATTTGTGTCAAAAGTTGCATTATTGCATTTACAGTGAATGGAAGATGGAAGTGATGATGTCACAATGGGGCTTTTTAGAATCTTGAGGAATTCCCAAACAAGGAAATGGAGGACAAAAAGAAGGACAAAAAGTGTAATATTTTAAAAAGCATAAAAGTGATCAAAAGTTGTAAAGAAGCAACTCAAGCGCGACCATTCTGCATGTTTTAACATTTGAATGGTGTTTCTTGCTTAAACGGTGTAAGAGGACTAGTGCGCTTAAAGAATAAGAAGCATGTTGAAGATTGAAGCTGGGGCTTTTGCTTTGCAAGCCACACAATGATTCATTTGATTTATAAAGCACATTTCTCACATCAAAGGCGCTAAAGTGAGGGAGAGCATTGAGTGTGCTGCCTTCTAAGTTTGGGTGAAAAGTGAGACACACACACACACACACACACAAATGTATATATATATACACACACATAGTGTGTTGCCATATCTGGTTCTTCAGTTGAGGAGGGAGACTAGAGGAAGTAGCCTGGATAACCATGTGGACCGCTGCCCTCCCCACTAGAGGAAGTAGGTAATAAGTCAGAGGGAATTATATCGTGGGGAATTCCCCTCCTGGCAAGCTTTACACACCAAGGTTTAGGGTTAATTGAAAAACAATTGGAGGAGAGGGAGTTTTACTGTATATGTCACAAATGCTTTATATACAGTATTTATGACAGTGTACAACAGTTCTGTATTTTCATATAGCTTGTGTGACATCTTGTGGGTGTACTACGTAATTGACTAATTCAGCATGGTTGGTTGGTGTGAGAATACAGTATATAAATGAGTAGTAAAACCTAATGGTCTATGGAGGAGTCAGCACATCAATCATTGATCATAGTAGTGTTGTCACGATACCAGAATTGTTGGCTTCGATACCGATACTAGGTTTAGTATCTCAATACTTAATACCATCACAATACTTATTACCAAAACGATACCAAAACGATACCAAAACGATACCACAGCAAAAAAAGAATGCATATTAGCCAAAGAAACAGATTGACACTTGATCCAGACAGATAAACTCAGCTACTGCTCTGTTTAATCGTTGGGCTTCTTTTTAGTTCAATATCATGAACATTTTTCAGAGAGACATGTATGCATTAATTCATCAATTATACAATCAAACAATACATATGACTTTGTTTTTACCAATCTATTTATTTGAATGGTAAATCTCTGTTGATAAAATTTGGTAAATCAAGATGTAGCCTAGAACTATCCACAATACAGGTGAATGCATATTCAATAGGAGTGTGTGCATGCACTGCGTTATTAAGCTTGTTTTGGCTGATTTCATGGGGTTACAGATGACAAACAATCTGTTTCCATTCCATTTGGGACTTATTTTATTTACTGTTTACGGTTTTCATACTATCACAAAACAGTGGAGGCTGCTGAAGGGAGGATGGCTCATAATAATGGCTGGAATGGAGTTAATGCAATGGTACCAAACACATGATACCACTCCATTGACTCCATTCCAGCCATTGTTATGAGCCGTGCTCCCTTCAGCAGCCTCCACTGGTTTGTGATAGTACGAAAACCATAAACACAAAATATGCTGATTTCAAAGCTGATTGCCACCAAAAACTTTATTAATTCACTTATTCGAGTGACAAAGTGTCCCCATGAGTGACAGAAGACAGCCAATCACGGCGAAACTAGAGAACATTACCAACCCCTAAGCTCCGTATTTTCCGCTGGCTGCCCCACCACCAGACCAAGCACTGGGCAAGGCTGAAACACCTGCATTTTGGAGCTGCCATACTCAAGAATGCAAAAAAAGAGATCAAATGTGTACTTGGCATTATTAACTCAATGATTATTTATATTTTTACATTCTCAAACTGATATGTGACACGTATTAATACCAAAATAACATGCAAAACAAGCAAAAATATATATTTAAATAATAAACAGTACAAGTCAAAAGTTTGGACACACATAAGCCATTCAAGGGTTTTTGTCTATTTTTACTATTTTCTACATTGTAGAATAATAGTGAAGACATCACAACTATGAAATAACACATATGGAATCATGTAGTAAACAAAAAAAGTGTTAAATGAATCAAAATACATTTTATATTTGGGATTCTTCAAAGTAAACACCCTTTGCCTTGATGACAGCTTTGCACACACTTGGCATTCTCTCAACCAGCTTCACCTGGAATGCTTTTCCAACAGTCTTGAAGGAGTTCCAACATATGCTGAGCACTTGTTAGATGTTTTTCATTCACTCTGCGGTCCAACTCATCCCAAACCATCTCAATTGGGTTGAGGTCGGGTGATTGTGAAGGCCAGGTCATCTGATGCAGCACTCCATCACTCTCCTTCTTGGTCAAATATCCCTTACACAGCCTGGAGATGTGTTGCGTCATTGTCCTGTTGAAAAACAAATGATAGTCCCACTAAGTGCAAACCAGATGGGATGGTGTATTGCTGCAGAATGCTGTGGTAGCCATTCTGGTTAAGTATGCCTTGAATTCTAAATAAATCACTGACAGTGTCACTAGCAAAGCACCCCCACATCATCACACCTCCTCCTCCATGCTTCACGGTGGGAACCACACATGCGGAGATAATCCGTTCACCTACTCTGCGTCTCACAGACACATCGGTTGGAACCAAAAATCTCAAATTTGGACTCATCAGACCAAAGGACAGATTTCCACTGGTCTAATGTCCATTGCTCGTGTTTCTTGGCCCAAGTAAGTCTCTTCTTTTTATTGGTGTCCTTTAGTAGTGGTTTCTTTGCAGCAATTAGACCATGAAGGCCTGATTCACGCAATCTCCTCTGAACAGTTGATGTTGAGGTGTTTGTTACTTGAACCATGTGAAGCATTTATTTAGGCTGCCATTTCTGAGTCTGGTAACTCTTATGAACGTATCCTCTGCAGCAGAGGTTATATTGGGTCTTCCTTTCCTGTGGCAGTCCTCATGAGAGCCAGTTTCATCATAGCGCTTGATGGTTTTTGTGACTGCATTTGAAGAAACTTTCAAAGTTCTTTAAATCATCTGGATTGACTGATCTTCATGTCTTAAAGTAATGATAGACTGTCGTTTCTCTTTGCTTATTTGAGCTGTTCTTGCCATAATATGGACTTGGTCTTTTTACAAAATAGGGCTATCTTCTATATACCACCCCTACCTTGTCACAACACAACTGATTGGCTCAAACGCATTAAAAGGAAAGAAATTCCACAAATTAACTTTTAAAAAGGCACACCTGTTAATTGAAGTTCTTTCCATGTGACTACTTCATGAAGTGGCAACTGAGTGGCACGGCAGTCTAAGGCACTGCATATCAGTGCTAGAGGCGTCACTACAGACCCTGGCTCGATTCCAGGCTGTATCACAACCGTCTGTGATTGGGAGTCCCATAGGGCTGAGCACAATTGGCACTGCATCGTACGGGTTAGGGTTTGGCCGGGGTAGAATGTCATTGTAAATAAGAATTTGTTCTTAACTGACTATAATGAAGATTAAATAAAAAAAAAGCTGGTTGAGAGAATGCCAATAGTGTGCAAAGCTGTCATCAAGGCAAAGGGTGGCTACTTTGAAGAATGTCATATACAGTTGAAGTCAGAAGATTACATACACATTTACATTTTACATTTAAGTCATTTAGCAGACGCTCTTATCCAGAGCGACTTAACAATTGGTGCATTCACCTTATGATATCCAGTGGAACAGCCACTTTACAATATGCATCTAACTCTTTTAAGGGGGGGGGGGGGTTAGAAGGATTACTTTATCCTATCCTAGGTATTCCTTAAAGAGGTGGGGTTTCAGGTGTCTCCGGAAGTGGTGATTGACTCCGCTTGACCTGGCGTCGTGAGAGGGAGTTTGTTCACCATTGGTGGTGCCAAGAAGCAGCGAACAGTTTTTGACTGGGCTGAGGCGGGAACTGTACTTCCTCAGAGTAGGGAGGCGAGCAGGCCAGAGGTGGATGAACGCAGTGCCTTGTTTGGGTGTAGGGCCTGATCAGAGCCTGAAGGTACGGAGGTGCCCGTTCCCCTCACAGCTCCGTACACCTTAGCCAAATACATTTAAACTCAGTTTTTCACCATTCCTGACATTTAATCCTAGTAAAAATTCCCTGCCTTAGGTCAGTTAGGATCACCACTTTATTTTAAGAATGTGAATGTCAGAATAATAGTAGAGAGAATTGTTTATTTCAGCTTTTATTTCTTTCATCACTTCCCCGTGGGTCAGAAGTTTACATACACACAATTAGTATTTGGTAGCATTGCCTTTAATTTCTTTAACTTGGGTCAAACGTTTCGGGAAACCTGTTGTAACTGAGTCAGGTTTGTGGCCTCCTTGCTCGCACACGCTTTTTCAGTTCTGCTACACATTTTCTGTAGGATTGAGGTCAGGGCATTATGATGGCCACTCCAATACCCTTACTTTGTTGTCCTTTTTGCCACAACTTTGGGACTATGCTTGGGGTCATTGTCCATTTGGAAGACCCATTTGCCGACCAAGATTTAACTTCCTGACTGATGTCTTGAGATGTCGTGCTCAATATATGCACATCATTTCTTCTTCATGATGCCATCTATTTTGTGAAGTGCACCAGTCCCTCCTGCAGCAAAGCACCCCAACAACATGATGCTGCTACCCCCGTGCTTCACGGTTGGGATGGTGTTCTTCGGGCTTGCAGTTCTATTTTTGTTTCATCAGACCAGAGACATTTCTCCAAAAAGTATGATCTTTGTCCCCTGTGCAGTGCAAACCGTAGTCTGGCTTTTTTATGGTGGTTTTGGAGCAGTGGCCTCTTCCTTGCTGAGCGGCCTTTCAGGTTATGTCGATATAGGACTCTGTTTTACTGTGGATATAATACCTTTGTACTGTTTCCTCCCAATCTTCACAAGGTCCTTTGCTGTTGTTCTGGGATTGATTTGCACTTTTCGCACCAAAGTACGTTCATCTCTAGGAGACAAGAACGCATCTCCTTCCTGAGCGGTATGATGGCTGCATGGTCCCATGGTGTTTATACTTGCTGCTATTGTTTGTAAGATGAACGTGGTACCTTCAGGCATTTGGAAAATTGCTCCCAAGGATGAACCAGACTTGTGGAGATCTACAATTTTTTTCCTGAGGTCTTGGCTGATTTCTTTTGATTTTCCCATGATGTCAAGCAAAGAGGCACTGAGTTTGAAGGTAGGCCTTGAAATACATCCACAGGTACACCTCCAATTGACTCAAATGTCAATTAGCCTATCAGAAGCTTCTAAAGCCATGACATCATTTTCTGGAATTTTCCAAGCTGTTTAAAGGCACAGTCAACTTAGTGTATGTAAACTTCTGACCCACTGGAATTGTGATACAGTGATTTATAAGGGAAATAATCTGTTGGAAAAATGACTTGTGTCATGCACAAAGTAGATGTCCTAACCGACTTGGCAAAACTATAGTTTGCTAACAAGACATTTGTGGAGTGGTTGAAAAAACAGTTTTAATGACTCCAAACTAAGTGTATGTAAACTTCCGACTTCAACTGTATGAAATATATTTTTATTTGTTTTACACTTTTTTGGTTACTACATGATTCCATATGTGTTATTTCATAGTTGTGATGTTTACATTATTATTCAACAATGTAGAACATTTTAAAAATAAAGAAAAACCCATTAATTAGTAGTTGTGACCAAACTTTTGACAGGTAATGTATATATTTTTTAGCTAAACAGTTGGGGCTCAAAACCTTCCTTGAATGACGGGTCGCCACTGCTGCCAGGCCATTGCAGGATATCTTGGTTGACTCATTTTCCCCGGCTTTGTAAAGACTACAGCCTGACAGGAGTCAAACTTCCTAGTTCCCACCCTCGAAGGCAGTCTTTTGAAAATTGGGGCGGTACTAGTTTACAGGTGCGATGTTACTGTACACTGACTATCCTCAAAGATTGCTAAAGAATTATTATGAATCTGATGATGCCTCCTTCCAAGAAGAGCTGGACTCCAAAATGTTAAATGTTCTTTTTAAATAGGAACATACAGCCCTATTTATTTCTAATCAAATCAAAGTTTATTTGTCACGTGTTCCGAATACAACAAGTGTAGACGACGTTACAGTGAAATGCTTACTTACAAGCCCTAACCAACTGTGCAATTTTTAAGTAAAAAATAGGTATTAGGTAAACAATAGATAAGTAATGAAATAAAAAAAACTGTAAAATTACAGTGTAAATAACAGTAGCGAGGCTATATACAGGTGGTACTGGTACAGAGTCAATGTGCTGGGGCACCGGTTACTCAGGCTCAATGCAAATAGTCCGGATAGCCATTTGATTACCTGGTCAGGAGTCTTATGGCTTGGGGGTAAAAGCTGTTGAGAAGCCTTTTGGTCCTAGAATTGGCTCTCCGGTACCGCTTGTGACTCATTAGTCTTGGAGTAATTACACCTGCCACCTGTACCGGCCCCACGCATCAGGCCTCCCCAGTCCGGTATGTCCTGTGCCTGCTCCTCGCGCTCGCCCTGAGGTGCGTGTCACCAGTCCGGTACCACCAGTGCCGGCCCCAAGCACCAGGCTTTCTGCGACGATCCCCAGTCCAGAGCTTCCTGCGACAGTTCCCGGTCCGGAGCTTCCGGCGACAGTTCCCGGTCCGAAGCGTCCGGCGACAGTTCCCGGTCCGGAACCTCCGGCGATGTTTCACGGTCCGGAACGTCCGGCGACGGTCCACGGTCCGGAACCTCCTGAGACGGTCCATGGCCCGGAACCTCCTGAGACGGTCCACGGCCCGGAACCTCCTGAGACGGTCCACGGCCAGGAACCTCCTGAGACGGTCCACGGCCCGGAACCTCCAGCGACGGTCAACGGTCCGGAGCTTCCAAACACGGCGTCCAGTCCAGCTCCATGGCAGGAGCCCTCCTCTGCATCGATGCCCAGTCCAGACACGGCGTCCAGTCCCGCTCCATACCAGGAGCCTTCCTCTGCACCGAGGTCCAGTCCAGGCACAGTGTTCAGCCTGGGTCCATGGCTGGATCCGCGGGATGAGCGGGTTCTTCGTCCCGCACCAGAGCCACCACCGATGCTGGCGGATCCACGAGCTGAGTGGGTACTTCGCCCCGCACCGGAGTCGCCACCGACACTAATCATCCCCCCTACCCTCCCCATTTTGTTTCAGGTTTTGCGGCCGGGGTACGCACCTTTGGGGGGGGTACTGTCACACCCTGACCATAGAGAGCCATTGTTTCTCTATGGTATAGTAGGTCAGGGCGTGACTGGGGTGTTCTAGTCTATTTCTATGTGGTGTTCTAGTATATTATTTCTATGTGGCGTTCTAGTTTTCATATTTCTATGTTGGTGTGTAATTGGGGATCATATTTAGGTAGCCTTTTTTCCACCTGTGTTTTGTGGGATATTACATTTTGTATTTTGAGTTAGTGTATGTAGCACCACTGTAGTCACGGTTCATGTTTGTTTCTTGTTTTGTTTTATAGTTTCACCAATAAATTATGTCGAACTGAATCCCGCTGCGCCTTGGTCCTTCTCTACAAACGAACGTGACACTCACCTCGGTCTCTAGAGCAAATAAACTGTCTTGAATACAAGCAATGTTTACTTATTTCATATAGTGGCACAGTAATCGACTGTTTTATTAAAACATGTTGACTGTATTTAGTCACTTGTCAGTACACTTGTTAAAAAAAATGATAGAAAACACCATTATATACAGTGCATTCGGAAAGTATTCAGACCCTTTTGACTTTTTCCACATTTTATTACGTTACAGCCTTATTCTAAAATTAATTAAATTAAAACATTTTACTCATCAATCTACACACTCTACGCCATAATGACAAATCGAAAACAGGTTTCTAGAAATGTTTGCAAATGTATAAGTAATAAAAACTAAAATACCTTGTTTACATAAGTATTCAGACCCTTTGCTATGAGACTCGAAATTGAGCTCAGGTGCTTCCTGTTTCCATTGATCATCCTTGAAAAGTTCTACAACTTGATTGGAGTCCACCTTAAAACATTTCTGCAGCATTGAAGGTCCCCAAGAACACAGTACCCTCCATAATTCTTAAATGGAATAAGTTTGGAACCACCAAGACTCTTCCTAGAGCTGGCTGCCTGGCCAAACTTAGACATCGGGGGAGAAGAGCCTTGGTCAGGGAGGTGACCAAGAACCCAATGGTCACTCTGAAAGAGCTCCAGAGTTCCTCTGTGGGGATGGGAGAACCTTCCAGAAGAACGACCTTCTCTGCAGCACTCAATCAGGCCTTTATGGTGCAGTGGCCAGACGGAAGCCACTCTTTAGTAAAAGGCACATGACAGCCCACTTGGAGTTTTCCAAAAGCCACCCAAAGGACTCTCAGACCCTGAGAAACAAGATTCTCTGGTCTGATGAAACTAAAATTGAACCCTTTGACCTGAATGCCAAGCGTCACGTCTGGAGGAAACCTGGCACCATCCCTACTGTCATTTCTTTGGCTATGCCGGATTAAGTGATATGACATGCTATTCTATAAAATCCTTTCTCTGTAATTAATATTACCTGATTGAGCTAATCATGTAAATGTAATTAACTAGAAAGTCGGGGCACCACGAAATAATATTTATAGAGCAGTTATCTTCCGAATAAACTCTTAAAGACCTAGTAATATTTTACATCAATAGCAGTCAATATTAATCTTCACCTTAATTCAGTCTAATCTGAAAGTTGTAAACTCTTGGTTATCTTCACGAACCCTGACTAACAAGTTGAATCAGCAATACAAAATTGGGTTTAATTATGTATTTACTAAATACCTAACTAATCACACAGAATTACATATACACAGAATGAATCATACCTTGATTACAAATTATGTCATAAAGGAAAACGTCCCTAGCGGATGGAACAGATATGACAGCTGGTTACACAAAGAAAAGGGGGTTGGGTTTGAGTGAAAGAGTGGGAAGACTGAAGAACAAAGGGAGAAGCGATGTCTCTATTGGGCCGTAGGCAGCTACCCTATTGTAAATACAGAATATTATGCATTCTAAATTACCGCCCATTTGGAAAAGGAAAATGCAATAAATATTTACTCTTCAGTATATCCTCCTAACTCCCCCCCTCCCCCTTAAATGAGTTAGATGCACTATTGTAAAGTGGTTGTTCCACTGGATATCATAAGGTGAATGCACCAATTTGTAAGTCGCTCTGGATAAGAGCGTCTGCTAAATGACTTAAATGTAATGTAAATGTACTCTGAGCTGCGGTTCAATATGTTGGTGGTAGATGGAAGGCCGTGTTGCCCAACAGAGTCCTTTGTCCTTTGAAGAGTGTCTCTGGTGGTGAACGGGATACGTTGTAGTGTCGTCGTTGTGTGGTAGATGGGTTACTCTGTCCATCCTTTCCTAGCCCACATTTACAGCGGCCGCTGCTAACTCAACGGTTAGGAGGTATCACTTCTGTAGTGAATAAGAGTTCAAAGGTCATACCATTCGCAACCAAAGCTCACGCTGAGGTTGGCTTCGTTCTGTAGTTATTATCTGAATCCTTCTGACATCGGACCGTCGTCCTAATGTACCCGGAACAGGAGGTTACATTTTCGTCAAGGGCTTATATAGTGGAGGGAGAAGGGTGTGTTTCATAGTTTATAACCCATGTCTCTTCACAGGGGCGAGTCACTGATTGAGCAGAGCCCTAACCTTATGAAAACCCAAATCTCTCATTTGGAAGCTAAAATTACATTTAATCATTTCACAAATCATTTTATATTTAAACATTTGAATTACATGTTGTGTTTAAATTTTTGTTCAGTATAGAGTATATTTGTTGATCCATTGTCCTACTAAAAGTAGCTGAATATCTATTAATCTGTCACGATCGTCATAATGATTGGACCAAGATGCAGCGTGGTATGTTTCCATCCCTTTTATTAGGAAGAGAAAACTCAAAGAACAAAAACAATAAAGCGAACAAAACGAAACGTGAAGCTCAAAATTGTGCTCACAGGCAACTATACATAGACGAGATCCCACAAAGCACAAAGGGGAAATGGCTACCTAAATATGATCCCCAATCAGAGACAACAATAAACAGCTGCCTCTGATTGGGAACCATACCAGGCCAACATAGAAATATATTTCACCTAGATAACCCACCCTTAATCACACCCCTACCTAACCAACATAGAGAATAAAAAGCTCTCTAAGGTCAGGGCGTGACAATCTCCCCCTTCCCACTCTCTCTATCCAGGTACCTGTATTGTGGAGAGATCTCCCTGTGTCTGGAGCAGGCCACCTCTCTACACAAGCTGGCCACCAAGTACCGCGTCCAGGGCCTTCAGCAGGGGGTCACCCAGTACATGACCCAGAACCTGGCCAGCAACTCCCCTTCTGGACACGTGGTGGAATGGTACTGTACCATTTATTTATTTCATGTTTATTTAACCAGGAAGTCCCATTGAGGTCAGAAGACGTCTTTCACAAGGGAGACCTGTATTTTCATTATGACATCCATACATTAGTCTTTACAATAAAGATTGCATTCATTTACAACTAGTTCAACTTTTAAAACATATACTTGACTTAAATAATTGTTATCACTATTCCAGGTACAAGTACGTAAGGGCATCAGTTGGTAACATGAAAGCATGGACTGGACTATTTATTGACACCATTGCAGGTACCAGTACGCCCTGCAGACAAGAGACGTGGCCCTGCGGGACAGCTGTCTGCAGTACCTGTCCTGGAACCTGTCCTCTGTGCTGCAGAGTGGGGAGTGGACGCATGTCAGCAACGACCTGCTCATGACCCTGCTGCAGCGCTCAGACCTCATCCTGCAGGTACGCCTACTCCTGGGTAGCCTGATCCCAGATCTGTTTGAGAGGCATTACTCACAAAACTCAGGCAACAAAAAATACCATAATTTGGCCGATTTTCATGAAATGTAATCCATTGAATAGTCCTTTCTAACGCATATTCGAGAAATAATTAATGAAAGTCGGCATATTTATGACATTTTGGCCTTTCATCTGTAGATGACACAAAGCAAAAATTACTGTCATATGAAGCTTTACTGCTTGCTCTGTTATGAGCAGGGGCCGTAATAGCAAAACGGGGTCGCATTTTCAAAACGCAAGCCAACAAAAAAATCTGCGTTTTAACCATTGAGATTCAAGTGTTATTTTTCTTCAATAGAGTGATCAGGGGAGTGCAACTATAGTTTTCCTTCACACAAAATACATTAGTGCAACACATTCGGCAGAAAATAGCTTAATTTTCATCAGATGACAACATAAGTGCAACGCTAAATTAGCTTATGTAGTGGACAGTAAGTTTTTACATGTGCATATAAAGTTTATATTATAAATATCTCACATGTGACTCGTAATAAGATGAAGCAATTAACCTATTCAAATGTTTATCTGACTCCATAAAAATAATGAAATTATATACGCAAGCTTGAGTTGATGTAGACTAACAAGAATTGGTCTTGACAATGGTCTACAGTACATTCGGAATGTATTCAGACCCCTTGACTTTTTCCACATTCTGTTACGTTACAGCCTTATTCTAAAATGTATTAAATTGTTGTTTTCCTCATCAATCTACACACATTGCCCAATAATGACAAGAAAAAACTGATTTTTTAAAATGTTGGCAAATTTATATATATAAAAAAACTGAAATATCATATTTAAATAAGTATTCAGTACTTTGTTGAAGCACCTTTGGCAGTGATTACAGCCTCAAGTCTTCTTGAGTATGATGCTATAAGCTTGGCACACCTGTATTTGGGCAGTTTCTCCCATTCTTCTCTGCAGATCCTCTGAAGCACTCAGGTTGGATGGGGAGTGCAGCTATTTTCAAGTCTCTCCAGAGATGTTCAATTGGGTTCAAGTCTAGGCTCTGGCTGGGACACTCAAGGACATTCAGAGACTTGTCCCGAAGAAACTCCTGCGTTGTCTTGGCTATGTCCTTAGGGTTGGAAGGTGAACCTTCGCCCCAGTCTTAGGTCCTGAGCACTCTGGAGCAGGTTTTCACCAATGATCTCTTTGTTCTTTGCTCCGTTCATCTTTCTCTTAATCATGACTAGACTCCCAGTCCCTGCTGCTGAAAATCCCCACAGCATGATACTGCCACCATCATGCTTCACCGTAGGGATTGAGGAAGGTTTCCTCCAGATGTGACGCTTGGCATTCAGGCCAAAGAGTTCAATCTTGGTTTCATCAGACCAGAAAATCTTGTTTCTCATGGTCTGAGAGTCTTTAGGTCCAAGCAGGCTGTCATATGCCTTTTACTGAGGAGTGGTTTCCGTCTGGCCACTCTACCATAAAGACCTGATTGGTGGAGTGCTGCAGAGATGGTGGTCCTTCTGGAAGATTCTCCCATCTCCACAGAGGAACTCTGGAGCTCTGTAAGAGTGACCATCGGGTTCTTGGTCACCTCCCTGACCAAGGCCCTTCTCCCCTGATTGCTCAGCTTGGCCGGGCGGCCAGCTCTAGGAGGAGTCTTGGTGGTTCCAAACTTCTTCCATTTAAGAATGATGGAGGCCATTGTGTTCTTGGGGACCTTCAATGCTGCAGACATTTTTTGGTACCCTTCCTCAGATATGTTCCTCGAGACAATCCTGTCTCGGAGCTCTACGGACAATTCCTTCGACCTTATGGCTTGATTTTTGCTCTGACATGCACTGTCAACTGTGGGACCTTATATAGACAGGTGTGTGCCTTTCCAAATCGTGTCCAATCAATTGAATTTACCACAGGTGGACTCCAATCTAGTTGTAGAAACATATCAAGGATGATCAATGGAAACAGGATGGACCTGAGCTCAATTTCGAGTCTCATAGCAAAGGGTCTGAATACTTTCCGAATATACTTGTGTCTAATGTAATACTGGCTGCAAAATGAATTTCCCCGGCCCGTGGGAACAATAATGTTTAAAAAATATGACTTTGAATTGCAGAGTGAAATGGAGCTCTTTGCGGCACTGGAGGCCTGGATCAACCAGAACGAACCGGATGCTCTAACGGCCGAGAACGCTCTGAGAGCCGTCCGTTATGCCATGATGCCCCCTCTGGAGCTCTTCCGCCTGCAGACCCAGTCTCCTGTTCTGGCCCGCTACCAGGAGTCGGTCCGGGACCTCCTCTACCAGTCCTACCAGTTCCACTCCGCCTCCCCCCTCCACATGGCCAAGTACTTTGACGTGAACTGCAGTCTATTCATGCCCAGGAACTACCTCTCCCCTGCCTGGGGGAGTCCTTGGGTTATCAACAACCCCATGAGGGACGACCGCAGCACCAGCTTCCAGACGCAGCTGGGCCCCAGCGGCCATGATGCCAACAAGAGGGTGACCTGGAACTCCCTGTTCTCGCCCCGTTGGTTGCCCCTCAGCATGAGGCCAATGTACTCCGAACAGGGTTCCACACAGCCGACACGCGTTGACGGAGGCCGCCTGCGCATCATTATTACTCCCGCTACGTCGAGTGCAGACTTTGCCGGGGTGAGCTTCCAGAAGACGGTGGTGGTGATGGCGAGGAAGCAGGGAAAGATGGTGGTGAGACATGTTTATAATTTCCACCAGAGCACCGAGGAGACTGGAGACTTCCTGGTGGAAGCCGATCTGCACCGTAAGACGTCTGAGTACCTAGTTGATGGTTCCCTCCATCTACACATTGTGGTCAAGCCGCTCTACCAGACCCTCATCGCTACCAAGAAATGACCACCTTCACTCTTTCTATGCGTCCCAATTCTCTATCCTTCTGCTCTAAGTGTGCACTTGTTCACTTCCCTTCAGGTCACTTGTTCACTTCCCTTCATGCATGTGGAGGAGTGCATGAGTGCACACTTCGGGAGAAATTACCCTCCTCCCTCTCCGTACGTGCAGTGGTATGGTGGACACCATGTAAGCCAAGCACAGCCCTCTTAAAGCATCACACTCATATCGCATAATACGCAATGTCAAGGGAGAACCAACCCACCCCATCATGTCTGCAGTGTATGGGATACATGGATAGTAGACGATATCTGTTTGATAGCTTTTAGAAACATTTTGAACAGTATTTATTCAAGATCAATATGTCTTTCAAACTTTGTTTTAGCTATGTTTTAAATACTATTTATCTTGGTGCTATTATACGCCAGGCATTCACCTTAAAGGGGGCTTTGCCATTCATCACATCTGACACGGTCACCCTGTTCAGGTGCTTATAGCCATTCTGTTTCTCATGTAGCATACCAAGGCCTACAAACCAAAGTACTAGAAATTGATAGTTAAATGGATTGAATCCATTGAGCCAGTTTGTATAATAAATAACACTAAGGTTATCAAAAACGTTTTTAGATTAGATTAATTGTCACTTATTTTTATTAATAATAGTTAATATTAGTTATCTTAGAAAATGTAAAAAATCATACAAAGTTTGAGGAGCTTTTATTAATCTCAAGCTGTTCACCTAGGTTCAGAAACAGAGTGTTTCCTCTTCATTACTGTTGAAGATATATGTTGCTTGTGGTACCATCCAATAAAGCAAAGTTCTTCCAGGGCATTTTCTGTGTTTCCAATATTTTAGAGTGATGTATTACAAGTATAGCTTATGTCTTTGTTTATTGATTATGTCAGCATATGAGTGCATTCAAAGGGGGAACTTCCAAGTTTCATTTAATGTAAAACAAAATACACTTTAAATTAATATTGTGAAGTATCGCTACGACCTCCGCTGAGCCATCAAACAAGCAAAAGGACAATATTGGAACAAGGTGGAATCCTATTATACCTGCTCCGACGCTCGACACACGTGGCAGTGGCTACAGTGCATTACGGACTACAAATTAAGCCCTAGCCGTGACTTGCCCAACGATACCTCTCTACCAGACAAACTCAATGCCTTTTATGCACACTTTGAAAAAAAACAATGAGGAGCCCTGCGTAAGGGCCCCCGCTAATCCGTAGGACTCGGTGATCTCTCTCTCCGAGGCTGACATGAGTAAGGTTTTTAAACAGGTCAACACTTGTAAGGCCACAGGGCAAGACAGTATTCCAGGGTGTGTCCTCAGGGAATGTGCAGACCAGCTGGTAGGCGTATTCACAGACATTTTAAACCTCTCAATGTCCCAGTCTGTAATCCCCACATTTCAAGCTAACTACCATCATTCCTATCCCCAAAAAACCCTAAGCCATCCTGCCACAACGACTCCCACCCTCAAGCACTCACATCTGTAATAATGAAGTGCATTGAAAGGCTGGTCATTGCACACATCAAGTCTATCATCCCAGACACCCTGGACCCACTCCAACTTGCCGCAATCTCAATTGCACTCCACTCTGCCCTCTCCCACCTTGAAAAGAGCAGTGCCTATGTGAGAATGCTGTTCATCGACTACTGCTCAGCGTTCAACACCATAGTGCGCTCTAAACTCATCACCAGGCTCGGAGTCCTGGGACTGAACACCCACCTCTGCAAATTGATCCTGGACTTCCTGACGGGGCGACACCAGGTATTTGTATTTATTATGAATCTCCATTATCTGCTGCCAAAGCAGTAGCTACTCTTCCTGGGGTCCAGCAAAATTAAGGTAGTTATATACCATTTTAAATTGTATATTTTCCCACCGGGAACCAGTATCAAGAAGAAAAAAGTATGAAAATGTATGCACTGACTACTGTAAGTCGCTCTGGATAAGAGCATTAAAACACAAAAACATTACAATACATTTTACAACAGATTTCACAACACATTAAACGTGTGGCCTCAGGCCACTACTCTACTACCACATTTCTATAACACAAAACCCATGTGTACGTGTGTGTAGAGTGTGTGTTTTCATGTGTGTGGTGGTAAGAGTCGGCAACAACACCTCCGCTACACTGACCCACAACACGGTGGCACCAAGAGTATGTGCTTAGCCACCTCCTGTACTCCCTTTTCCCTGTTTCAAGCCATAAGAATTCTTAAATTGTTTGTTAAATAGTTAACCAAATAGCTACCCGGACTATATGCATTGACCCCTATCGTGGAGAAATTAAAAGATTATGTTAATTATACTGTTATTGAATCAAATGGTTGTTTTATTTAACAAAATAGGTTTCTTAGAACTCTATTGTGTCTGAGTGAACTGAGAGGAGCTTCTGAGATTTAACTCTAGCAACTGATTTAAAATGGTCTTGTCCTCTCTCAGAGCCCGCATTCAATAGAAGGAGTTGGTGTTGGAGATGGCTCGGGTATGGATAATGATGAGAGGAACTTTGTTTTGGGGGCCAGACCCTGATTTCTACACAATGAGAACAGTCTTTACAGCATATACTGTCTAATGTGAATTATTGTCATCTTTCATACAAATCCTAACCTTGTGACTCATTCCATATATCTGTTGTTTGTCATGAACATTCAGGAGGATGTACTTTGCTATAATTTGCTGTGTCTCAAATCCGCTCGTTGGGCTCTCAACAAATCATCTAGGGGTGATTCATCGACCAGCTTCATTATTGCAATAATTAATCGATGTTATTAATACAGTGGCTTGCGAAAGTATTCACCCCCCCATTTTAGTCTCATCTGACCAGAGTACCTTCTTCCATATGTTTGGTGAGTCTCCCACATGCCTTTTGGCGAACACCAAACGTGTTTCCTTATTTTTTTCTTTAAGAAATTCATTTTTTTTATGGCCACTCTTCCGTAAAGCCCAGCTCTGTGGAGTGTATGACTTAAAGTGGTCCTATGGACAGATACTCCAATCTCCGCTGTGGATCTTTGCATTTCCTTCAGGGTTATATTTGGTCTCTTTGTTGGCTCTGATAAATGCCCTCTTTGCCTGGTCCATGAGTTTTGGTGGGCGGCCCTCTCTTGGCAGGTTTGTTGTGGTGCCATATTCTTTCAATTTTCTAATAATGGATTTAATGGTGCTCCGTGGGATGTTCAAAGTTTCTGATATTTTTTTATAACTAAACCCTGATCTGTACTTCTCCATAACTTTGTCCCTGACCTGTTTGGAGAGCTCCTTGGTCTTCATAGTGCCGCTTGCTTGGTAGTGCCCCTTGCTTAGTGGTGTTGCAGACTCTGGGGCCTTTCAGAACAGGTGTATATATACTGAGATCATGTGACAGATCATGTGACACTTAGATTGCACACAGGTGGACTGTATTTATCTAATTATGAGACTTCTGAAGGAAATTGGCTGCACCAGATCTTATTTAGGGGCTTCATAGCACGCACCACTTTTCCCTTTTAAATTTTTTATAATTTTTTGAAACAAGTATTTTTTTTCATTTCACTTCATCAATTTGGACTATTTTGTGTATGTCCATTACACGAAATGCAAATAAAAATCCATTTAAATTACAGGTTGTAATGCAACAAAATAGGAAAAACGCCAAGGGGGTGAATACTTTTGCAAGGCACTGTATGTTTTGAATAAAGTAATATTCTGATTGGTGATTGACATTGTCTCTCCTCATTATTGATTAGAATTTCCACAACACCCCTTTTTGGACTAACATGTTTGACTCAACACGCTGCTGCTACTGTTTACTATCTGTCACTTTATTCCTAGTTATATCTACCTCAATTACCTCATACCACTGCACATCGGCTCAGTACTGGTACCCCTTGTCTATAGCCAGGTTATTATTACTCATTGTGTATCTAGTATACTTTTATTATTACGTGTTTTAATTGTTGTTCACGAAGCACATGACAAATACAATTGTATTATATTTTCACCCATGACACCAACTCCATCATCAAGTTTGCTGACGACACAACCGTGTTCAGCCTGATCACCAATGCCGATGAGACAGCATACAGGGAGGAAGTCAGAGACCTGGCAGTGTGGTGCCAGGACAACAACCTCTCTCACAACATCAGCAAGACCAAGGAGCTGATCGTGGACTTCAGGAAACAAGGGCGGGTGCACACCCTACATCCACATCGACGAGGCCGCAGTAAAGAGGGTCAAGATCTTCAAGTTCCTCTGTGTCCATATCGCTGAGGACTTATCATGGTCCTCTCACACCAGCACAGTCGTGAAGAATGCACGGCAGTGCATCTTCTCCCTGCTCTACAGCTGCTCCATCGAGACCATCCAGCCAGACTATTCTCCATGCTCCTGTCCGGCAGACAGTACCGGTACATCAAGGCTCAGACCAGCAGATTCCTTAACAGCTTCTATCCCCTGGCCACTGTTAAATTATTGTTTGCCATTACCATTTGTATCTATCTATTTTATCCTGCTACTCGTCACTATTACTCCTGTTGACATGTATATATTACCACTAGTATATTACCATAAGTATTTATATATTCCCGTTTTTTCCATGACATAGACTGACCAGGTGAATCCAGGTAAAAGCTATGATCCCTTATTGATGTCACTTGTTAAATCCAGTGTGCCTTGCAAAAGTGATTACTGTCCTCGTTATAAAATTATCAACTTTACCCTGTATACCTAAAGATGTCACGAATCCCGCTTCCTGAGTCTGTTTTTGCCTGTGTTCTGTCCTGGAGTGTTTTTTCCGGTGTCCTGGAACGCACCCTGTCTGGTTGCCGGGCGACGTAGCTAGTTGGAGGATCTCTGAGTACCCGCACCTGTATCCCATCAGCTATCTGCACACCTGGTCCTGATCATCACCCCTCCACTTCATAAGCGCTGACCTGACATCCATTCCCTGCCGGATCGTTAGCCATGAACATCATTCACCCGGAACACTCATCCCATCCCTACCTGGTCGTCGGTGACTTCAGTTACTTCCTTGGATCTGCTTACTCTATTCCATCAACTCACCTCCGCTGCCCGCTCCGCTACTTGGATTTTCTATCACTACATTTAAACTTGTAAATAAATACTCACCTTCGTCTTACTCTCCTTGTCCTGGTCTGCTTCTGGGTTCTACTTTAGAGAACCGTGACAAAAGATGACCATACAGTATACACCGAGTGTACAAAACATTAGAAACACCTGTTCTTTCCATGACATAGACTGACCAGGTGAATCCAGGTGAAAACTATTATCCTTTATTTACTGAAAGAATGTCATATGAGCAAAATAATTTTGTGAACCGGCGATTCTTAACGTTTAAAAATATTCTTACATTTTTTTATGCTATATTTGGATTGGTTTGGGGTTGGCGGACCGATCCACTCATATCTTAAAAATTTGAATCGGTGACAGATGCATACTGGTGAATCGTTACATCCTTATTAGATACACAAACTCATCACCACGCACGCACACACCCACCTACCACACATGTTGCAGTTGTATTTTTGTGCATTCAAATTGCCATTGTCTGGGTTTGTTTACATCCCTGTTAGTGAGCATTTCTTATTTGCCAAGATAATCCATCCACCTGACAGGTGTGCATATCAAGAAGCTGATTAAACAGCATGATCATTACCCAGGTGCACCTTGTGCTGGGGACAATAAAAGGCCACTCTAAAATGTGCAGTTCTGTCACACAACACAATGCCACGGATGTCTCAAGTTTTGAGGGAGCGTGAAATTGGCATGCTGACTGCAGGAATCTCCGCCAGAGCTGTTACTAGCTCATTTAATGTTCATTTCTCTACCATAAGCCCCCTCCAACGTCGTTTTAGAAAGTTTGGCAGCACATCCAATCGGCCTCACAACCACAAACCATGTGTATCATGTCGTGTAGTCGAGCAACTTGCTGATGTCAACGTTGTGAACAGAGTGCCCCATGGTGGCGGTAGGGTTATGGTATGGGCAGGCATGTATTTTATCTATGGCAATTTGAATGCACAAAAAAAAAAAAAAATCTAAGGTATCTGTGACCAACAGATGCATATCTGTATTCCCAGTCATGTGAAATCCATAGATTAAGGCCAAATTAATTTATTTCAATTGACTGATTTCCTCATGTGAACTGTAACACAGTAATATCTTTGAAATTGTTGCGTTTATATTTTTGTTCATTATATATAATAAAATACCGGAAATAAGAGAAGACGCTATATAGCCTTCAAACATGAAGCAGTTCTTCATGGAAGAGTGGGTCAAAATTCCTCCACAGCGACATGAGAGACTGATCAACAACTATAGGAAGCGTTTGGTTGGAGTCATTGTTGCTAAAGTTGGCACAACCAGTTATTGAGTGTAAGGGAGCAATTAATGTTTCACACAGGGACATTAGGTATTGCATAACTTTGTTTAGGAAATAAATTAAATAAGTACGTAGCTGTTTCATTATTTGTTCACTCAGGTTCCCTTGATCTAATATTAGGTTTTGGTTGAGGATCTGATAAAATTCAATATCAAAAATATGCTAAAGTAGAGAAAATTAGAAAGGGGGCAAATACTTTTTCACAGCACTATAGCTATATAAAGTTTAATATAGCAGCCAGAGAAAACATGCTGATCATTTATCACACATAGCTATACTCAGATACTGCAGTAAAGTAATACAATGCTGTAATACAATATGCATAACGACATAATTGACTACAGTTCCGACAATCCTTTTCGCCCAAGCAGTAAGAACGTTTGTAAAACAGGCCAATGGTTCTTGCTATCTGGAATCCCTGGGACGTCCCTAGTAAGGATTAAGGTAGGTTAAGCAATGGTTAGGGGTTAGGGTAGGGACGTCCCAATGATTCCACATAGCACAAACCATAGGCCAATGTCTCACCAAAGATGGTGTGTAAATGAAGATAGTACACTCAGGCCTTATACCATTGAAAAAAAACTGTCAGTGCCGGTCTACATAACATGGTGCATCTTAGCTGGGTCTGGTCTACTTAGTTCATCGTCTTTCATTGAACCAAAAAAAAAAAACAGCGAGTGGGATGTCTCGCTTCCTTTTCCGTCGCTGGCTCACACTGTCTGATCGAAGTTAGTAGCTTTCAGCTGCCAGCCGTAGCCCATTGTTTAAGTGCCGCTGAGAATTCTTTGCATTACAATTGAAAAATTACCCATTTCCAGACCGTTTTGCAAAGTGTGCAATTGTAATATTGCTCTTTGCACGGACACACACGGTTCAAACGTAAAAAGGCTCCAAGTGCATAAAGATCGCTGCTTGTATTTTGCATCTTTATTGCAAAGCTAGCCGCTGAAGCAAGCTCCCGTGCGAGGGCGATGGAGGGAGGGAGTGAGAAAGAAGGCAAAGTCTTTTGTGCTTCCCCTCCCCCCGATCAAAGTAAAGGGGAAATGTCTCAGCCAAAGGGAGGTAAGAATATTACATGCGATCTGTGCAAAAATACTGATATGCAATCAGCTCTGCATTGTCTGCAGGTTGGATATAGTCAATGCATTTTAAAGTTTGATACGTTAAAAGGGTCAGCATTTCCTGTTTAGATCTTTTCTTTTGCAGAGTTCCTGGTAAAACGATGCTGTCTAACAATCATTGCTCATTTTTACGGTATTTGCAGTCCTCTTGTACCAGAGATGTTATAGCGTAGATATAGCTGTCATACAGTCAGCAACACACTGCAGACATAACATTGCAACGCCTTTAAAGCATGCACTATCCATGCACATATCGACGAGATGTTGCCTGTGCAAGGTAATACATCAAATGCATGTATTGCACTGCATTTGTACTTTCACACAAGGTGCATCCATTAACTGCGAACTGTGCGTACAGTATTGTGCATGCGTTGTACCCAGGTCAAGTTCAGTTCAAACGGCTTTTGAAAATCACACAAGTTACTCTGACCATTTTCTTCTTGTTGCGGTTTTGTTTTCACTGTCAGTGGTGCGTAATGGAAAATTATTGGGACGCCTCGTCCTAGTGACTGAGCTTTGATCCTGCAGTAATAAATAATGTAGACATTTAAAAAAGTAAAAAGCTACATTTAGATTTGCTGTGTGAACGTCTACTCATGCAAACAGCCAAAGGAACAGGGAAATAGGCTATTCAAATACGAGTCTCCAAGCAAAAATGTCCTTGCCACAGTCAGTAAGTAGCTAGTAGAATATTTTATGTCAGCTCTAACAGCTTTCCCTTACGAAAACAGATTGCAGTATGCTGCAAATAGTGCTTACAAAATACGTTTTTTGTTATTGCAGTAATTTTACAGTGTTACGCCATAGCAACAATTACTGTGTCCAAAATATCAGTTGACTGCAGTTACTGCACTTTTACTGAAGTTTCAAAACGGCAATCTTTTTTTTGTAAGGGAATTCTCTCAAGACCACTGCACAAGACTATGCCGAGAGACAATAATCAGAACCAACTTCTATAACCCTCTGGAATGCATTTCTACTGACCTCATGAATCCACAGGTGTCAAATGTATTCTATGGCAGGATGAGTGTCTGCAGGTGTGCGCTGCTCCCTTGTGCTTGGTTAATTAATGATTACTGATTTAATGATTACTGGTCACTGATTAATTAGGAGCTCCCCTCACCTGGTTGTCTAGGTCTCCATTGGACACACATTAAAAGATAAACCAGCAGACTCTGGGCACTCCATGGAATTAGTTTTACACCCCTGATCTAATCTTTTCAGACAGGATTTGCATCATTGAAAGTCTTGGAGTGTTTTCACACCACATGCCTAATTTATTTATTACTCCTATAATAAGATTAGCATAGCCAGGAGTACAAATATCGGATGTGTCACAAAGGGCACCATATTCCCTCTAGTTACATGGAACACAAACCGGCTGCGCATGCTGTCGTGCATACATTTATTTTGCCCCCCCACACCAAACACGATCACGACACGCAGGTTAAAATATCAAAACAAACTGTGAACCAATGACATTAATTTGGGGACAGGTCGAAAATCATTAAACATGTACGGCAATTTAGCTAGTTAGCTTGAACTTGCTAGCTAACGTTAATTTGTCCTATTTAGCTAGCTTGCTGTTGCTAGCAATTTTTATTTATTTCTATTTTACCTTTATTTATACAGGTTTTTTCTCATTGAGATAATATCTCTTTTCCAAGAGAGACCTAATCCAATAGCAGCAGGGGGAACAACGTTTCAGACAAAACAACTTACATACACTAACACAACATTAAACAAAACTATAAACACACATACTGTACAACAATTACATATTACATTAAAAACACAAACATCTTGACAAAAAACAGCTGGCCTAAAAACAATTACACTCTTCTATGATAAATACATCGATCAAGTGTTTAAACTCCACCAACGAAACTAGATCATCACATTTTTAAATGTTCAGGAGAGAATTCCAGGACCACGGTGCTAAGTAACTAAAACTAAAACTTCTACCATGACCTGTTCTATTTTTTGGTACTGTTAGAAGCAAATCAGAATGGGACCGTAATTGATATTTATTTACTGACCTGACTAAAAAAGAACAGAGATAAAATGGCATTTTATCCAATATGGCCTTATAAATCAGTGTATACCAGTGTTTAAGCCTACGCAAGGTCAATGACGACCAGCCAACAAACAGCGCTGTAGAGATCACAATGATGTGTTAGACGTTTCTGATTTGTAATGAACCTGAGGGCTGCATGATGCACTGAATCAAGTGCTCTCAGGGTAGTGGCTGAGGCCTGCATATATATAACATCACTGAAATCTAAAACCGACAGTAATGTACATCGTACCAGCTCCTTCCTGGCCTCAAAAGAAAAACAAGCCTTATGCCAGTAATAAAATCCTATTTTCAGCTTGAGCTTCAAGTTCTCTACATGCACAGTGAAGCTCAGCTTATCATCCACCCACCACCCCAAATATTTGTACACTTTAACTTGCTCTATAATATGTCCAGCCAATGTAGCAATGACATGATTTGTAACATGACTGGCATTTGAAAATACCATGCATTTTGTTTTACCCGAATTTAGAATCAGCTTTAAATCATCACATTCTGTTGATGATGTTAAATCTTTGGGAATTTTCAAAAGCTAAAGATAAACTACTACCACTTGAATAAAGAACAGTATCATCTGCATAAAAATAGATATCAATAAGATTCAATAAGATCCCCATTGTTGTTGATATACAAAATGAACAAATTAACAGTGGGCCCAAAATAGAACCTTGCGGAACACCTGAGCACACCTTTATGGACTCAGATTTACATCCATCCGCCATTACACATTGTGTACGATTTGATAGTAATTTATAAACCTATCTAGAGCTTGACCAGTAACCCCACAACATTTGAACCTTTGCACTAACACAGCATGTCCACGGTGTCAAAAGCCTTCGACAAATTAATAAAAACAGGCACCAATGTAACTTCTTATCAAGAGCACAGTGGATGTCATTTAAA
This sequence comes from Salvelinus sp. IW2-2015, assembly GCF_002910315.2. NCBI lineage: Eukaryota > Metazoa > Chordata > Actinopteri > Salmoniformes > Salmonidae > Salvelinus > Salvelinus sp. IW2-2015. The sequence goes on from NC_036858.1 coordinate 58,115,892, forward strand.
ACCTTCAATGTTGCTGAAACAGTCCTGTGTCCAGACCTAAAACCTGATTGCATTCCATTTAAGATGTTGTTTTCTTGGAAGTAGGTCTTTAGCTGCCTACTAACTAAGGACTCCAGTACTACTTGTCAAGTAGCGAGGGATCTCCACCTTTCAGGAGAGGCAGTACATCCTGGGATATAAACATTGAGTTGTTATTTTACCTGAAATGCACAAGGACCTCTACTCCGACATTAATCCACACATAAAACGGCCAACCGAATCGTTTCTAGTCATCTCTCCTCCTTCCAGGCTTTATCATCTTTGAACTTATATGGTGACGCATCTAAACTTTCATTGTATTACCACAAACCGTCAACAAAGTTCGTCTTTCACCCACGTGGGTATAACCAATGAGGAGATGGCACGTGGGTATCTGCTTCAAATCAAATGTATTTATATAGCCCTTCTTACATCAGCTGATATCTCAAAGTGCTGTACAGAAACCCAGCCTAAAACCCCAAACAGCAAGCAATGCAGGTGTAGAAGCACGGTGGCTAGGAAAAACTCCCTAGAAAGCGCAAAACCTAGAAGAAACCTAGAGAGGAACCAGGCTATGAAGGGTGGCCAGTCCTCTTCTGGCTGTGCCGGGTGGAGATTATAACAGAACATGGCCAAGAATTTCAAATGTTCATAAATGACCAGCATGGTCAAATAATAATAATCACAGTAGTGTCGAGGGTGCAGCAGTCAGCACCTCAGGAGTAAAATGTCAGTTGGCTTTTCATAGCCGATCATTAAGAGTATCTCTACCACTCCTGCGGTCTCTAGAGAGTTGAAAACAGCAGGTCAGGCAGGTAGCACGTCCGGTGAACAGGTCAGGGTTCCATAGCCGCAGGCAGAACAGTTGAAACTGGAGCAGCAGCACAGCCAGGTGGACTGGGGACAGCAAGGAGTCATCATGCCAGGTAGTCCTGAGGCATGGTCCTAGGGCTCAGTCCTCCGAGAGAGAGAGAGAATTAGAGAGAGCATACTTAAATTCAACACGGACACCGGATAAGACAGGAGAAGTACTCCAGATATAACAAAACTGACCCTAGCCCCCGACACATAAACTACTGCAGCATAAATACTGGAGACTGAGCAGGAGGGGTCAGGAGACACTGTGGCCCCATCCGATGATATACCCCGGCCAGGGCCAAACAGGAAGGATATAACCCCACCCAGTTGCCAAAGCACAGCCCCCACACCACTAGAGGGATATCTTCAACCACCAACTTACCATCCTGAGACAAGGCCGAGTATAGCCCACAAAGATCTCCGCCACGGCACAACCCAAGGGGGGGCGCCAACCCAGACAGGAGACATCATCCAGTGACTCAACCCACTCAAGTGACGCACCCCTCCTAGGGATGGCATGAAAAAGCACCTGTAAGCCAGTGACTCAGCCCCTGTAATAGGGTTAGAGGCAGAGAATCCCAGTGGAGAGAGGGGAACCGGCCAGGCAGAGACTGGCCGGTTCCCCTCATTTAACACAGTAAATTCATCAGGCTTAAGCCATGTTTCAGTCAGGCCAATCACATCAAGATTATGATCAGTGATTAGTTCATTGACTATAACTGCCTTTGAAGTGAGGGATCTAACATTAGGTAGCCCTATTTGAGATGTGAGCTATCACGATCTCTTTCAATAATGGCAGGAATGGGGAGGTCTTTATCCTAGTGGATTGCTAAGGCTAACACCGCCATGTTTGTTTTGCCCAACCTGGTGGAGGCACAGAACGGTCTCAATGGGGATAGCTGAGCTGAACTACACTGACTGTGCTAGTGGCAGACTCCACTAAAGCTGCAGGCTGGCTAACAGCCTGCTGCCTGGCCTGCCACCTATTTCATTGTGGAGCTGAGGAGTTAGCGCCTGTCTATGTTGGTAGATAAGATGAGAGCACCCCTCCAGCTAGGATGGAGTCCGTCACTCCTCAGCAGGCCCAGCTTGCCTGTTTGTGGGTGAGTCCCAGAAAGAGGGCCAATTATCTACAAATTCTATCTTTTGGGAGGGGCAGAAAACAGTTTTCAACCAGCYATTGAGTTGTGAGACTCTGCTGTAGAGCTCATCACTCCCCCTAACTGGGAGTGGGCCAGAGACAATTACTCGATGCCGACACATCTTTCTAGCTGATTTACACGRTGAAGCTATGTTGCGCTTGGTGARCTCTGACTSMTTCATCCTAACATRGTTGGTGCCGACGTGGATAACAATATCTCTATACTCTCTACACTCGCCAGTTTTAGCTTTAGCCAGCACCATCTTCAGATTAGCCTTAACGTCGGTAGCCCTGCGACCTGGTAAACAGTGTATGAACGCTGGATGATTCGTTTTAAGTCTAATACTGCGGGTAATGGAGTCGCCAATGACTAGGGTTTTCAATTTGTCAGAGCTAATGGTGGGAAGCTTCGGCGTCTCAGACCCTGTAAGGGGAGGAGTAGAGACAAGAGAAGGCTCAGACTCCGACTCGCTGCTTAATGGGGAAAACCGGTTGAAAGTTTCTGTCGGCTGAATGAGCGACACCGGTTGAGCATTCCTACAGCATTTCCCCCCAGAATTGTCCGGCTGCGGGGACTGTGCGAGGGGATTTATACTACTATCTGTACTTACTGGTGGCACAGACGCTGTTTCATCCTTTCCTACACTGAAATTACCCTTGCCTAACGATTGCGTCTGAAGTTGGGCTTGCAGCACAGCTATCCTCGCCATAAGGCGATCGTTCTCCTGTATATTATGAGTACAGCGACTGCAATTAGAAGGCATCATGTTAATGTTACTACTTAGCTTCGGCTGTTGGAGGTCCTGACGAACCATGTCCAGATAAAGCGTCCGGAGTGAAAAAGTTTAATTAAATAAAAGTTGTGAGGGAAAAACTAAAAATATAAACGGAAAGTAAAAACCGTAAAGTTGTCAGGTAGCAAAGTAAGGTTGGCAACAAAACGCACAGCAACACATCTGCTTCTATAAACCAATGAGGAGATGGGAGAGGCAGGACTTGCAGCGCGACCTGCGTCAGAAATAGGAATGACTTCTATTTTAGCCCTTGGCGTCGTATACGCTCGCGAGCAGTGTGGGTGCAATAATTGAATAACATGGATTTCTAAATCGTGACGTGTCCGGTCTGGTCAGCATGTTAGGGCCATTACATTTTTTGGGGGGGACCAGTATTTCCAGCATTATCCACTAGGTTTGCTGCAGGTAGAAAATCCTGGGAGATGTTATTTAATTGACACAAGCTGTCTACAATCAATCAATATCTGGTTGTGCATGAGCGTTTGGTTGGGGGATCGCCTAAAAGCGACCGTGTACTAGGTTCGGTTTGCTACTAGCAGAACTCCAGGTGAAGTGAACGTCTGTGCTTCGCATACTCCCTTTAAAAGACCTTCGCTGGAAAAAATAGAAAAATGCGGCTATATTACTGTTTGTCCCTCTTGAGATGCCGTAGCAACAACATGGCCAGTATACACTTCCTCCAAATATTTGGAATTAATTTAAGATAAATCAAGATCTGTTATTAATTTATTTCAAAAAAATTGCAGAGGAGGACTTAGTCGTGCAATTTTACATCTAACAAGGATGTTTGATGCAGTATTTCTTAACATTTGCATTTAAACTAGACATCTCTCGTTGAATGACAACAAACACTTAATTGAAGAATCCCTCCCGTCCATAGTTCCCACTCCTACTAGGAGTAGTACTGTTGACTAGTGATGTAATGATTCACCGATATGCATCTCTCCTAACATATATATATATATTTTTTTACACATGGCTGCATCGATCTGCGGACCAAATGTAGCATGCTTCAGTCAGAAAATCTATTCAAACATTAAGAATTGCAGATTCCCAATTTTTGTTGCTCATATTACTTTTTTCTACCTTCCGAAAACACTTAATATTTGGTGACAACTGATGCGTCCTCTCATTCAGTGTCGAACTAAGCATGTAACTGTGTTGACATCCATTGATCTATATGTAATTTTGCATGCCGAACAACCATAGGATATATCAGTAGCCTAGATAAACTGTGCACTGTGCACTGTGCGACGCTTCGCGCGCTGACCGACAGGATGTAGGCGCCCTGTTCCTGATCTTACACATCTGCACGGCACCTACAGCATTCAAATGTTAAAATTGCGCGATATTATGCTTTATGAGTTGAGTGACAACCTATGTAATTTGCTAGGTTATCTATGCACTGTTGAAAATTGTGTTTTACGGAATAAAAGTAAGCTACCGGAGACACATCTCTTATCTGGCTATACCTGCTGAACAGCACTTACAATAGATTTTATTTTGATTGTTCAGGTTCACCATAAGCAATAGTTTTGGTAGTTTTGCTTTAAACAATCAGTGTATATGGTCATTTTTAGATAACATCAAATGTAATTAGTCACATGCGCTGAATACAACCGGTGTAGACCTTACAGTGAAATGCTTACTTATGAGCCCCTAACCAAAAATGCAGTTAAAAAAAAATAAGGACAAGAATAAGAAATAAAAGTAACAAGTAATTAAAGAGCAGCAGTAAAATAACAATAGCGAGACGATTTACAGGGGGGTACCGGTACAAAGTCAATGTCCGGGGGCACCGGTTAGTTGAGTTAATAACTCAACTTACATGTACATATTAAAGGGACTATGCATAGATGATAACAACAGAGAGTAGCAGCGATGTAAAAGAGGGGGGGTGGGGGGGGCAATGTTCAGGAGTCCTATGGCTTGAGGATAGAAGCTGTTTAGAAGCCTCTCGGACCTAGACTTGGCGCTCCGGTACTGCTTGCTGTGGGGTAGCAGAGAGAACAGTCTATGACTAGGGTGGCTAGAGTCTGAATTTTTAGGGCCTTCCTCTAACACCGCCTGGTATAGAGGTCCTGGATGGCAGGAAGCTTGGCCCCAGTGATGTACGGGCCGTTCACACTACCCTCTGTAGTGCCTTGCGGTCGGAGGCCGAACAATTGCCATACCAGGCGGTGATGCAACCAGTCAGGATTAGAGGTCGACCGATTACGATTTTTCAACGCAGATATCGATTATTGGAGGACCAAAAAAGGCCGATGCCAATTTTTAAAAACATTTTATATATATATATATATAGTGTGTATGTGTAATAATGACAATTACAACAATACTGAATGAACAATGAACACTTATTATAACTAAATATAATACATAAAATCTATTTAGTCTCAAATAATGAAACATGCTCAATTTGGTTTAAATAATGCAAAAACACAGTGTTGGAGAAGAAAGTTAAAGTGCAATATGTGCCATGTAAAAAAGCTAATGTTTAAGTTCCTTGCTCAGAACATGAGAACATATGAAGCTGGTGGTTCAAATTCCAGTTCTTCAATTCCCAGTTAAGACGTTTTAGGTTGTAGTTATTATGGTAATTATGACGTGTCGACTATTTCTCTCTATACCATTTGTATTTCATATACCTTTGCCTATTAGAATGTTCTAATAGGCACACTAATATTGCCAGTGTAACGGCAGATTTCCTCCTCTTCATCTGAAGAGGTGTAGCAGGGATCGGACCAAGACGCAGCGTAGTTAGTGTCCATGTTTTAATAATAATCAACTGAACAAGACACAATACAAAATAACAAAAGTGACTCTAACCGAAAACAGTCCTATCTGGTGCAATGAACACAAAGACAGAAGACAACCACCCACAAAACCCAACACAAAACAGGCTACCTAAATATGGTTCCCAATCAGAGACAATGAAAAACACCTGCCTCTGATTGAGAACCATATCAGGCCAAATGACAAACCTAAACATAGAAACACAGAACATAGACTGCCTACCCCAACTCACGCCCTGACCATACTAACTAAAGACAAAACAAAGGAAAAAAGGTCAGAAACGTGACAGCCAGCCTAATCTCAGGAGTTGATAGGCTTGAAGTCATAAACAGCGCTGTGATGCAAGCATTGCTAAGAGCTGCTGGCAAACGCAGTAAAGTTAACATGAATGCTTATGAGTCTACTGCCGCCTACCACCGCTCAGACTGCTCTATCAAATCATAGACTTAAATATAATATAATAAACACAAATAATAACATAAACAGAATGGGAGCGTGATCACTCAGTCTTCCGTAACAGCTGGTTCTCTCATGCATGTTTCAGTGTTATTTGCCTTGAAGCGAGCATAGAAGTAGTTTATCTCGTCTAGTAGGCTCGTGTCACTGGGCAGCTCTCGGCTGTGCTTCCCTTTGTAGTCTGTAATGGTTTGCAATCCCTGCCACATCCGACGAGCGTCAGAGCCGGTTTAGTACAGTTCAATCTTAGTCCTGTATTGACTCTTTGCCTGTTTGATGGTTCATCGGAGGGCATAGCGGGTTTTCTTATAAGCTTTCCGCTCCTTGAAAGCAGCAGCTCTAGCCTTTAGCTCAGTGTGAATGTTGCCTGTAATCCATGACTTCTGGTTGGGGTATGTACGTACGGTCACTGTGGGGACGACGTCATCGATGCACTTGTTGATGAAGCCAATAACTGATGTGGTGTACTCCTCAATGCCATTGGAGGAAACCCGGAACATATTCCAGTCTGTGCTAGCGAAACAGTCCTGTAGCTTAGCATCTGCTTCATCTGACCACTTTTTTTATTGATCTAGTCACTGGTGCTTCCTGCTTTAATTTTTGCTTGTAAGCAGGAATCAGGAGGATAGAATTATGGTCAGATTTACCAAATGGAGGGCGAGGGAGAGCTTTGT